>NC_056747.1:345263970-345601470 GCF_019279795.1 Protopterus annectens | reverse complement strand
GTGGCAGAGGATAGTGCTTTGTAAAGGTGTGCACTGAACTCCAAGTAACAGCCTCTAAAATGTCTTTGGTTGGTACTCCCCTGAGAAAGGCTGCTGAAGTGGCTGCAGCTCTGGTTGAATGTGGCCTAATGCCCTTAGGTACTGGCTTGCCATGGTATAAATAGCAGAAACGAATGCAGTGGTCTATCTACTTTGAAATAGTCTACTTTGAGATGGCCTTTCCTTGTGATCCTGCAGCATAAGCCACTAGTAATTGCTTTGTTTGCCTGAAAACTTTGGTTTTGTCCAAGTAGAATCTAAGTTGTCTGTGTACGTCCAAAGAATGCAGAATTTTCTCCCCCTTGTTCTGTGGATTTGGATAAAAAGTTGGCAGATGAATAGTTTGGTTAAGAGCCACACTGGACACCACCTTAGGCATAAGTGTTGGGTTTGTCCTCAGAGAGACCTTGTCTGGATAAAACATAAAAGGTTCCACAGCCATGAGTGCTTGCAACTCTGAAACCTGTCTTGCAGAAGTTATTGCTAGGAGCAGAGCTGTTTTCCAAGATAAAAACTTTATGTCAGCAGTAGCAGCTGGCTCAAAAGAAGGCAGGGTAAGTTTTTCCAAGATATAGTTGAAGTCCCATGCAGGCATTGGTGCTCTCCTTGAAGGCCTTAAGTTTTTGGCTCCTCTGAGGTACTGCTTTAATAAAGGATGAGAAAAGATTGGTGGCTCTGTATTGTAATGAACTGAAATGGCAGAGGCATGAATTTTAATTGATGAAAAAGATAGGCCTTTGTCCAACATCTCAGTTAAGTACTGCAAAATCTGAGGAATGTTTGGAACAGCTGTATCAGTTCCTTGTGCCTGGTTCCAAGCACAGAATCTCTTCCATTTTCCAGCATAAGATTTTCTAGTACTAGGCCGTCTGGCTTCCAAAATGACATCCATCACAGCTTTACTGAGAGGTGTTTTTTGTACGACTACATTATCCGCCATGCTGCCAGGTTTAGAGTACTGAGTTGGCTGTGCAGGATCTGATTGTTTTGCTGGGACAGTAGATGAGGTAATTGAGGTAAGGTCCAAGCTGGGCACTGAGACAAGTTCCTTAGGATTGGATACCAGTACTGGCAGTGCCAGTCTGGGGCAATCAGAATCATGTTTGGCTTTTCCTTCCTGACCTTTAGGAGTACCTTGGGGAAAAGAGGCAGTGGAGGAAAGGAATATACTGACAGGTTTTTCCAGCTGAAAGATAAAAGCGTCCACTTTCAATGCTTGTCTGTGATAAGTTCTTGTGCAAAATCATTTTAATTAATAGTTGTGAGGGGAGGCAAATAGATTTATGTCCAGGCACCCCTATTTCCTTGTTATCGTGCTGAAGACTTGTGGATCCAGCTGCCACTTGTGGGGATCCATGAGGTTTCTGCTTAGTTCATCTGCCAGAGTGTTTTCCTTTCCTGGCAGGAATTGTGCCTGCAAATGTACTTGGCAAGTCAATGCTGTGTCCCACAAAGTCATGGTTAGTCTGCAAAGGGGGTAAAAATGTGTGCCCCCCTGCTTGTTTATATACCACATGACCGTTGTGTTGTCTATCAGTAGTTGTCCCAGATGAAGTAGGTCCTTGAAGGGGGTCAGGGCATTTTGAACAGCTAGCATCTCCTTTTGATTGATATGTAGATGCATTTGGTTTGAGGACTATGTACCCTGAATGCATTTTCATGCCATGTGGGACCCCCAAGCATAATCTGAAGCATTCATTGTTAGTGTCTGCCTGGCTGGGGGTAATGTGAATGGCTGTCCCTTGTTCTGGTGACAAGCCTTCGCCCACCATCGAAACTCCTGCTGCAGGCAGGGAATGAGAGTAATCATAGTTTCCAGGCTGTGGCAATGTTGAGTCCAAACACTGCTTAGGTACCATTGAAATTTCCTCATATGCAGTCTTGCATATGGAATTAGCAGGATGCCATAAAGCCCAAAGCCTGCAGAATTTTTCTTGCAGATAACTGGGCCTTTGTTGCCAACATTTTGAAATAGTCAGTTGCCTTTGTTTGTCTGGCGTGAGATAAGCCATTTGGGCACTTGTATTTAAGCTTGCACCCAGGAATATTATCTCTTGAGAGGGTACTAGTATGGATTTATTTTCGTTGACTGTGTACCCTAGGCATGTTAGAAGTCTTTTCACAAATGCCAGATGCTGTAGAAGAATGTCCTTGTTCTCTGCTTGAATTAGACAGTCGTCCAAGTAAGGATATATTTGTATTCCTCTTTGTCGGCAGAATGCAATTACTGGTGCCAGGCACTTTGTAAAGACCCTGGGCGCAGTAGATAAGCCAAAGGGCAGTGCAGAGAATTTGTAATGCATTGAGCCAGCCTTGAATCTGAGGTATCTTCTGCATGACTGTCTGATTGGAACTTGCAGGTATGCCTCTTTTAGGTCTAAAGTCACAAGCCAAGCATTCTTGCCCAGCATGGGCGGAAGCTGCTGCAAAGTCAACATTTTGAATTTTGGTATATCCAGGAATGTGTTCACAATAAATAGGTCCAGTACTGGTCTCCAGGCCTTGTCCTTTCTGGGTACCAAGAACAGTCTTGAGTAAAATCCTTGTCCCTGCTCTTGCTCTGGTACTTGCTGAATGGTCCCCATGTCCATGAGGGATGAGATCTGTTTTTGTGCCTCTTCCCATTGAGGTTTTGGGAGATCTGGCCAGCCGTTTGCCTTTGGCAGGGTATGGAAATGGAACTTGTAGCCTTGTGACACTAAATTTGGAACCCACTTGTCCTGGGATATAATGTGCCAATTTTGAGAAAAAAGTGCTAATTTTCCCCCTAAGGGTGCTGCCAGGACATAAGTGCTTGGCGCCGGCAGGGGGAAGTCATTGGGACTGTTTCCTGTATGGCTGTGATTTGTCTTCTCCAACACTGGAGGTAGAAGCACCCCATTGCTTTGACCTGTATGAACCTTGTGCCTGAGTTCTGCCTCTAGGGCATCTGGATCTGCCCCTTTGAGGTCTGTCTGACACAGGAAAGGACCAAGGCCAGTGTCTACTAAACCTAGGTGGCTGTACTTGTAAAAAAATCTTAAACAGTTTGCATAAATTTAACTTTGTCCTCCATTTTCTTTAACACCAAAGTATCATGCTGTAAAGGTGCATCTAATAATTTAACTAACACGATCAGGTAGATTTTGTTCCTTTAACCAAGCATGCCTCCTAATTACAGTACCCGTAACTGCGGCCCTGCAGGAGGCCTCCAAAGAATCAAAACCATATTGCAAAGTATGCTTTCCAACTTGTTCAGCTGTATGCAATAAATCCTGCATTTCATTGTTTTCTGCATATTGAGTTTAACAACATTTTCTGTTTAAGCAATGCCATGACATGTTGCTGATATTTGAGCATATGAAACTGACAGTTTAAAGCCCTTATAGCCAAGGTATCAGATGTGTAAACCTTTTTTTCCCCCCATCTATCCAGTGCCCTAGAATCCCTGTTAGAGGGGGTAGGGTTTTTTGCAGCGGAAGCCTTAACTCCTTTGGGACCCTGTGAAATAGTTTCTGGGTCAGCAGCATGGTTTTTAAAAAGGAATTTATGAGAGTCAGGAACCCTGTAATATCCGTCAGGCTTAACAGGAGCTGGAGGTAAGGAGTCAGGGGTCAAACTAGACTCCAAAAAACACATCTACAAAGTCCAACACAGGTGGAATGGCTATAGGCCTGTGTTGAAGTAGTAAAAGGAAATCCCTGAGCCTCTTTTTAGATTCTGAGAAATCTTGGCTCTCCCAGAGGAAATGCTCCCACATGGTAAGCAAGGTTTCCCCAAAAGAATAGTCCTCTGGGAAGAAGCTGAAGGTATAGATTCTTCAGCATCAGAATCCTCAATGGGGGGGGTAGAGAATATTCCTGATCAGAAGAGGAATCAGAAGAAATAGAAAGCTGATCTAAAGATTAAGTCAGTCTCTTGCCTAGGCCTCTTATCAGGAGGGGATGGGAACCCCTGATCAAGGTAATAAAGTCTTCGGCCATTTTGAGCATCTGTTTTTTTTTTTGGGCATAGAGGCCTGTCCACGTGGCTCTTGAGCTTGTATCTTTGCTTTAGAAGGTGCTTTAGTCTTTGCCTTTGAAGATGAAGTCGATTTAATATAAAGATGTTTAGGTCTGAATACACCCTCAGAAGCTGGTGCCTGCTCAGCGGCTCCAGACCCATCTAAGGCAATAGTGTCCGAAGCTTCAATACCTTGAGTTTCCAGCGGCATAGCAGACTCCACGTTGGGAGTCGGTTGCGGCCTGCAACTCTAAAGTAGCGGGCGTCAGGGGCAACGAAAGCTCCTCAGTGAGAACCGGTGACTGGCTTAGGAGAAGCTTTGTCGTCTGTTCTGGACCTCGGTTGTTTATCTCTCTCCTTTTCTTTGCGTTTTTTTGTGAACTCCGGCAGTCTGATGGCTATCCGACATTTCTGGATAATTAAACCGGTGTCCAAAATAGTTTAAAGCAAAGTCATACCGAAGCTTTAGTGCGTTGGTTAAATCTAGCACAAAACCGACAACCAGAAACGTTGTGATCAGGGCCTAGGCAAGGAATGCAGTAAGAATGAAAGTCCTTATGAGGTATTTGCTTTCCACAAGAAATAGAATTAATTTTTTCTGACATCGGTCTGGAGCAAGAAAAAAAGTTTCCCCAACGGGGTACTTAGCTTTATTGAAGACTTCAGGTCTGAAACTGGGACACGAAAATCTCAGGAGTCGGACGATCAGCACTTGCGAACTGCTTCTGCTTCGGGCACTGCGCGGCAAGAAAGACTAAAGAAAATGACGTTGGCTGCTTCTTTTATACCCATGAGTACCTGACGTCAAGGAAGAAGCGACAGCAGCCAACGCAGGACCCAAGACTTTGGAATTCAGGCTGACTGAGGGCAACCTGCCAGCAGGATTACCCAAATGTAATGACTGCAACAGTGAAACACTAACCACATCTGCTTGAGCAGTGGGTGAGAGAAGAGGGGTGGTTCTGTGTTGTAATGCACTGAAATGGCTGAGGCATGAACTTTGGAGGAAAAAGAAAGGCCCTTGTGAATTATCTCAGTTAATTATTGAAGAATCTGAGGTAATCTGGGTGCTGCTGTGTCCATCCCTTGAGTTTGGTTCCAGGAACAGAATCTTTTCCATTTTTCAGCTTAGTACTAGGCCTCCTTGCCTCCAAAATGACATCCAACACTTGCTTACTGAGGGATGGTAACAGACAGGTCAAGTAATTAGCCAGGCTGCCAGGTTCAGGGTTTGAAGCTGGGGAATGCAGAATCTGGCCCTTCTGCTGGGACAGCAGGGTAGGAGTCTGAGGCAGGTGCCATGGTGCCAGCAGTGCCGCAGTGCCACACTGCGCAAGAGGGGGTACCAGTATTGGCGTGGCCAGTCTGGTGCAATCAGTATCATCCTTGGTTTGTCCTGTTTGATATTTAGTAGTATCTTGGCGAGGAGACGCAGAGGAGGAAAGGCATAAACTGACAGATTTTTCCAGTTGAAGGACAGGGCATCCACTTTCCAAGCTTGTTTCTGGGGAGTTCTTGTGCAGAATTTGCCCAATTGGTAGTTCTGGGAGGAGACAAATATGTCTATATCTGGGCTCCCCATTTGTTTATCACCATGTTGAAAGTCTTTTGTTCCAGTTTCCACTCGTGTGGGTCCATGAGGTTTCTGCTTAGTTCGTCTGCCAGTGTATTTAGCTTTCCTGGCAGGAATTGAGCCTGTAGATGCACTTGGTAACTCAAGGATGTGTCCCACAGAGCCATGGCTAATCTGCAGAGGGGGTATGAATGGGTACCCCCCGGCTTATGTACCACGTAACAGTGTTGTCTGTCCTTACCATTAATTGTCCTGGCAGAATGTGGTCCTTGAAGGCTGTCAGAGCATTCTGTACAGCTATTTCTTTTTGATTGATATGCAGGTGCATTTGACTTGGGTTCCATTTGCCCTGAATACACTTCCCTGCCAGGTGAGCCCCCCCCCCCATGCATAGTCTGATGTGTCTGTTAGGGTTTGGCTGGCAGGGGGTAGAGTGAAGCCGACCAAAGGAACTCTAACTGTAGGCAAGGTACGATGAGAATCATTGCTTCTAGATCCTGAGAATGTTGATACCATACGCTTTTTAGATACCACTGTAGTTTCTTCATATGCAGTCTTGCTATGGAATGCAGTCTTACTATAGAATTAGGAGAAAGCAGGAGGCCATGAACCCCAAGACTTACAGTATTTGTCTTGCAGATAGGGTTTTTGCGGCCATTAGTTTTAAGTAAGCTGTCAAATGAATCGGTTTCTCTGGCGCGAGGAAAGCCATCTGTGAAGTTGTGTTCAAGCTTGCTCCCAGGAATATAATATAATTTGACGACAGGGTACAAGATGCGATTTATTTTTGTTTATGGTGTACCCCAAACAAGTTAGCACCTTTTGTACAAATGCCACATTATTTCAAAAATATGTCCTGGCTTTCTGCCTGAATTAGACTATCGTCCAGGTATGTGTATATTTGAATATTTCTTTGCCTGCAAAATGCAATGACTGGAGCTAGGCAATTAGTGAATACCTTGGGCGCAGTAGATAAGCCAAAGGGCAATGCAGAGAACTGATAGTGCATGTAGCCTGCTTTGCAGCACAGGTATCTTCTGAAAGATTCCCTGATTGGGATGTGCAGGTAGGCTTCCTTTAAATCTAGTGTTGCCAACCAGGCATCCTTGCCTAGTATAGGAAGCAACTGGTGAAGAGTTAGCATCTTGAACTTTGGGATCACCAAAAAGGTGTTTAGGATAGAAAGGTCCAGGATAGGACGCCATGAGTTGTCTTTTCTGGGTACCAGGAAAAGTCTTGAGTAGAAATCTTGTCCCTTTTCCTCTTCTGGTACATGGTGAACAGCCTTTATGCTTAAGAGAGAGAGAAAGTACTTGCTTTTGAGCCTCTGCCCACTGATTTGGGGTAGATCTGGCCAACCGTTTGGGGTTGGTAACGTGTGGAAGTGAAATCTGCATCCTTGGGAAACTATATTTAAAACCCATTTGTCCTGGGTAATCAGTTCCAAGTTTTTTTGTCTGCAGAGGAATCTTTCCCCCTAAAGGAGCAGTCAGTTGAGAAGGGCTTGGAAGTTTTTAAGTTAAGTCAATGAGACAGTTTACCATGGGGGGGGGGGTCTTACTACTCACCGATTTGGAAATGGGAGCCCCCCCACTGGTTACTCCTGTGCGTACCCTGGGACTAAAGCCTGGGTGTTCGGCCGGTTCTGGGTTTGGACTGAGAAGGCCTGGAAGAGGCAGGAAAAGACCAACTCCTAGAGGGCCAATGCCTACTAAATCTTGAAGGCTGTACCTGTAGGAAATTTTTAACAGTTTGCATAGATTTAGTGTTTTCCTCCATCTTTTTAAGTACCACTACTGCTATGTTGCCAAACAGGTGGTCCTGATTTAAGGGAGCATCCAGCAATTTAGCTTTAACATGATCTGGAAGATTATTCCTTAAGCCAAGCATGCCTTCCAAGTACACACCCAGTGACAACAGCCCTGCAAGATACCTCTATTAAATCAAAACCACATTGCAAAGTATGTTTTCCAACTTGTTCAGCAGAATACATTCTTCTTTCGGCTTTTTCCCGGTTAGGGGTCGCCACAGCGGATCACCTTGTCCGCACATTAATTGGCAGTGGAGTTTTTACGGTGTCGAGTTGCCAGCCCGGCACCCAACCTTCCACAGAAGGCACACTCACACGCAAACCTAGGGCCAATTTAGAGTGTCCAATCCACCTGCAGCATGTCTTTGGGATGTGGGAGGAAACTGGAGCACCCGGAGGAAACCCACGCGACCACAGGGAGGACATGCAGACTCCGCACAGAAAGCACCCCAGCCGAGGATCGAACTGAGAACCTCTTGCTGTGAGGCGGCAATGCTAACCACTGCACCACCGTGGCCGCTCTGTTCAGCAGAATACATTAAATCCTGTAAATCCTTATTTTCAGCACAGTCAGGAATCAACATAATTTTCTGTTTAAGCAATCCAATAATATGCTGCTGATGCTGCCATATGAAACTGGCAGTTTAAGGCCCTAATGGCAAAGGCTGCAGAAGTGTATACCTTCTTACCCCATCTATCCAGTGCCCTGGAATCTCTATCAGAGGGGGTAGGATTTTTGGCAGTAGTAGCCTTAATGCCCTTGGGTCCTTGTGAAATGGTCTCAGGATCCGCAGTAGCGTTTTTAAAAAGGAACTTGAGAGAGTCAGGAACCCTGTAATATCTGTCATGTTTTCTGGGAGCAGGAGGTAAAGAGAGTCAGCGGTAAAGCTAGATTCCAAAAAGGCATCATCAACAAAGTCCAGTACAGGGGGAGTAGCTAAAGGCCTGTGTTGAGGCAGGAGTAAGAAATCCCTAAGCCTCTTTTTAGAATCAGAGTAACCCTGGCTTTCCCAGCAAAAATGCTCCCTAAGAGTATGCAAGGTTTCACAGAGAGAAATCCTCTGGAGGGGAAACAGAGGGAATTGAGTCCACTGCATCAGAATCCTCATAGGTAGATAAGGGTAAATCCTGGTCATCAGAGGAAACAAATTTCAGAATCCTAATCAGAAGTATCATAAGCAAATTCAGTCCTAGGTCTCAAAGGGGGAATGTTGGCTTCCCCTGATTAAAGTAAGGTTTTTTAGGCATAGAGGCCTGACCATGTGGTCTGGGCATCGGTTTTCTAGGCATGGTTAGAGTTTTAGGCCTTGAAGAAGAAGATGGCGGTGGTTTAACATGCAAGTCAGTAGGCCTGAATACACCCTCAGAAGCTGGTGCCTGCACAGCAGCTCCAGACACATCCAAGGTAGAGACATCCGCAAGTTCCACAGCTGAAGCATCTCGCGGCATACCAGACTCCGAATGGGTCTCAGTAGAGGCCTGCGAATCTGAAGTAGCGAGTATCAGGGGCTGCAAAAGCTCCTCACAGAGTACCGGCGAACTGGCGACTAGCTTAGGAGAAGCGTCGTCGGCAGCTTTGGACCTAGACGGCCTGTCTCTGTCATTATCTTTGCCTTTTTTTTCGGAATGTCGGTAGTCAGATGGCTTACCGAAGACATATCTGGATAATTGAACTGAGTACCAAAATATTTAGAAGCACAAATATACCGACAAAAAATAGTTTGTTCTTTAAATAAGGCAAAACTGGTGGTCAGTGCCAAGGCAAGGAATACAGTTACGAATGAAGATCTTTATGAGGTATTTGCTTTCCATAAGAAATACAATTATTGACTTTTACGGACATCAGTTTAGAAAGAAAAAGTTTCGCCAACGGGGTACTTAGCTTTAGTTGAAGACCTCGGTTCTGAAACTCACAAACAAAAATTTCATGAGTCTGCCGACCAGCACTTGCGAACTGCTTCTGCTTCAGGCACCGAACGGCAAGAAAGACTGATGTAATGGTGTCAGCTGCATGCTTTATACATACCCCTGACTACATGACGTCATAGAAGATGAGACAGCAACTGACGCAGCACCCAAGACTTTGATAATCAGGCCGACTGAGGGCTACTGCAAGCAGATAACCCAAATGTGATGACTAACAGTGAAACACGTAGAACACCTACAACTTTGACAACATGGCTTGTAATGTATAATGCTGGCAATGAGAATTGTATCAGGATTGTTTTCATTTACATAAATGTAGGATTGCCTAGGTCAAGTGATATTTAATAGATGTTTCTCATTTTAAAAAAAAGACATTAAAATTGTTTATACACCTCAAACATACCTACCTCTCTATTACTGCTGACACACACACACCTTTGATATCGATGCAAAAAAAAAAAATTAAATGGGTTAGATCACTTAAGTATATGTAAAGACCGGTTTTAAAACGGCTTCCATTTTCTCCATTTCTTAATTTGAGCTAACCTATGGCCTGTGTTAGTTACCCCTTCCTTCCATATTTCCTAATCTCTAAGTCCAATAAATCTGGACAAAGCCAGATAGAATAGGGGCAAAGGCCCAAAAATAGGAACATAATTTAGATATTGCTTCTATAAACTTAGAAAGTTGCTAAAATAACAGGTTTTGCATTATTTTCTGAAGGCTATAAAGTCTGAAACTCAAATGTCTGTCATTATTTAGTGACTTTAATCTTTCACAATTAGCTAAAAAAACACAAATTTTATGAGGAACAGACTGAAAATGAGGCAAAAATGTGAATATTCTGTGAAAATCTGTACAGTTGAGAGGTATGCCATATCTCCATCTCCAACGCTTGAATAAATTCCAGGACCTTATCAGTCTTGCAGTTTCTAGCATTTGCTTTTTTACCAACAAAATAAAGAGAAGTTTTCTTTCTGGTGAAAACAGAACTACTGGGGCATCCTCGAGTGAAAGCAGCACTGCAGTCAGAATAACCTTGAATGAAAGGATCCTATTAAGCATTTCATGGAGGCCCTTTTTTTCTCCAATAAACATCTTTATTAAAATTATCACACATGACAAATAATCTTACATTTATATAAATGAACACTGACACCACTTTAGTTGCAAACATTATACATCACAAACACCATCAAAACTACTGTAGTTGCAAACATTATACATCACATAATCTATACAGTCATTGTCAGTTAAGAATGATATGGGTTATTTAAATCCTGCCTCCTAAACCTTGCTCCTTCTCTGCATACATCGTTCTCAGAATTCCCATTTTTATGTAGTTTGCTCCGTCCCTTTTCTACGGTCCCAGGTCCAGTTTTATTTCTGTTACTATACTCATTATGGTCTAGACTTCGATTTCCATATTCTCGTAACTGATTTTTTTGGCAGCCACTATAATTAGACTCGGCAAGGGTTTACTACATCTAGGCAATTCTGATTCTGTATTATAGCGCAAAAAAAAATCTCTCCAGTCAATCCAATCTGCTCACAGAGCATCTCTGACAGAGTGGTCCGCAGGGAATTCCTGAAGTCCGCCAGCTAACTACACTACCAAAAAATATGCTCCCAGCTATCTCTATTGCCCATCACACATTCTTGGAGGCCCTTTTTAAACACAAACTAGTGCCTTGATGCCCATTACCACAACTCCAACAGATATATGGAGCCCCCTGAAACATGTGCCTGTTTAAAAGGATATAAAAATATTGGTAGAGACACTTCCATGTGAAAATCTTTAATCTCCTATTTTTGTAGACTATCTAGTTTGACCCATACACACTATCAATTTTCTAGAGAGAACTGTCTGTAAATCACTCTCCTATATCCTCAAACATCATATTCAAGCCTCTTAGGAACTTAATTTCCTTATTTCATACACCGAGGTGCCATACAAATGGTTTACTAAGCAATAAAAAGATCCAATAATCCAGGCTTACACTGACAACCTAAAGATTGTATTCCAGATTTCTGGCACTCATAAACAGCCCCTCGTTCTAGTTTTTTTGTTTCTAATCTAGATTAAATCCTGTGTGGGCCCTATTCAAGCCCATGCAATGAGAGCTGACAGAGATCTGGTCCCAATACTTTATCACAGAACCATTTCTCTGTAAACTTTAAAAAGTATTCCTCCTCCTCCATCCCCCCCAACCAGGAGATACCTACAGAGATGATAAAGTTCTATGAAGGACAAACACTCTGGTACCTAAACAGGTCCCAAACCACCATTCCTGCTGTTTAAAAAGAAATAGCAAATTTAGCCATGTTCAGTATTACTTTTCACAAATTAGAGAATTCCTCCCAACCCACATTTAGGCAATACCTGGCAACAATTTTTCCACCCCACATTATATATTCCCAATTATAGTTGGAGAAAGTGTTTGACCTGCACAGTGAAGAGTGATCTTACCAAATCAGGCAACCCACCTCACTCTTTCAGAGGAGTTAATATTTCCCACCTGAGCCTTGGTTTAGCCTCAGGCCAAACAAGGTAGTAAGCTTTTTTTTTTTTTTTTTTTTGTCAGGAAGTCAAAGGAATTTTCCCAGGAAAGGTCTGAAAAAGTACAGTTTTGTACCTACCATAAATGTAGATGTCCGAACTGGATAGCATCTGCAGTCATAACAACTGGGTTCTCCTGTCGTCAGGCAGCCCTTCGGTCGGCCGGATTCCAAAGTCTGGGTCCGGCTTCGGCTGATGTCGCACTTCACCCGATGTCATCTCTGCTGGTCTTCGGGTATAAAGGCATCAGCAGACTCCATTTTCCTCAGTGTTTCTTGCCCCAGATGCCAGTTGCCCTCTTGGGAGGCTAAATTTTGGATAAATGCCAATGTTTCCAAAAAGATAGAAGGCAAACACAAAAAATAAGCATGTATGTACATATATACAAACAAATACACCATAAGAGACTCCCCCCCCCCCCAGCTAGCTATTAGGAGGGTAAATACCCTAGGAGTACCACAGAGGGAAGGAGGAGGGTAATCCTGACTGCAGATGCTATCCAGTTCGGACATCTACATTTATGGTAGGTACAAAACTGTACTATGTCCTTCATGGATGCATCTGCAGTCATAACAACTGGGTAGAATACCATAGCCAACTAGGGGAGGAGGATGATAAAATTATGGTGTGGTTAGGATCCCTTGCAATACAGCAGTGGCAAACCCTGCTCGGGATCTAGAATATAGAGGTAAATTATAATGCTTGGCAAATGTATGCACGGAGGTCCAAGTAGCCGCCTCAATAATGTCCTTGGTTGCCACTCCTCGTAAGAAAGCTGTGGTAGTGGCTGTAGCCCTTGTAGAATGAGGCCTTATGTTCTGTGGAATTGGTTTTCCATGGAAGGAGTAACAAAATCTTATGCAATTTCCTATCCATTTGGAGATTATCTGTTTGGAAATTGCTTTTCCTTCCCTCCCTGTTGCATAGGCTACCAAAAGCTGGTCAGTTTTTCTGTTACTTTTGGTTCTGTCCAGGTAGTAGCGTAGCTGTCTATGTACGTCCAAGGTATGCAGCATTCTTTCCCCTCTGTTTTGTGGATTGGGAAAGAAGGTAGGTAGGTGGATTGCCTGGTTTAAAGACACTCTGGATACCACCTTAGGCATAAATGTAGGATTAGTTCTCATGGACACCCTATCTTTATGGAAGATTAGGAAGGGTTGTACTGCCATTAAGGCCTGTAGTTCCAAAACCCTCCTTGCTGAGGTAATTGCCAGTAGGAAAGCAGTTTTCCATGATAGGTGCTGTAGATCTGCTGTTGCTGCTGGTTCGAACGGAGGGAGTGTCAACTTCTCTAGCACAAAGTTCAAGTCCCATGCTGGTAATGGTGGTTTCCTTGGAGGTTTTACATTCTTGATCCCTCTGAGGAACTGCCTGAGTAGAGGATGTGAAAAGACAGGTGGATCAAAGCTGTATTCTGCTGAAATAGCTGATGCATGCATCTTGATGGAGGAATAGGACAGGCCTGTATGTAAAAGCTCTGCCAAATACTCCAGAATGTTTGCAATATCTATATTCGACACATCTTTTCCTCTTTCAGTACTCCAAATGACAAACCTTTTCCATTTTCATGCATAGTTCCTTCTTGTTGAAGGTCTGCGGGCTTCAAGGATAATGTCTTTAACCCTTTGGGAAAGATCTGGCTTAGTTGCTGCTATGTGATGTTCCAGGCAGTCAGCTGCAAAATTTTTAGGTTTGGATGCATGATGCTGTAGTTGTTCTGGGTTAACATCAAAGGCATCAGGGGTATTGACCAGATTTTCTCCCGAGACATGCTCCTCAGCAGTGGGTACCAGTGTTGTCTTGGCCAGTTCGGAGCTATCAGGATTATCCTTGGACGTTCCTCTTTGATTTTCAGTAATACCTTGTGTATCAAGGGAAGAGGTGGAAATGCATATGCTTGTCAGACCTGTCCAGCTGAAGGAAAGAGAATCCACCTTCCATGCAAGTGGGTGGAATGTCATTGTGCAGAATTTTTTGAGCTGGTGATTGAGAAGGGAAGCGAATAGATCTATTTGTGGCATTCCCCATTTCTTTGTGATGGTCTTGAAGATGTCTGGGTGTAGCATCCATTCGTGAGCATCCGAGGTGGTTCTGCTTAACATGTCTGCTAGGGTGTTCTCTTTTCCCGGTACAAATATTGCCTGTAACTGGATGTTGTAGCGGAGAGCCAGATTCCAAAGGTCCAAAGTCATTCTGCATAGGGGGTATGAATGAGTGCCTCCCTGTTTGTTGATGTACCACATGACTGTGGTGTTGTCTGTCCTCATCATCAAATGGCCTTCTTTGAGGAATGGTCTGAATTTTTGGATTGCCAGTTTTACTGCCAGCATTTCTTTTGGTTTATGTGCAAGTGCAGCTGGTCCTGAGTCCACAATCCTTGTATGCATTTGTCCAGCATGTGTGCCCCCATCCTAGGTCTGAGGCGTCTGTTGTGATGGTTTGGCTTGTTCAAACTTGTGGAAGGGTAGGCCTGGGTTTGACTGGCATGCTTGGGCCCACCAGAGGAATTCCTGTTTTAGGCATGGGATTAATGGTATTTCTGCTTCTAGGCTGTGCCTGTGTTGAGACCATAAATTCTTTAGGTACCACTGTAGTTTTCTCATATGCAGTCTGGCATGTGGTACCAAGATTATGCATGATGCCATGAAGCCCAAGGCCTGCAGAACTTTTCTTGCTGTTAGTTTTTCTGTCTTGTTAATGCCAAGAAGTAAAGAGGGAGTTCTTTTGTTTTTCTGTAGTTAGGAATGCCATTTGTTTTACTGTGTCCAATTCGCCCAAGAATGTTCTTGTCTGGGATGGTATCAGCCTTGACTTTTGTAAGTTGACTGTGTATCCCAGGGCTTGTAGCAAGTAAATGACCCTTTGTAAATCTGTTGTCAGCTTGCTTTTGTTGTCCGCTTGTAGCAGGCAGTCGTCCAGGTATGGATAAATTTGGATTCCCTGTAATCTGCAGTGAGCGATTACTGATGCCAGGCATTTTGTGAATACTCTGGGTGCAGTAGATAAGCCAAAGGGCAATGCTGAGAATTGATAATGCTCTGATCCTGCAAGAAATCTGAGGAATCTTCTGCAATTGGGTCGAATGGGGACGTGCAGGTATGCCTCCTTGAGATCTAGAGTTACCAGCCAACACTCCTTGCCCAGCATGGGAAGAAGTTGCTGTAGGGTCAGCATTTTGAATTTTGGGACAATGATATATGTGTTTAAGATGGACAGGTCGAGAATAGGTCTCCAACTTTTCTCTTTTCTTGGTACTAGGAAGAGTCTGGAGTAGAATCCTTTGCCCTGTTCTGTTATTGGTACTCTTTCCACAGCTCTCATCTTGGATAATTTCGTTATCTGCTGTAGAGCTTCTATCTTTTGATTTGGAGGCAGGTTTGGCATTCCTCTTTTACTGGCAAGGTGTGGAAGTGGAACCGTAGCCTTGGTCTATGGTTTGCAAAATCCACTTGTCTTTTGTGATATAGTGCCAATTTTTCGAAAATAAGGCTAACTTTCCGCCTAATGGTGCTGCTATTTGCTCCCTGGTAGGCGGAGTTAGAGTCAAGTCACTGTGATTGTCCTGTTGCAGTGGCAGTGGTTGTGTCTGTGCCTCTGTTATTACCTTGCCACTGTCGTCCTCTGTAGGCACCTCCTCTGGATTGATTTCTGCCTCTGGATCGTCTGTTTCTGCCCCTTTGGGATCTTGTGGAGTCAGGAAAGGACCAATTTTGGCAGGCCAGTTCCTGCTAAACCTTGGGGGCTGAACCTGTAAGAAATCTTTAACTGTCTGTACAGATTTTGCCTTTTCTTCCATTTTCTTCATTACCTGCTGGGCAGGTGTACCAAATAAACTGGTCTTATCCATGGGAGCATCTAATAGCTTTGCTTTAACATGATCCGTAAGACCTGTTCTTTCAGCCATGCATGTCTTCTTATCACTGTGCCAGTCATGGCTGATCTAAATGAAGCCTCCAGTGCATCATAGCCACATTTTAAGGAATGGTTACTAACCTGTTGTATGTTATTTACCATTTCTAATACATATTTCTTGTCTAAAGATTCATCAGAGGATACTTTCTTAGTTAACTGATCAAGCATAAACTCTTGGTATTGGATCATGTGAAATTGACAGTTTAAAGCTCTAGCTGAGAGAGTAGCAGAGGTGTAAACTTTTTTCCCCCATCTGTCTAAGGACCTGGATTCCCTTTCTGAAGGAATAGGGTTTTTTGCTGTGGTCGAGGCTACTGCCTTAGGCCCCTGGGAAATAGTTTCGGGGTCTGCCAGTGGGGCCTTGTATAGGTGGTGATGAGTGTCAGGTACCCTGTAATATCTATCAGGTTTGGCAGGGGCAGGAGGTAAAGAATCAGGAGCAGTGCAGACATCATTAAATGTGTCATCCACAACAGGTAAAACAGGAGGTATAGCTAAGGGCCTATGTTGTGGTAAGTGTAGGAAGGTCCTAAGCCTTTTTCTTGAGTCTGAGAAATCTTGTCGTCTTCATATGTGGAAAAAGGGTCCTCTGGCTGTTCTGAAATGTCGGAGTCATCCGCAGAAGCCTCAGAGGACACTGGCTCGGGGGGCTCTGTCCTAGGTCTCTTTTCAGGGGGCTGAAAGGCCCTGTCTGGGTGAGATTGGGATCCCCTAATTAAGGATATTAAATCTTCTGCCAGAGTAAGCATTTGTGAACTGGAAGTGGGCCTGTGTGAGGGAGGTTTAACAGGCACTGCCTTAGCAGATTTGGCTGCTTTGGCCCTGGCAAAGGCCTTGATAGACATGGCTGCAGGGGGTCTAGCAGCACCACGTGCTGGGGTAGAGACATCCAAAGGGATGGTGTCTGATAAATCAGTAGAAACCACGGTTGTAGGCAAAATTTCTGAGGCCGATTCAGGTAAGGTAGCAGGAGCCTCAGTAGTAGCCATGGATTCGGCCGGAGATTGACCAGTTTTCTCGGTTTCGCCGAAACCGAAACTCGCTTGCTTCACCGTGGTTTCGCCGAAACCGCTGACCGCGAGTGTCGGTCTTTTCTTGCGTTTTTAATAATTTGGGTAGTCGGAGGATCCGGCGGCATAATATACGCAAAGTCTGAGCCGAAAAACTGTTCAGCAAACTCCGACCGGCCTTAGCATTCGTCGGTTGAAGGAAGCGCAGGCCGAACAGGCTGCTACGTCGTGGTCTGGGCCTAAGCAAGGCAAACAGTAAGAGTGGAAATCTTTATGAGGTATTTGTTTCCCACAAGTTAAACAGTTATTGACTTTTTCTGACATCGGCTGAGGCAAGAAAGAGTCCCCAACGGGTACTTAGCTTTTAGAAGTCTTCGAAGTAGTATTCGGTAGTAATAATCTCTGGATCTGACCGACCGGCACTTGCGAACAGCTTCTGCTTCGGGCGCCACGCGGCAAGAAAGACGGAGGAAAATGGCGTCGGCTGATGCCTTTATACCCGAAGACCAGCAGAGATGACGTCGGGTGAAGTGCGACATCAGCCGAAGCCGGACCCAGACTTTGGAATCCGGCCGACCGAAGGGCTGCCTGACGACAGGACAACCCAGTTGTTATGACTGCAGATGCATCCATGAAGGACATCTGCAAAGACAAAGATGAATAACAACCACGTACAGCCTGCTCCCTCTGCTCTAAATCTAAAAGTAGCATTTGCCACACTAACACATCTGTCTTAATTTTATGTACATACAAGGTCAACGCCTTATTTACCAATTGCTTCCATGCCCAACACATCCATACCTCAAAATACTTCAGTGAGTTATTTTTCAAAGAAGGGTACTGGAGCCCGATATGTATTGGTGGGAGGATACTGCTTATGCATTTTTTTCTAAATTTACCTTGCAACCAGAAAAGAAATCAAATTCCCACATAAATGGCAAAAAAAAAATAATAATTATCCAAAGTTTTCCATGGGTCCTGAAGAAACCAACAAATCTGCACAAAGGGCAGTTTTATAGGACTACAGACCTACTGTCACCGCTGTAATACTTGAAACTCCAGACACTTCCACTAGCGGCACTACATAAAGGGCAAACAAAATAGGGGAGAGTGGACATCCCCAACTCATTCCCCTAGTAAGGCAAAGAGAAGGGACAAGTCTTTCTTTGTTTTAACCATAGCCTGGGACCCACTGTAAACAGACAATAAATCAATGACCTGTCTTTCAAAACCAAATTTAATCAAAACAAGCCTCAAAAACATCTTGGTCGACTCAATGAAATGCAAGTGTCCATGGTGATCAAGGAAAGACTTCTGTCCTGTCTCTCCATATCTTTCACCGGCCATGAAACTGAGTGGGCCTACTCCAGGTGCTTGGAGTTAGAAGCAAGGGCTCTGGTGGGGCTTGCCCCACCCCCACCTTACCAGGTAAGCACAAAATTAGTAGTTTTATGTTATCAGCAACAGAGGCCTTCCACTTATTATACACTTCTTAGGTTCCTTCACAGTGCCAGATTAGAGTCAAGCTCAACAGGGTCTTCTTTCCCCACTGATTCTACCAAGACATTCCCCTGGCTGTGGTTTTGCTAGACGGTAGGTACAGAGACTGGGAATCTCATTCACTCATTCATGCACATCACATTACACAAGACATCTGGCTAACTTAGGAGAGTCACAGTCAATCCATATATATGCGCTTCATTTAATTTCTTCACTGACATTCAGAGCATTTGGCAGAAATCACATCAACACCAGTCCATACCTCTCAACCTTTTAGTACAAAACAATCTAGACAAAGGTAAAAATAATCGGGGATTAAAGGCCCAAAATATAGGGACACATTTTAATTACTATTCTTATAAACTAAAAGTTATTAAAACAGGTTTTTGAATTACCATACATTTTTTGAAGGATGTGAAGTCTGAAACTCAAATGTCTGTCATTATTAAATTACTTCCCTTCTTACTGATTTACATGAAAACAACAAATTTTATGTGGAACAGATCAAAAATATGAGTCAAAAATCTGGACAGTTGAGAGGTATGCACCCATCTTTGGCCTTAGCAAGGTTTTGTTTTTAATTACCATTTCATATGGCCCACACTATTTCCAAGTCAGATGCTAGCTGCCAGACAATGCAGGACAAGCCAGGGCGATCTACAGGAAGGGCCAGTACATATCTAAAGTTGCTACCACGGTCCCCTTGTATCACACAAGGGGCAATTCATCAGCAGTGAGTGCCCAGCCCCACTTCAAACCAAAGCCTGACTGACCCAGTCAATAGAATCAATACTTATCCTAAACTTATGGATTTGGCTTGCTGACTTCCCTTACATACATTGTTCCAACATGCCAGAGGCTGTTCATCTTGGAGACTTGCTGTGGACATGGGCTCAGCCCGGTGAGAGACTTGCACCCTCTTCCTGGATTTTCAAGGGCCAGTGAGCTCACCTGATGCTGTCATAAATGCAAAGCTTTCCAGGACATGGGACCCTCCCTAGGGGCAAACCATTCCAGGTGCCCTGCCCTTTTAAAAAGAGGAACTCTTCCCAAGGGCCCCTGGTGGCTTGTCCTGGATAGTCTGTATCACCGTACTGAACCTCACATGAGGCACCCACTTCTGCCACACTGGATTTGGGAATCTAAACCAGACTCTCTCTCAATTTGGCCAAGGGCAATGGTAACCTCTGCCCATCCTTTCGGAAAGGTGCTCACCCTTCTCTCAGGGCCTAGTGACCATGTTCAACAGCTATTCCAATAGAATATTTTCTCTACTTCAGCCCTCGAAGTTCTCATTTGAAAATCTGACACTAACACCAAGATCTTCATCTGTGACGGTTCCACTCGGGTTCTTGCCCTAGGCTTCAGTGTCACCGCAGTGGCACTTACTTCTCGTACTTGTTGCAGCATTTCCTTATGTAATAAACTGATGAGCTGCTATAACAATGGTTTATTAAGCAACCGAAGATCCAATAATCGAGGCTTATACTCCTTGGCAGCTCAGTGGATGTCCAGTTTTCTGGCAGCCCTAATCAATCCCTCATGCCAGCAATTGCCGGGTATATGCTTGATGTTCCAGCCCCATCCATTTTCAGGGCTAGCTGATTCGGCAGCTAAACTGTTACACACTGGATTCTGACTTCCATGGTCACTGTCCTGCTGTCTCATCAACCAATACCTTTTCTGGGGGTCTGAGCGTCAGCGATAGCCGCCTTAACATAGGGTTCAGTTCATCCCACAGTGTCAGTTCTGCTCATCTAAAGATGGATTCACAGCCTCAAACTCTTTCTTCAGAAGTTCTTTTCAACTTTCCCTTACAGTACTTGTAGACTGTCTTATGATGGTGTTTAGCCTTAAACAGGGTTTAAGACTACCTTTGGGCTGCATTCACAATCAAGATTGAGAAAACCTAACCCCAGTGTGCCAGGGACTGCTACTGATCACACCATAAGTGGGCTAAGCCTCAACCACAAGGACTTGGACACCAGGGCAGCACCAAGGAGACAGACTTCTGTATATTACATTTCACTCGCCTGTCAACCAGATGGGGATTTGGGCTCTTCACTCTTCACTCCCAGTTACTGAAGGAATCCGGATTATTTTCATTTCCTCTGCTTGGTAATATGCTTGAATCTGATCAGAGCTACTCTTCTGAGCCAGTCGTAAGGGTGACAGACCCTAATCCCGTGTGCCCAGGCACTCCCCCCTAGTTATAGAGCACTCATGCATGCAGGACCTGAACTCTGGTAGGAGGAGGGTTGTCCGATGACATGGAGTGAGTGGGAAAGTACAGTTTTGTACCTACCATAAATGTAGATGTCCGATAGGCATGCATCTGCAGTCCTTACAAATGGGTTGTCCTGTCGTCAGGCAGCCCTTCGGTCGGCCGGATTCCAAAGTCTGGGTCTGGCCTCGGCTGATGTCGCACTTTGCCCGAAGTCATAGCTGCAGTTATTCGGGTATAAAGGGATCAGCCAATGCCATCTTCCTCAGTGTTTCTTGCCCCAGATGCCAGGTGCCCTCTAGGAAGGCTAAATTTGGATAATTGTAAAAGTTTCCAAATAAGAGAGAGCAAATAAAAATAAACATGTATATACATATATACAAACAAATACACCATAATAGATTCCCCCAGCTAGCTAGAAGATGGGTAAATACCCTAGGAGTACCTCAGAGGGGAAGGAGGGAGGGTAATCCTGACTGCAGATGCATGCCTATCGGACATCTACATTTATGGTAGGTACAAAACTGTACTATGTCCTTCAAGGATGCATCTGCAGTCCTTACAAATGGGTAGAATACCATAGCTAAACTGGGGGAGGCGGAGTAGTAAGATTATGGTGTAGTTAAGATCCCTTGTAAAACAGCAGTGGCAAAACCTGCTCGGGATCTGGAGTATAATGGTAGATTATAATGCTTGGCAAATGTATGCACGGAGCTCCAAGTAGCAGCCTCTAAAATGTCTTTGGTAGCCACTCCTTGTAAAAAAGCTGTGGTAGTGGCTGTAGCCCTTGTAGAGTGAGGTCTGATGTTTTCTGGAGTTTTCTTCCCATGGTAGGAGTAACAAAATCTAATGCAATTTCCTATCCACTTAGAGATTGTCTGCTTTGAAATTGCTTTTCCTTCCATTCCTGTTGCATATGCTACCAGTAGCTGGTCAGTTTTTCTATTGCTCTTGGTCCTGTCCAGGTAGTAACGTAATTGTCTATGTACATCCAAGGTATGCAACAGTCTTTCTCCCCTGTTCTGTGGGTTGGGGAAGAATGTAGGCAGGTGGATAGCCTGGTTTAAAGATACTCTGGAGACCACCTTTGGCATAAAAGTAGGATTAGTTCTCATGGACACTATCTTGATGGAAGATCAGGAAGGGCTGCACTGCCATTAATGCCTGTAGTTCCGAAACCCTTCTTGCTGAAGTGATTGCAAGCAGGAAAGCAGTTTTCCATGACGAGTACTGTAATTCTGCTGTTGCTGCTGGCTCAAAAGGAGGGAGTGTCAACTTTTCTAGCACAAAGTTCAAGTCCCATGCTGGTAATGGTGGCTTCCTAGGTGGTTTTACATTTTTAATCCCTCTCAGAAACTGCCTGAGCAGAGGGTGTGAGAAGACTGGAGGATCCAAGTTGTATTCTGCTGAAATAGCTGATGCATGAACCTTAATGGAAGAATAGGACAGGCCATTGTGGAAGAGCTTTGCCAAGTATTCCAGGATGTTAGCTATGTTTAACAGTGACACATTTTCTCCTTTTGCAGTACTCCAAATGAGATATCTTTTCCATTTTGCTGAATAATTTTTTCTTGTTGAGGGCCTGCGAGCCTCCAAGATAATGTCTTTAACCCTCTGAGATAAAGCTGGGTTATTTGGTCTTATGCAATGTTCCAGGCAGCCAGCTGCAGTGTTTTCAGGTTTGGATGCAGGGTCTTGAAGTTGTTCTGTGTTAACAGTAAGGGAACTAGGGGCAGAGGCCATATTTGTTCCCGAGACATACTCTTCAGTAATGGGTACCAATGTTGCCTTGGCCAGTCTGGAGCTATCAGGATGATCCTTGGACAGTCTTCTTTGATCTTCAATAGCACCTTGTGCATCAAAGGAAGAGGTGGGAATGCATATGCTGTCAGGTTTTTCCAACTGAAAGATAGGGAGTCCACTTTCCAAGCAAGTGGGTGGTACGTCCTCGTGCAGAATTTTTTCAGTTGATGATTGTGTGGGGATGCAAATAAGTCTATTTCTGGTAGTCCCCATTTCCCTGTAATGGTTTTGAATATGTCCGGATGCAGCATCCATTCGTGGGCATCCGTTGTAGTTCTGCTTAGGATGTCTGCTAGTATATTTTCTTTTCCTGGCACAAAAATTGCTTGTAACTGAATGTTGTAGCTCAGGGCCACATTCCAGAGGTCCATTGCCATCCGGCATAGAGGGTATGAATGTGTGCCTCCCTGTTTGTTGATGTACCACGTAACTGTGGTGTTGTCCGTCCTTATCAACAATTGACCCTGTCGGAGAAATGGTCTGAATGTCTGAATTGCCAGTTTTACTGCCAGCATTTCCTTTTGATTTATGTGCAGGTGCAGCTGGTCTTCAGTCCATAAGCCTTGTATGCACTTGCCCAGCATGTGCGCCCCCCCAACCAAGGTCTGAGGCGTCCGTTGTGATGGTCTGGCTTGGTTGAGTGCTGTGGAAGGGTAGTCCTTTGTTTGATTGACAAGCCTGAGCCCACCATTGGAATTCTTGTTTCAGGCATGGAATTATTGGAATTTGGGTTTCTAGGCTGTGCTTGTGCGGAGACCATAAATTCCACCACTGTAACTTTCTCATATGTAGTCTGGCATGTGGAATCAATATTATGCAGGATGCCATGTAACCCAGGGCTTGCAGGACTTTTCTTGCTGTTAGCTGGTTCTGCTTTGTTAATGCCATGAAGTAGAGAGGGAGTTGCTCCTGTTTTTCTACTGTCAGGAATGCCATTTGTTTTGATGTGTCCAGCTCTGCACCCAAGAAGGTTATCCTTTGGGATGGTATCAGCCTTGACTTTTTTATATTGACTGTGTATCCCAGGGCTTGCAGTAGAAGAATGACCCTTTTCAAGTCTTTTGTTAATTTGTTTTTGTTGTCCGCTTGTAACAGGCAGTCGTCCAGGTAAGGGTAGATTTGAATTCCCTGAAGCCTGCAATGAGCAATTACTGATGCCAGGCATTTCGTGAATACTCTGGGCGCAGTAGATAAGCCAAAGGGCAATGCTGAGAATTGATAATGCTCTGATCCTGCAAGAAATCTGAGGTATCTTCTGCAATTTGGTCGTATAGGGACGTGCACGTATGCCTCCTTGAGATCTAGAGTTACCAGCCAAGACTCCTTGCTCAGCATGGGAAGAAGTTGCTGTAGGGTCAGCATTTTGAATTTTGGAACAATGAGGTATGTGTTTAAAGCAGGCAGGTCGAGAATAGGTCTCCATTGGTTTTCTTTTCTTGGTACCAGGAAGAGTCTGGAGTAAAATCCTTGCCCTTGTTCCATAGATGGTACCTTTTCTACAGCTCTCATCCTTAGTGAGTTATCTGTTTTAGAGCTTCTGTCTTCTGATTTGGAGGTAGGTTTGGCATTCCTCTCTTCCTTGGTAGAGTATGGAAGTGAAACCTGTAACCTTGGTCTATTGTCTGTAAAATCCATTTGTCTCCTGTGATGTAATGCCAGTTTACTGAAAATAAGGCTAGCTTCCTGCCTAAGGGTGCTTCTAGTTGTTCCCTGGTAGGCGGTGCCAGAGCCAAGTCACTGTGATTGTCCTGTGGAAGTGGTGGTGGCTGGATCTGTGGCTGTACCTCGCTGGTTGCTAGCCTGCCACTGACGTCCCCTGTAGGCACCTCTGGATTGACCCCTGCCTCTTGAGCGCCTATTCCTGCCTCTCTGAGCTCTGGAGGTGTCTGGAAAGGACCAATTCTTGGAAGGCCAGTTCCTGCTAAACCTTGGAGGCTGGACCTGCAAGAAATCCTTCACTGTCTGGACAGATTTTGCTTTCTCTTCCACCTTCTTCAGCACCTGCTGTGCAGGGGAGCCAAACAGATTGAGCTTATCCATGGGAGCATCTAGGAGCTTTGATTTAACATGGTCTAGTAAGGACTGTTCTTTAACCATGCATGTCTTCTGATCACTGTACCAGTCATGGCTGATCTAAAGGAAGCCTCCAGTGCATCATAGCCGCATTTTAAAGAATGATTACTGACCTGCTGAATGTTATGTACCATTTCCTGAACAGATTTTTTGTCTAATGGTTCATCCGAGGACAGTTTTTTAGTTAACTGGTCTAACATAAATTCCTGATACTGAATCATGTGGAATTGGCAGTTCAAGGCCCTAGCTGAAAGAGTAGCAGAAGTGTAAACTTTTTACCCCATCTCTAAGGCCCTAGATTCCCTTTCAGAGGGGAGGGGGTTTTTGGCAGAGGTAGCTGCTACAGCCTTGGGTCCCTGGGAGATTGTTTCGGGATCTGCAAAAGGGGCCTTATACAAATGATAATGTGTCCGGAACCCTGTAGTACCTATCGGGCTTAGCAGGGGCCGGAGGAAGAGAATCAGGAGCAGTACAAACATCATTAAATGCATCATTCACAACAGTAAGTACTGGAGGAATGGCTAAAGGCCTATGCTGCGGCAAATGCAAAACGGTTCTAAGCCTTTTCCTAGAGTCTGAAAAAACCTGGCCCTGCCATTGAAATTGTTCCCTCATAGCATGCAAGGTTTCCCCAAAGGAAAATTCCTCAGGCGGAGAGGCAGAAGGAATGGACTCTTCAGCATCAGAGTCTTCATAAGGAGAAAAAGGGCCCTCTGGAGGGTTAGAATTATCTGATTCGTCAGAGTCGTCATCTGAATCAACTGGCTCAGGGGGCTCTACTCTAGGCCTCTTCTCTGGAGGTGGGTGAGTGGCCCTGTCTGGGTGTGATAGGGATCCCCGGATCAAAGAAATGAGATCCTCTGCTAGACTAAGCATTTGTGAACTACAGCTAGGCCTGTGAGAGGGGGTCTTAGCAGGCACAGTTTTGGCAGATTTTGCTGCTTTAGCCCTGGCAAAGGCCTTAATCGACATGGATGCAGGAGGCCTAGCAGCTCCACGTGCAGGGGAAGAAGTATCCAAAGGGATAGTATCAGATAAATCCTGAGAACCTGCAAGAGCGGGTGGGATTTCAGTAGCAGATTCAACCATGCTGGATGAGGGCTCGGTAGGAGGTAAGCTTTCGGCCGAAGGAAGAACCGTGGACTCTGTTTCAGCCGAAACAGAGACACTCGCGGTTGGCTTAACCGTGGTTTCGGCCGAAACCGCGGACCGCGAGTGTCGGTCCTTTTCCTTGCGCTTTTTAGAAATTTGCGTAGTCGGAGGATCCGACGGCATAATGTAAGCAAAAGCGGAGCCGAAAAACTCCTCAGCAAATTCCGACCGATGTCTAAGCGTCCGTCGGTTGAAAGAAGCACAGGCTAGACGAGCTGCTACGTCGTGGTCTGGGCCTAAACAAGTTAAGCAGTAAGAGTGGAAATCCTTATGAGGTATTTGTTTCCCCACAAGTTACAGTTATTCACTTTTTCTGACATCGGCTGAGGCAAGAAAGAGTCCCCAATGGGGTACTTAGCTTTTTAGAAGTCTTCGGTGGTAGTAATCTCTGGTTCTGACCGACTGGCACTTGCGAACAGCTTCTGCTTCGGGCACCACGCGGCAAGAAAGACTGAGGAAGATGGCGTCGGCTGATCCCTTTATACCCGAATAACTGCAGCTATGACGTCGGGCGAAGTGCGACATCAGCCGAGGCCAGACCCAGACTTTGGAATCCGGCCGACCGAAGGGCTGCCTGACGATAGGACAACCCATTTGTAAGGACTGCAGATGCATCCTTGAAGACATCAGGGCAGAGTAGGGAAATGTCTCCATCGTGCCCCTTAGGAGGGTAGCTGAGTGGTAAACCAGCAGCCTGTGGGAGCAGGATGGATGTACATAGTCACCCAAAAGTGAGCCCTTTATGGCCAGGTGGACTTCCCAGCTCAGGGGGAAGAAACTCTTCTCTCCATGTCTCACTGAGATCGAGACAGGGGGTCTTACACCAGGCTCTCATGACATCCCAGCCATAGCAACTAGGCACAATGACCCTCACATGGTCGTAGCCCTAGGTGTAACCCAGGGCTGCAACCTGCATTCAAAGTGTCAATGATCAAGGTGTCCTGCAAATAATATCAGTTCTCGCAGGTAGCTGTGTTCTTCAGACAAGATCCAATGCTCAGAGTTGTACAGGTCTTCTCTCTCTCCCTTCTCCAGTCACCTTGCAGTGACATGGGTGAGGGAAGTCAGCACTGCTGCAGACAGAAGAGGTGCATGACAAGAAGCAGGTGAGGTTTCACACAAATCAAAGACACCGGCCTGAGGTTACTGACACCACAAAAAAGCACAGTCTCCTGCAGTGGCCAGAAGGAAGGGTCACCCCCTCTAGCCAGAAGGAGCAGCTTCACCAACAGTCTGGTCTTTAAACAGACAACCCATGGGAAGCTAGGCACTCTTACAGTTAACCGCTAACAGGAATGAGGTGAAAGAACACTGGTACCAGCAGGGTGGCCCAGTGCAGGGAGGAGAGGAGTAATATCCTGCCAGGGCGGCTACCTTTGCCCTCAAGGGGGTCATCCCACAGAGCACTGCAGACAGCACAGTAATAAGGGCACCCCCCCACACACACACAGTCATCCCCCTTATAGCAGGAACTTAAAACCTCTTTCATTCTTGATTAATGAACACTTTCTGTGCAAATGCTTTTGCTTGTCTTGTGGCAGTCTAAAAATTTCAACTCCAATGACAATATGAATGCCCTTGGTCATCCCTCAATCACAGACTCAGTTCTGAAAGCCAACACAAAATGAAAATCTTATTCCATTACTCCTAGCTGAAGTGTGTTCAAGTGATTGGCCTACAATGAACACTTTTTCCCCCCCAAAGTAAATGATTCAGACTCCCAGGACACTCCATTAAGAGGATCAAGGGCGGGCAGACAGAAGGGCTAGGACAGGTGGTAACTCACATAGGAGCGGACTGCCATCCAGATTCCAAGATCCAATTATAATCTTTTTAACTGCAGCTACTTTAACACTATTGGTGCTGGAATTACTTGTGGCTGCTGGCACCAGTCTTGCCTCCAATGTTTAAAGGACTTGAAATATACTCATTCCAATTACTGGGCCTTGAGAGAGTGTTGTATTGTTATTTTTCGTCACTACCTCCAGGAGTTGGAAGTGGGTAATTTGCACACTTGCTGCATTCCTTGGCTGTGGCAGCAACTTCTCAGCCTCTCTCTACAGAAACCAACCCTGATTCCCAGTCCTTTATGGTCACCAAGGTAGGCACAGACAGGGCAGACATTCAAATGTAGTGTTACCGACACAAGAGCAAGTGATCAGCAAAAGGTTTCCAACAGTCACTAAACCTGCCAAACCGAGACCCAGACTGGTTTTGGGGGCCTCTGCTAGCAGAAGGCAGTTAGCCCGATCAATGGTTAATGGGAATAAGGAGGATGGGGGGCCATGGGAGACACCCTGGCCATCAGGTATGCTAGCACATGGGTTACTGATGACAGAATGCGTGAAGCCCAAAGCATGCACCTCAACAGTGAACTAAGAGCATAACGGACAACCACGAAAAATCTGACAAATGCAATGCACTACCCATCTGCCCACAACTCTTACAGCCTGCCTAATCATGCCCAATCACACATGCCCCTCAGGCACTTCAGGGGCATGGACCCACTCAATATGACCTTCCCAGTGGAATGCCCCTCAGCTGCTGGGGGTCAGATATGTTCTTATCCAGACTTCCAAATCCCCCAAATCACAAATCCACAAGTCTTATGTAGGTCTTAATAATTTTTTGGGACTAGCGGCCTGAAGCCCAGGGCCCCCATTTGCCTACAGGCTGCTTCCAGGTGTATAATCACATGTGTACTCAAGCCTCGCTGTGGTCCAATCCCCTGATTCTGCCTGGCCGAATGGAACTCCCCTTATCCACAGAAGGGCAGATCCATTCCCATCCAGACTTCTGAGGAGGGTACTTCATCTCTAGCGCACATGGGAAACGTCTGTCAGGATTTGCCCTGTTCGACCCTCTCTTTCTGAGGCTGGGCTTACTGCATGCTCCCTTCCAGACTTCGGTCAAGGAAGGACCCCCCCCCCCCCCGAGCTGCCATTTCAACTCTGTCTGGAGCCCTCACTACTTACTCCTGCCGGCGTCCCCTCCACTTCCATCTTTCCTGCAGGCTGCCTAATTAACCCTAAAGGTTTTGAATTCTGTTTAGTAATCTGTGGCTATTACATTTTGCATTTATCCGTTTCATAATTAGCCAAAATATTTTTTTTAAAATAGAAAAGCCTCCCTCTTCCAGGATTCAAGAAGGGGAAGTACAGTTGTGTACCTACCATAAATGTAGATGTTCGGGTGTATTCACTGTTGCAGTCATTACAATTGGGTTATCCTGCTGGCAGGCTACCCGCAGTCGGCCCGTGTTCCAAAGTCTAGATCCGGCGTCAGTTGCTGTCACCTCCTCCCTGACGTCAGTGCGCCAGTGGGTATAAAAGATGCAGCCAACACCATTTTCTTCAGTTTTTCTTGGCCCAGATGTCAGGTGCCCCTGAAATGGTAGGCTAAATTATGCCAATA
This sequence comes from Protopterus annectens, assembly GCF_019279795.1. Lineage (NCBI taxonomy): Eukaryota > Metazoa > Chordata > Ceratodontiformes > Protopteridae > Protopterus > Protopterus annectens. The sequence continues at coordinate 345,572,493 of NC_056747.1, read as the reverse complement.
AGCAGGCATACACAAAAAACTTTTCCTTCATCTTCAAGCAAATACACCACATAGGTTGTATAGAATATAGAAGTACAGATAAGTCCCAGCAAGGAAAAGGGGGATGGTGGGAGGGTAACCTGGACTGCAACAGTGAATAAACTCTAACATCTACATTTATGGTAGGTACACAACTGTACTATGTTCGTGTTTCACTGTTGGTCATTACAATTGGTTTGACTCCCAAAGCTAAGGTTGGGAGGCTGGTGCCAAATAGGATTAGGAGAGGCTATCAGGCCCTGCAGAACTGCAGTGGCAAAGCCTGCCCTGGATTTAGAGTAGAGAGGTAAGTGATAGTGCTTTGTAAAAGTATGCACTGAACTCCAAGGTGCAGCCTCTAAGATGTCTTTGGTTGGTAACAACTCTGAGGAAGGCTGCTGAAGTGGCTGCTGCTCTGGTTGAATGTGGCCTAATGCCCTTAGGCACTGAATTGCCATGCTGTGAATAGCAGAAATGAATGCAGTGGCCTATCCACTTTGAAATAGTCTGTTTCGAAATAGGCTTTCCTTGTGCTCCTGCAGCATATGCCACTAGAAGTTGTTCAGTCTTTCTGAAAGCTTTGGTTCTGTCCAAGTAGAAGCGTAGCTGCCTGTGAATGTCCAAAGAATGCAGAAGTCTCCCACCCTTATTCTGTGGGTTTGGGTAAAAGGTAGGAAAATGAATTGTTTAGTTAAGGGCCACACTGGACATTACTTTCGGCATAAATGTAGGGTTTGTCATTAGAGAAACCCTGTCGGATGGAAAATGATAAAAGGTTCCACAGCCATGAGTGCCTGCAGCTCGGAGACTCGTCTAGCGGAGGTTATTGCTAAGAGCAGAGCTGTTTTCCAGGACACGAATTTTATATCAGCTGCAGCGGCTGGCTCAAACGGAGGCACTGAGTTTTTCCAAAACATAGTTGAGGTCCCATGCAGGTATTGGTGCTCTCCTTGGAGGCCTTACGTTTTTGACCCCTCTGAGGTACTTCCTTAATAATGGATGAGAAAAAATAGGTGGTTCTGTATTGTAATGAGCTGAAATGGCAAAGGCATGAATTTTAATTGATGAAATGGAAAGGCCTTTATCCAGCATCTCAGTTAAGTATTGCAAAATCTGAGGAATATTTGGAACAGTCGTGTCAATACCTTGTGCCTGGTTCCAAGCACATAATCTCTACCATTTTTTTCATAAGATTTTCTGGTGCTAGGCCTCCTGGCCTCCAAAATAACACCCATCACTGCTTTAGAGAGAGGTGTGTCTTGAATGGCTACATTATCCGCCATGCTGCCAGGTTTAAGGTCCTAAGTTGGCTGTGCAGTATCTGACTGTCTTGTTGGGTCAATAAGTGAGGAATTTGAGGTAATGTCCAAGCTGGGCATTGAGACAAGCTCTTTAGGAATGGGTACCAGTGTTGGCGGGGCCAGTCTGGGGCAATCAGTATCATTTTTGGCTTCTCTTGTCTGACCTTTAGGAGTACCTTGGGGAGGAGAGGCAGAGGAGGAAAGACATGTACTGTTAGGTTTTTCCAGCTGAAAGATAGAGCATCCAATAGTTGGCAGGAGTGAGGGGATGCAAATAGGTCTATGTCTGGGCATCCCCAGTTCCTTGTTATCATGCTGAAGACTTGTGGATCCAATTTCCACTCGTAGGGATCCATTAGGTTTCTGCTTAGCTCGTCTGCCAGAGTATTTCTCTTTCCTTGCAGAAATTGTGCTTGCAGATGTACTTGGTAAGTCAGTGCTGTGTCCCACAAGTTCATGGCTAGTCTGCAGAGGGGGTAGGAATGTGTGCACCCCCCCCCCGCTTATGTACCACATGACTGTAGTATTGTCCATCTTAATCAGTAGTTGTCCTGGATGAAGTAGATCCTTGAAGGCTGTCAGGGCATTCTGAAAAGCTAGCATCTCTTTTTGACTGATATGTAGATGCATTTGACTTGTGGACCATGTGCCCTGAATACATCTTCCTGCCATATGGGCCCCCCAGGCATAATCTGATGCATCTGTTGTCAATGTCTGCCTGGCTGTGGGCAAGGTAAATGGCTGTCCCATATTGAGGTGACAGGCTTTGGCCCACCATCGAAACTCCTGTTGCAAGCAGGGAATGAGGGTAATTGTTTCAGGCTGTGGCAATGTTGAGTCCAAACACTTTTTAGATACCATTGAAGTTTCCTCATATGCAGTCTTGCATATGGAATTAGCAGTATGCAGGATGCCATGAAGCCCAAAGCCTGCAGAATTTTTCTTGCAGATAACTGGGTCTTTGTTGCCAACATTTTGAAATAAGTAGTCAGTTGTCTGTGTTTGTCTGGCGTGAGAAGCCATCTGGGCAGTTGTATTTAAGCTTGCACCCAGGAATATTCTCTCTTGAGAAGGTACTAGTATTGATTTCTTTTCGTTTACTGTGTACCCTAGACCTGTTAGTAATCGTTTTACAAACGCCAGATGCTGTAGTAGAATGTCCTTGTTGTCTGCTTCAATAAGGCAGTCGTCCAAGTAAGGATATATTTGTATTCCTCTGTCTGCAAAATGCAATTACTGGTGCCAGGCATTTTTTGAAGACCCTGGGCGCAGTAGACAAGCCAAAGGGCAGTGCAGAGAATTCGTAGTGCATTGAGCCAGCTATAAATCTGAGGTATCTTCTGCAGGACTGTGATTGGGACATGCAGGTATGCCTCTTTTAGGTCTAAAGTCACAAGCCAAGCCTTCTTGCCCAGCATGGGCAGAAGCTGCTGCAGAGTTAACATTTTGAATTTTGAATATCCAGGAATGTGTTTAGGATAGACAGGTCCAGTATTGGTCTCCAGGCTTTGTCCTTTCTGGGTACCAAGAATAGCCTTGAGTAAAATCCTTGTCCCTGCTCTTGCTGTGGTACTTGCTGAATGGGTCTCATGTCCATGAGGGATGAAACTTGCTTTTGTGCCTCTGCCCATTGATTGCGTGGCAGGTCTGGCATACCGTTTGGCCTTGGCAGGGTGTGAAAGTGGAACCTGTAGCCTTGAGATAAGATATTTAAGACCCATTTGTCCTGGGTGATCATGTGCCAATTTTGTGAAAAAAGTGCTAGTTTTCCCCCCAAAGGGGCTGCCAGAAGATAAGTGCATGGTGCTGGCAGGGGAAGTCATGGAGACTTTTTCCTGTATGGCTGTGATTTTTCCTCTCCGCTTTTGGAAGAGAAGCACCCCATTGTTTAGGCCTGTATGAGCCTTGGGGCTGTGATCTGCCTCTTTGTGGCCTGACACTGGGAAGGACCAATTCTTTGTAGGCCCAGTTCCTGCTAAATCTGGAAGGCTGTACCTGTAAGAAATCCTTCACCGTTTGCATAGATTTAGCTTTGTCCTCCATTTTCTTCAACACCTCTTCTGCTTTAACATCAAACAAGGTGTCATGTTGTAATGGAGCATCTAATAGTTTTGCTTTAACATGATCGGGTAGATTCTGTTTTTAACCAAACATGCCTCCTAATGACAGAACCTGTAACTGCGGCCCTGCAGGAGGCCTCTAGAGAATCAAAACCACATTGCAAAGTATGCTTTCCCACTTGTTCAGCTGCATGCAATAAATCCAGCATTTCTTTGTTTTCTGCACATTTTGAAATTGTCAACATTTTCTGTTTAAGCAGTGACATAAGATGTTGTGGATATTTAAGCATATGAAACTGACAACTTAAAGCTCTTACAGCCAAGGTAGCAGAAGTATAAATCTTTTTTCCCCATCTGTCCAGGGCCCTTGAATCCCTATCAGAGGGGATAGGGTTTTTTTGCAGTGGAAGCCTTGACCCCCTTGGGACCCTGAGAAATAGTTTCTGGGTCAGCAGCAGGATTTTTGTAAAGAATTTTATGTAAATCAGAAACCCTGTAGTACCTGTCTGGCTTAACAGAAGCTGGTGGTAAAGAGTCAAGAGACAGACCGGACTCTGAAAATACATCATCTACAATGTCTAACACAGGAGGCAAGGGGCCTGTGCTGAGCAAGTGTCTGAGCCTTTTCTTGGATTCTGAGTAATCTTGGCTCTCCCAGTGGAAATCCTCCCTCACAGTATGCAGCGTCTCCCCAAAAGAATAATCCTCAGGAGGAGAGACTGAAGGGATAGATTCTTCAGCATCAGAATCCTCATAGGGAGGAAGGGAATATTCCTGTTCAGAAGAAGAATCAGAGGAAATGGAAACCTGATCTGAAGATTCATATTCTCTTGCCTAGGCCTCTTATCAGGAGGGGGATGGGAACCCCTGATCAAAGTAATTAGGTCTTCGGCCATTTTAAGCATCTGTTTTTTAGGCATGGAGGCCTGTCAAGGAGAATGCTGTACTTGTTTGTCTTTAGAGCTATCTTAGTCTTTGCCTTTGAAGCCGAAGTTGGTTTTACATATAGCTGTGTAGGCCTGAAAACACCCTCAGAAGCAGATGCCTGCTCAGCGGCTCCGGACCCATCTGAGGGAATAGTTTCCGAGTTTCCAGCGGCCTAGTCAGCTCCATGTGAGAGTCAGAAGCCGCCTGTGGCTCTGAGGTAGCGGGAGTCAGGGGCTGCGAAAGCGCCTCACTGAGAATCGGCAACAGGCCTAACGGAAGCCTCGCTGGTTTTGGACCTCGAATGCCTGTCCTTTTCTTTTTCTTTGCACCATTTATAAACTCTGGTAGTCGGCTGTTCAGACGGCATTATATAATTGAATCTTCTGCCAAAGTAATGAAATGCAAAATCGTACTAACGCTTAACAGTGCGTTGGTTAAATCTAGCACAAAACCGACAACTAGCAACGTACTTGTCAGGGCCCAGGCAAGGAATACAGTAAGAATGAAAATCCTTATGCGGTATTTGCTTCCCACAAGAAATACAATTATTAACTTTTTCTGACATCGGTCTGGAGCAAGAAAAAAGTTTCCCCAACGGGGTACTTAGCTTTAATGAAGACTTCAAATCTGAAATTCGAATTTGAAAATCTCAGGAGTCGGCTGACCGGCACTTGCGAACTGCTTTTGCTTTGGGCACCGCGCGGCAAGAAAGACTGAAGAAAATGGCGTCGGCTGCATCATTTATACCCCTGGCGCACTGACATCAGGGAGGAGGAGACAGCAACCGACGCCGGACCTAGACTTTGGAACTCGGGCCGACTGCGGGTAGCCTGCCAGCATGATAACCCAATTGTAATGACTGCAACAGTGAAACACGAACATCAGGAGGATGAAACTGAATCATCAACACTGATTGTCTACCTTTCTGGCCTGCCGGGGAGACATAGCTTTCTCTACTTATCTTGTTTGCCAAAGCAAGACTACTTTTTGCCATCTTGACTATTTTCAGTATTAAAAGAGAAAGCAAGACACTGTTCACTAAGAGGTGTGTTAAATGTTGCATATACAGTCAACTCTCGGTTAACTGGCACCCATGAAAATTGGCAAATGCCGGACAACTGCAGTTTCTGGTTGCTAGAGAGTTACTATTAAAAAAAGGCCTAATACTGTACCCTATACAATTTGTTTGCTTTGACTTGTTCTTAGGCTGGGGAGGGGGGAATTTACTCGTTTTCCTTTCTAAAACTCAAACTCTAAAAACATAAGGTTTGTTTGTGCAGGGAGAGCAGAAAGTGCAACACGTGAAAATTGTACTGTATTTCTTTGATTTTTTTTTCTGGTTTTTGAGTTTAACTGAGTGTTTACTGCAGGTATGGGGAGGTGAAAAAAATTACTTACTGAATAATTATACCTTTTATTCTCCTTTCTAAAATATCATTTAATTAACTTCTCCATAATGGTAAATTTAACACACAACTTTTATCACTCCTTACTAACCATTATAAACAATTCATAATTAATCCGTCAATTAGCTCACATCTGAAAAATGACTTACTTTTCTACTCTTATACAGCAAAAACTTTGCTGCTGTTACAGTTTTTTAGTGCTCATTCTTAAGCATCGCCTTCACACCAGTAATATTTTGTACCACCTTCACTCCCCTTCAAAGGATCTTTCTGAAGTATGCCCAAATACAATTACCAAATGAATTTGCACATACCTGGAACATAAACAAGGAAAGCTTCTCATTGTATTCCCACTGCTTCACTGCTTGATCCACTTCTGAAGTTATTGATGCTGTAGGAGAACCACAACCTGAGCTGCTGGTCAAGCGGTAGAACTCTGCAATCTTCTGCAACTGTTCCCAAAGGTACTTGGTAATGATCTGTGTCCACTCTGAAAATAAAACAAAATATATGTACAGCTACTTCTCATGCACTCAGTGTTGCAGGTTACAGAAAAAGACAAAGAAACAGACTATTCCCTCTTTCCCATATATGTCTGTGTTGCATACAAAAGTGATTAGCTCTATATTCATGGGTCAACCCACCTATGAACAAAGAGAGAAAAAAATCCACTCTATACAAAGAAGGCATTGTATTCCGAATGAGATAATTAAGAAGAATCGTGCATGTGTTTTGTTTATTTTGCCTCATTCTCCACTCAGTAGTGGCAGCTTCAATTTATCTTCCAAGCACTGTGACTTGAGTGGAAATGTACTCTCAGTACTTCTCTGTCAGACAGCAGCTCATGACAAAGTAGTTGTTTACACCTTAGGGCAGCTATATAAGCTGAAGAGGAAAAGGGGAGGAGGGGAGTAACCTTTTACCCTTGAGTCTTTAGTTACCCATGACATCCACAGCACTCATACTACAACAGGAACAAAATGCTAGATAAGAGATCACAGGAAAGTACAGTTTTGTACCTACCATAAATGTAGATGTCCGATAGGAATGCATCTGCAGTCCTTACAAATGGGTTGTCCTGTCGTCAGGCAGCCCTTCGGTCGGCCGGATTCCAAAGTCTGGGTCTGGCTTCGGCTGGTGTCGCACTTCACCCGACGTCATAGCTGCAGTTCTTCGGGTATAAAGGCATCAGCCGACGCCATTTTCCTCAGTGTTTCTTGCCCCAGATGCCAGGTGCCCTCTTGGATGGCTAAATTTGGATAAATGCCAATGTTTCCAAAAAGTAGAGAGCAAACACATAAAATAAGCATGTATGTACATATATACAAACAAATACACCATAATAGATCCCCCCCAAGCTAGCTAAAAGATGGCAAATACCCTAGGAGTACCACAGAGGGGAAGGCGAGTGGGTAATCCTGACTGCAGATGCATTCCTATCGGACATCTACATTTATGGTAGGTACAAAACTGTACTATGTCCTTCAAGGATGCATCTGCAGTCCTTACAAATGGGTAGAATACCATAGCCAAACTAGGGGAGGAGGAAAAAAAAAAGAGAGATTATGGTGTAGTTAGGATCCCTTGCAAAACAGCAGTGGCAAAACCTGCTCGGGATCTAGAGTATAGAGGTAAATTATAATGCTTGGCAAATGTATGCACGGAGGTCCAAGTAGCAGCCTCTATAATGTCCTTGGTAGCCACCCCTCGTAAGAAAGCTGTAGTAGTGGCTGTAGCCCTTGTGGAGTGAGGCCTGATGTTCTCTGGAGTTTTCTTTCCATGGAAGGAGTAACAAAATCTAATGCAATTTCCTATCCACTTGGAGATTGTCTGCTTTGAAATTGCTTTTCCTTCCCTTCCTGTTGCATATGCTACCAGAAGCTGGTCAGTTTTTCTATTGCACTTGGTTCTGTCCAGGTAGTAGCGTAATTGTCTATGTACATCCAAGGTATGTAACAGTCTTTCTCCCCTGTTCTGTGGGTTTGGGAAGAATGTAGGTAGGTGGATAGCCTGGTTTAATGACACTCTGGATACCACCTTAGGCATAAATGTAGGATTTGTTCTCAAGGACACTCTATCCTGATGGAAGATCAGGAAGGGTTGCACTGCCATTAATGCCTGTAGTTCAGAAACCCTTCTTGCGGAGGTCACTGCCAGCAGGAAAGCAGTCTTCCAGGATAAGTATTGTAATTCTGCTGTTGCTGCTGGTTCGAAAGGAGGAAGAGTCAATTTTTCTAGCACAAAGTTCAAGTCCCATGTTGGCAATGGTGGTTTCCTTGGAGGTTTTACATTTTTAATTCCTCTCAGAAACTGCCTGAGCTGAGGATGTGAGAAGACAGGAGGATCCAAGCTGTATTCTGCCGAAATAGCTGATGCATGTATCTTGATGGAAGAATAGGACAGGCCTGTATGGAAGAGCTCTGCCAAGTACTCCAGGATGTTGGCTATGTTTACCAGTGACACATCTTTTCCCTTTGCAGTACTCCAAATGAGATATCTTTTCCATTTTGCTGCATAATTCTTTCTTGTTGAAGGTCTGCGAGCCTCAAGGATAATGTCTTTAACCCTTTGGGATAAATCTGGGTTAATTGCTCTTATGTAATGTTCCAGGCAGTCAGCTGCAGAGTTTTCAGGTTTGGATGCAGGATGTTGTAGTTGTTGTGTTAACAGCAATGGTATCAGGGGTAGTGTCCACATTTGTTCCCGAGACATGCTCCACAGTAATGGGTACCAATGTTGTCTTGGCCAGTCTGGAGCTATCAGAATGATCCTTGGACGTTCCTCTTTGATCTTCAATAGCACCTTGTGCATCAAAGGAAGTGGAGGGAATGCATATGCTGTCAGGTTTTTCCAACTGAAAGATAGGGAGTCCACCTTCCAAGCAAGTGGGTGGTACGTCCTTGTGCAGAATTTCTTTAGCTGGTGATTGAGTGGGGATGCAAATAAGTCTATTTGTGGTAGTCCCCATTTTCTTGTGATGGCTTTGAAGATGTCCAGGTGCAGCATCCATTCGTGGGCATCCGAGGTAGTTCTGCTTAATATGTCTGCTAGAATGTTTTCTTTTCCTGGTACAAAAATTGCTTGTAACTGAATGTTGTAGCTGAGAGCCACATTCCATAGGTCCAGTGCCATCCGGCATAGAGGGTATGAATGTGTGCCTCCCTGTTTGTTGATGTACCACATAACTGTGGTGTTGTCTGTCCTTATCATCAACTGTCCTTCTTGGAGAAATGGTCTGAATGTCTGGATTGCCAATTTTACTGCCAGCATTTCCTTTAGATTTATGTGTAGGTGCAGCTGATCTTGAGTCCATAAGCCTTGTATGCACTTGTCCAGCATGTGGGCCCCCCAACCGAGGTCTGAGGCGTCCGTTGCTATGGTTTGGCTTGGTTGAATGCTGTGGAAGGGCAGTCCTGTGTTTGTTTGACAGGCCTGAGCCCACCATAGGAACTCTTCCTTCAGGCATGGTATTAGTGGAATTTTGGTTTCTAGGCTGTGTTTGTGTTGAGACCATAAATTCTTCAGGTACCACTGTAGCTTTCTCATATGCAGTCTAGCATGAGGGACCAGAATTATGCAGGATGCCATGAAGCCCAAGGCTTGCAGCACTTTTCTTGCTGTTAGATGGTTCTGTTTTGTTAATGCCAAGAAGTAGAGAGGAAGTTGTTCCTGTTTTTCTACAGTTAGGAATGCCATCTGTTTTGATGTGTCCAGCTTTGCACCCAAAAAGGTTATTCTTTGGGATGGTATCAGCCTTGACTTTTTTATATTGACTATATATCCCAGGGCTTGCAGCAAGTAAATGACTCTTTGTAAGTCTTCTGTTAGCTTGTTTTTGTTGTCCGCTTGTATCAGGCAGTCGTCCAGGTAGGGATAAATTTGGATTCCCTGAAGTCTGCAATGAGCGATTACTGATGCCAGGCATTTTGTGAACACTCTGGGCGCAGTAGATAAGCCAAAGGGCAATGCTGAGAATTGATAATGCTCTGATCCTGCAAGAAATCTGAGGTATCTTCTGCAATTTGGTCGTATGGGGACGTGCAGGTATGCCTCCTTGAGATCTAGAGTTACCAGCCAAGACTCCTTGCCCAGCATGGGAAGAAGCTGCTGTAGTGTCAGCATTTTGAATTTTGGAACAATGAGGAATGTGTTTAAAGCGGACAGGTCGAGAATAGGCCTCCATTTTTTCTCTTTTCTTGGTACCAGGAAAAGTCTGGAGTAAAATCCCTTTCCTTGTTCCATAGATGGTACCTTTTCCACAGCTCTCATTTTTACTAATTGAGCTATTTGTTTTAGAGCTTCTGCCTTTTGATTTGGTGGTAGGTTTGGCATTCCTCTTTTTCCTGGTAGAGTATGGAAATGAAACCTGTAGCCTTGGTCTATAGTTTGCAAAATCCACTTGTCCCTTGTGATGTAATGCCAGTTCCTTGAAAATAAGGCTAGCTTTCCGCCTAAGGGTGCTGCTAGTTGTTCCCTGGTAGGCGGTGCCAGAGCCAAGTCACTGTGATTGTCCTGTTGCAGTGGTGGTGGCTGTGTCTGTGCCTCGCTGGTTGTTGCCCTGCCACTGGCGGCCCCTGTAGGCACCCCTGGATTGATTTCTGCCTCTTGAACGCCTATTCCTGCCTCTCTGTGCTTTAGAGGAGTCTGGAAAGGACCAATTTTTGGAGGGCCAGTTCCTGCTAAACCTTGGCGGTTGGACCTGTAAGAAGTCCTTCACTGTTTGTACAGATTTTGCCTTCTCTTCCATTTTCTTCAGTACCTGCTGTGCAGGAGAACCAAATAAGTTGACCTTGTCCATGGGAGCATCTAATAGTTTTGATTTGACATGGTCCGGTAAGGCCTGTTCTTTCAACCATGCATGCCTTCTGATAACTGTGCCAGTCATGGCTGATCTAAAGGAAGCCTCCAGTGCATCATAGCCGCATTTTAAAGAATGGTTACTAACTTGCTGAATGTTATGTACCATTTCCTGAACATATTTCTTATCTAAAGGTTCATCAGAGGACAGTTTTTTAGTTAACTGATCAAGCATAAACTCCTGATATTGGATCATATGAAACTGACAGTTCAAGGCCCTAGCTGACAGAGTAGCAGAGGTGTATACTTTTTTACCCCATCTCTCTAAGGACCTGGATTCCCTTTCAGAGTGGAGGGTATTTTTAGCAGAGGTAGATGCTACTGCCTTAGGCCCCTGGGAGATAGTCTCGGGATCTGCAAAAGGAGCCTTGTATAAATGGTGATGTGTGTCCGGGACCCTGTAGAACCTATCGGGCTTAGCAGGGGCTGGAGGTAATGAATCAGGAGCAGTACAAGCATCATTAAATGCATCATCTACAACAGAAAGAACTGGAGGTATAGCCAAAGGCCTATGTTGTGGTAAATGCAAAAGGTTCTAAGCCTTTTCCTGGAGTCTGAGAAATCTTGGCCCTGCCACTGAAATTGTTCCCTCATGGCATGTAAGGTTTCCCCAAAGGAAAATTCCTCAGGTGGAGAGGCAGAAGGGATAGACTCTTCAGCATCAGAGTCTTCGTAAGGGGAATAAGGAGCCTCTGGAGGGTCTGTATTGTCTGAATCATCAGAGGAATCATCAGTGGACACTGGCTCAGGGGGCTCTGCTCTAGGTCTCTTCTCTGGAGGTGGATGAGAGGCCCTGTCTGGATGAGGTTGGGATCCCCCAATTAAAGAAATGAGATCCTCTGCCAGAGAAAGCATTTGGGAACTGGAGCTGGGCCTGTGAGAGGGGGGCTTAACAGGCACAGTCTTAGTAGCTTTAGCTGCTTTAGCCCTGGCAAAAGCCTTAATGGACATGGTTGCAGGAGGCCTAGCAGCTCCACGTTCAGGGGTAGATACATCCAAGGGAATAGTGTCCGATAATTCCTGAGAAACCACAACAGCAGGTTGGGTTTCAGAAGCCAACTCTGCCAGGTTAGAAGAGGCCTCGGTAGAAGGCATGGTTTTGGCTGAAGAAAGAACCGCTTGCTCGGTTTCGGCCAAAACAGAGACACTCGTGGTTTGCTGGACCGCGAGTGTCGGTCCTTTTCTTTGCGTTTTTTGGATATTTGTGTAGTCGGAGGATCCGACGGCATAATATAAGCAAAATCAGAGCCGAAAAACTGTTCAGCAAACTCCGACCGACGTCTAAGCGTCCGTCGGTTAAAAGAAGCACAGGCTAGACAAGCTGCTACGTCGTGGTCTGGGCCTAAACAAGGTAAGCAGTAAGAGTGGAAATCTTTATGAGGTATTTGTTTCCCACAAGTTAAACAGTTATTCACTTTTTCTGACATCGGCTGAGGCAAGAAAGAGTCCCCAACGGGGTACTTAGCTTTTTAGAAGTCTTCGAAGTAGTATTCGGTAGTAGTAATCTCTGGATCTGACCGACCGGCACTTGCGAACAGCTTCTGCTTCGGGCGCCACGCGGCAAGAAAGACTGAGGAAAATGGCGTCGGCTGATGCCTTTAAACCCGAAGAACTGCAGCTATGACGTCGGGTGAAGTGCGACACCAGCCGAAGCCAGACCCAGACTTTGGAATCCGGCCGACCGAAGGGCTGCCTGATGACAGGACAACCCATTTGTAAGGACTGCAGATGCATCCTTGAAGGACATCCACAAGATTCCTACCCACACACCTTTCAGTATACACATTCCAAACTTCTTGCTGCCTTCTACAAGCATTTAATACAGTGCTTTAAGTACACAATTTCTGCAAAATATAGTCTTAGCCATTGTTGGCTATGCTTGAGTACGACAATGAAGCTACGACTGATGTCCCCCCAAATGGGAGAAAGTACAGTTGTGTACATTTACCATAAATGTAGATGTTAGACTGTATTCACTGTTGCAGTCATCATGTTTGGGTTATCCCTGCCAGGGTACCCTTCAGCCAGCCCAAATACCAGAGACTAAGTATTTCTGCGTCGGTTGCTGTCGCTTGAGGACTGACATCAGGACATCAGTAGTATACAGTAAGGCAGCCGATGTCATTACATCAGTTTTTCTTGCCCTAACCTGACAGGAGCCCCCACAGTTGAAGGCCAAGTTCTGGTGGAAGAACCCCACCAGTGGAAAATAAATACTAATGTCCCTTGTAAGGAAAGAACAATAAGGAAGAATGGTAATAAAATGAGAAAGAGAAGAAAGGGGGAAGGAAACAATTACTGCAACACTGAATACACTCAAACTACTACATTTATAGTAAGTGTACACAACTGTACTATATGTTCTTCGTGTTTCACTGTTGCAGTCATCACATTTGAGTTGATTCCCAAAGCTGAGGAAATGGGTGGAGGCAGTCAAGGGAACTAGGGGCTGGCTAGGATGCCATGCAAGACTGCAGAAGCAAACCCTGCCCTGGATATGGAGAAGAGAGGCAGGTGGTAATGCTTGGTAAAAGTGTGAACAGATGCCCAAGTGGCAGTCTCCAGGATGTCCCTGGTGGGGACTCCTCTCAGGAAAGCTGCAAAGGTGGAGGCTGCTCTGGTGGAGTGTGTCCTGGCCCCCTGGGGGCAGGCTTTCCATGCTGTTTGTAGCAGAAATGGATGCAGTGTGCTATCCATTTGGAAATGGTTTGCTTGGAGATGGCTTTGCCTTCTGCCCCTGTAGCAAAGCTAACCAGCAATTGATCAGACTAAAGATTTAGTCCTGTCAGATAGAATCTAAGCTGTCTGTGCAAATCTAGAGAGTGAAGAATCCTTTCCCCCTTGTTCTGGGGATTAGGAAAAAAGGTGGGCAAATGAATGGATTGCTTGAGACACACAGGACACCACCTTGGGCATGAAGGATGGGTTAGTTCTGAGGGATACCCTGTCTGCATGGGAGGATGATGAAGGGTTCCACAGCCATGAGTGCTTGCAGCTCAAAGACTCTTCTGGCTGAAGTGATGGCCAGAAGGAATGTCGTCTTCCAGGAGAGAAATTTTAGCTCTGCAGAAGCTGGTTCGAAAGGAGGCAGGGGGAGCTTTTCCAAGACAAAGTTAAGATCCCAAGCTGGGGTTGGTGCTCTCCTGGGTGGTCTCAAATTGTTAACCCCTTGTAGGAACCGTTTGAACAAAGGGTGTGAGGAAAAGGGGATGCTCAGTGGGAAAATGAGCAGAAATAGCAGAGGCATGAAGTTTTATAGTGAAGGAGACCACTGTGTAGTAGGTCAGCTAAGTAATCCAGGATGAGAGGGATGGAGGGCTGTGCTGTACTGGCCCCCTTAGAACCTTTTCCATTTATCTGCATAAGACTTTCTGGTGCTAGGACGTCTGGCCTCACGGATAACATCCGGAACCGGTTTACTGAGGATGGCAGATTGGTTAGGGAATAAGCCAAGCTGCCAAATTGTGTGTCTGCAATTGGGGATGCATGAATTCCCCCTCCCTTTGGGTCAGGAGGTTTGGAATACGAGGAAAATGCCATGGAGACTGCGGGGACAGGCTACACAGCAAGTGGTACCAGTGTTGTTGGGGCCAGTCTGGAGCTATAAGAATGGTCCTTGGTTTTTCCTCCCTTATTTTCAGCAGTACCCTGGGGATGAGAGGAAGGGGAGGAAAGGCACAGACCGAGAGACTGACACGGGAAGAACAGGGCATCCACTAAGCACCAGGGAGCGTCACTGCATGGCTTGGAATTTTCTGAGCTGATGGTTGGTGTGGGAGGCAAATAGGTCGACGTTCGGGGTTCCCCTTTTCCGAGTTATTAGGGTGAAGGTACTTCTGCTGAGCTGCCACTCGTGGCTCCAAAAGGTTTCTGCTTAATTGGTCTGCCAGGGAGTTGAGAGAGCCTGGTAGGAAATGTGTTAACTGGTGCAGCTGCACAGAAGAGGCTGTGAGCCGAAGGGTCATGTTCAGCCTGCAATGAGGGTAGGAGCGAGTCCCTCCCCTGCTTGTTTATGTACCACATCAGAGTGGTGTCTGTATTGATCAGGAGAACCCCTGGAGAGAGAGAAAGGTTTTGAAAGCTATCAAGGTGTGCTGCACAGCCATCATTTCTTTTTGACTGATGTGCAGGATGATTTGCTGCAGGCTCCACCGGCCCTGTATGCACCTGCTGTCCAGATGTGCACCCCAAGCGTAGTCTGATGCGTCTGTGGTGAGGGTCTGGACAGTGAGGGGTGGGGAGAAGGGCAGCCCCTTGTTGTGGGAGCATGCTGTTGCCCACCAAATAAATTTCTGAGGCAAGGAATTACAGGTAGAAGAGTTTGCAGGTTTTGACAGTGTTGACACCAAAGGCTCTAAGTACCACTGAAGTTTCTTCATATGCAGTCTGGCATATAGAATGAGTAGTATGCAAGATGCCATGAACCCCAGAGACTTCAGGATCTTCCTTGCAGATACCTGGGACCTGATGGTCAGTTGAGAAAAGCAGGTGGTCAACAAAATTTGTTTCTCTGGTGTAAGGTATATCATCTGGGATTTTGTGCCCAGACTTGCTCCCAGGAAGATTATCCTTTGGGTGGGCACCCGTTTGGATTTCTTTTCATTGTGTACCCCAGGGAGGTTAGTAGGGTATTTACAAAGGCCAGGTGCTTGAACAGCTTTTCCCGGTTGAATATTCCATTCCCTGGGGCTGCTTCTACGGGGCCTAGGCTGGGCCTGTTTACTCAGAACAGGAAAGGACCAGTGCTTGGAGGGACAATGCCTGCTGAACCTAGGGGGCTGGACCTGTAAGAAATCTGTTTGCACAGAGTTTGCTTTTTCTTCCATCTTTTTAAGACCTCTTCTGCCTTAGTGCCAAATAAGTTATCTTTGTGCAAGGGGGAATCCAACAATTTAGATGTGACATGGTCTGGCAGGGGTTGTTCCTTAAGCCATGCATGTCTTCTAATGACAGATCCAGTGACTGCTGCCCTACAAGCAGCTTCTAGGGCATCAAAACCACAGTGCAAAGTGTGTTTAGTTACTTGACTTGCAGAATGCATTAAGTCTTGTAAATCTTTAGATTCTGTCCAAGCAGGAAAGGAAGACATTTTTTGTTTAAGGAGTTCCAAGGTTGTTGTGTCTTTCGGCTTTTCCCGGTTAGGGGTCGCCACAGCAGAACTCCGGTCCATTGACTGGTAGTTGATTTTTACATGCCGAGTTACCAGCCCTGATGCATAACCTTCAACAAAGGTACGCCCATTCACGCACGTCTCCATGCAGAAGATGCTCTAGCTGAGAATAGTATGTTGCTGAAATTTCAGCACATGGAACTGACAATTTAGTGCCCTGATAGCAGGAGTAGCTGAGGTGTATACTTTTTTTTATCCCATCTGTCCAATGCTCGGGGAATCCCTGTCTGAGGGGGTGGGATTCTTATCAGAGGTTGCTTTAATCCATTTTGGCCCTTCAGAAATGACCTCAGGGTCAGCTGTCAGATTTTTAAAAAGATATTTGTGTGAGTCAGGGACTCTATAGTACCTGTCTGGTTTTCTGGAAGCAGGAGGTAGGGCGTCAGGAGTAGAGCTGGATTCAAGGAAAACATCATCCACAACATCCAAGACTGGGGGATGGTCAAGGGTCTGTGTTGTGGAAGATCTAAGAGTTCCCAGAGTCTCTTTATGGACTGAGGGTAGTCCTGACTATCCCACTGGAAATGTTCCCTTAAAGTATGCAGCGTTTCCCCAAAGGAAAAATCCTCTGGGGAGAGGCTGAATGGAGTCCTCTGCATCAGAATCTTAAGTGGAGAGGGGTTGCATGTCTTCATAGTTAGATGCATCAGATTCATCTGACTCTTATTCAGACAAAACTACAAGGGACAGAGCTTGTTTCCTTTTTGAGGGGGTAGCTTGGCTTCCCCGATCAGCAAGATAAGGTCTTCCACCATTTTAAGCATTTGCGAGTGAGGCAAGGTAGCAGGCGCCTGAGAGTAGGTCGGTTACTTGGTTGTGGGTCTAAGAAATTAGATTGCTTCTGAAAGAACGGTAGTCGCGAAATAAGACGTCAGTTTGTGTCGAGATTCAATAGTGTGAAGGACTTCCTCAGAAGCTGTGCCTGCTCAGCAGCCACGGACCCATCCAAGGCAGAGACGACCACAGGATCATTAATCGAAGAAGAGTTTTGCAGCATACGAGACTCCAAAAGGGTCTTGGTAGCGGCCTGAAAATCAACTGAAGCAGGCATCAGGGGCTGCGAAAGCGCCTCACTGAGTGCTGGAGGACTGAAGACTAGCTTAACGGAAGAGTCGTCAGTAGGTTTGTATCTGTGCGGCCTGTCTCTGTCTTTATCTTAACGTTTTTTCAGAATATCTGCTGTCGGATGGCTTACCAAAGCCATATCGGAATTAGAGGACTAAGTGAAAATATCTGGCTACAATAAGGGCCCAACGACAGATAGTTCTGGCACTGAACAAAGCACAGAAGCAACAATGGGGAAGGTCATGGTCTGGGCCTAAACAAGTGACGCAGTAAGAGTGGACGTTTTGGTGCGATATTTGCTTTCCACAGGCGAGACAATTATTAACTTTTTCTGACATCGGTTAATGCAAGAAAAAAAAAAAAGGATCCTCAACGGGGTACTTAGCTTTAGAAGACTTCAACTTAAATTCGGAAACGAAAACTCAGGTAGCAGCCGACCAGCACTCGTGCAAACTGCTTCTGCTTCGAGCTCCACAGCAAGAAAGACTGATGTAATGGCATCAGCTGCCTTACTTTATACTACCGACGACCTGACGTCAGTCCTCAAGCGACAGCAACAAACGCAGAAATACTAAGTCAATGGTATTCGGGCTGGCCGAGGGCTACTAGCAGGGATAACCCAAATGTGATGACTGCAACAGTGAAACACGAAGAACATCTGTAGTAAGATGCTTCATCTTACCACTCCTTACTAACCATTAAACATCAAGGACATGGTTTGGAGCTACATAGCAGCAAAAACAGAAACAAAACCACTATGACAGATTAATTTGGCAAGTATTACTTCTAAAGAAAATGCAACTTGGATCTGTGCTGGAAACAGATAGTGACTGGCTCCCAGGTGGAAAGTACAGAAACCTCCTGGAATGACTAGCTATGTTTGTGACGGTATGCATCTTTGAGGTCCGGAAAGCGCATTCATTTGTCCTTCCAAACAAGAGGTAGAAGGGAGTGCACCATTGCCATCTGGAACTTGGTTTGTTTCACAAACAAATTTAGTCTACTTGGGTACATAATGAGCTTGAGGTCCTTGCTCTTCTCGGGCACCAAATATAATCCTGAATAAACCCTGGATCTTTTCTGGTCTAGTGGGACCTCCTGTAGGACTCGTTTTACCAGCAATTTCTCTATTTCTCCTGCTGCTCCCCCTTGCTGCTAGAGTAGAATGTCTGGAAGGGATTTTTGTCAAATATTTGGGCAAAACAGAAAGGTGATCATGTAGCTTGCAGTAATGTCTCAATACCAAGGAGGCCAGGGTGATGAGGGTGGATAACCAAGCACCCTCCTGACTTCCTCCACAGTGCAGCAGATGGGCAAACCTTCAGGAGTGCAAAAAAAGTTTGAACAGGGGTTTGGGAACTAGCAACTAAGAGCATTCTGGTCAAAATGTTGGGACTTGTGGAAAAAAAGACACTTACCTCTGCTCTGACAGCAGAAAAAGGTCCAGTGAGGAGTGGAAAAGCAAACTCCTACTGCAGACTATGTCTTTCCCTCTTGTTTTCTGTCAGTACATCATTAACTTTATTCCATTTGATAGTTCTTCCCCATTTAGATCTATTCAGAAAAAGATATCTTAAGGCTGCCTTCAAAGCTGCAGTGATATATCAAGGCATGTTGGTGAACTGCAATGCCACTACCTACCTCCCTGAACGTACCATTAGTTATACTGGACAGCAAGTACATAAATACATTTGAAATATACAGTGCCAAATAAGCTTCCATGGACTTGGTAATCTCAGTAATCAAGTTTCTCTGTAGTCTGGTCAGGTGTGCAAGACCCTGTCTGGATTTCTGGGGATAGGCTTCACCATGTCCAGTTCTCTACACATCCTCCTAGACACCAAATCGATGAATGCATCTGAAGGGGGAACCACCCAGGCCTACACCAAAGGCCTCAAAAAAAACTGATTCCTCAGGGGGAGGGGCATCAGAAGTCAGATCTCCCATCTCTCATTAATTCCAGAAGATTGCCTGGAGTAGTCAGGGAGATTTCTGGGGAAGCCTTCCCCCCTCACTGAAGTCAGTATCCTCCGTTAGCAACTGCGTGGGGAAAGTCAAGGTGTCTCTTCTAAGATAGATCTTTGCTGTGCTCTTAAGATACGGAACTTGGGATTAGATAAGGAAGCATTCAGGGGTATTTCAGCTCTGGGACGGCTCAAGGCTTCCTAGTGTATGCTTTCCCCTAACAAGATAATGGAAGCAGATAAACTGGAGCACTGAGGTGGTATAGACACAAAATGTGGGATAGGATCCTCTCCACATCTTTGAATGCTGATAGCAAATCTGGACTGAATCAAGACTCTCAGGGAAGTAACCATGTCAGCCACCAACTCGGCTGAATCAGACGCCAGGACAGGAGCAGATGTACAAGGTCAAGGCGGCAAGGATGGCTCCACAGGTCTCAGAGTTGACCCAATGGTCTCACCCTGAACACTTGGCTCCAGGATGCAGTCATCAACACAGACAGAGTCAAATGGATCAGGGTCAAAGACTAAGCCAAAGGCAGCCATGCTGCTGGCACCAGTGGGGGAAAAAGGGCAGGAAGGAGTTTAATCCAAGAATACCAGATCTGAAGGTTGACAGGCAAAGAAGAAACCAGTAAAGGGGCAGAGTGGGCAATCCTCTCCACCCATTGAGTGGAGGAGGAGGGAATGATCCCCAAATCAATCTGCACCTGCAAAAATGTCCACATCATTTTGTCCAAGTCTACATCCCAAACGGTTCACAAGGACCTTTCAGACCTACAGAACACCAAAGAAGGCTTAATGGGCCGAAGCAATGGTCGAAGTCCTGGTGGCTTAAGCACAATAGACTGGATCCAACACAGACAGCACCAGGAAAAACACTGGCTTCAGGGTGGCGGCTGGGGTCTGCAAATGGTACCAGGCTGGATCCACAGCTAAGAAAAGACTATGCACATTCTAGACTCAGGACTAATGTGGGTCCAGTGTTGGTGCTGAAGAAGCCAGGGATTGGTACAAGAGCAATGCCAATGCCAGAGCCAAAGTAACAGCCAGGAAAATACAAGGCCTCAGGGTCTTCTGTACTGGCTCATATTAAGCTGAAAACTCAGATCTCTAGAGTCTCTCTCTTTCTTTAGCCTTCTTTCTTTATGTCTTTACCCTTGGGTTTAGCTGTCTTAGTTTTCTCAAATGACCTTTTAACTGAAGCAGCAGCAACAGAAGAGGACGCTGAAAAAGGAAATCCTTTTAGTACAAACATTGCCTATCTATCAATGTCCTCACCTCAAAGGAGGCACAGGCCTCAGTTATGATCTAAGGGAGCCACCTCCAAACAATACATACAGCAGTCATGCGAGTTCTGCGGGACTTCCAAAACCCTAAAGTCTTCACAGTCATGAACAAGGAAAAAGTACAGTTGTCTACACTTACCATAAATGTAGATGTTAGAGTGTCTTCACTGTTGCAGTCATGACTAGGGTTCACCCCTGCCAGCAGGCAGTCCTCGGTCGGCCAGAATCCCAAAGTCTAGGTCCGGCGTCGGCTGCTCAGCCATGCTCCCTGATGTCAGAGCGCCAGGAGTACAAAGCTGACAGCCGACGCCATGTTCTCCAGTTTTTCTTGCCCCAGATGTCAGGTGTTCAAAAAATGAGTAAGATTCCATACCCTTTGCAAATACACCTCAAAAGAAGGGTGAAGGGAACCACACAAAAGAAAAAAAAAATAAGAGGGGACAGGAGGGAGGGTAACCCGGACTGCAACAGTGAAGACACTCGAACATCTACATTTATGTTAAGTGTATACAACTGTAATATGTTCATCGTGTTTCACTGTTGCAGTCATGACTGTAGGGTTGAATCCCAAAGCAGAATAAAAGGGAGGTAGTCAAAGTAGAGGGGGCGGCTAAAAGGCCCTGCAAGACAGCAGAAGCAAAGCCTGCCCTAGACTTAGAGTAGAGAGGTAGATTGTAGTGCTTGGAAAAAGTATGCACTGAACTCCAAGTTGCAGCTTCCAAAATGTCTTTGGTAGGAACTCCCCTGAGGAAGGCAGCTGAAGTGGCAGCAGCTCTGGTAGAGTGAGTCCTTATACTCCCTGGGATTTGCTTTCCATAGTGTGAATAGCAAAATCTGATTCCATGAGCAATCCATTTAGAAATGGTCCGTTTTGAAATGGCTTTACCTTGGGAACTTGAAGCATAAGAAACAAACAATTGCTCTGATTTCCTAATGTCCTTGGTTCTGTCCAGGTAAAAACGTAGTTGTCTGTGTACATCCAAGGAATGCAAGATCCTTTTCCCCCTTATTTTGAGGACTGGGGAAAAAAGTTGGCAAGTGAATAGTTTGATTTAAAGCCACTTTGGAAACCACCTTAGGCATGAAAGTAGGATTAGTCCTTAAAGACACCCTGTCTTGATGAAAAATAAGATAAGGTTCCACAGCCATGAGAGCTTGCAACTCCGAAACTCTCCTGGCAGAGGTAAGAGCTAACAGGATGGCTGTCTTCCAAGATAAAAACTTGGAGTCAGCTGTGGCAGCAGGCTCAAAAGGAGGTAAGGTGAGTTTTTCCAAAACATAGTTGAGATCCCAAGCAGGAATGGGTGGAGATCTAGGGGGCCTTAAGTTCTTAGCTCCTCTGAGAAACTGTCTTATGAGCTGATGGGAAAAGATTGGAGGGTCTGTATTATAATGATCATAAATAGCAGAGGCATGGATCTTTATGGAAGAGAAAGAGAGACCCTTATTGTAAGAGGTCTGTCAGGTAAAGTAAAATCAGAGGAATGTTAGGAATAAGAGGATCTGAATCCTGAGCCTGCATCCAGGAGCAAAATCTTTTCCATTTTCCTGCATAAGATTTTCTAGTGCTAGGACGTCTGGCTTCTAAAATGATATCCATAACCTGCTTGGGTAGAAGAGAATGAATCAAAGACCCTGGATTAACTAGGCGGCCAGGCTGAGAGTTTTGACATGGGAGTGCAGAACCTGACCCTGGTGTTGGGACAAAAGGTTCGTAATCTGTGGTAATACCCAAGGGGGCTCCAGACAAAGATTTTTCAGTGTTGGGTACCAAAACTGTCGTGGCAAATTTGGGGCCAGCAAAATTATCATCTTGGGCTTGTCCTGTTTGATCTTTAACACCCGTGGAAGAAGAGGTAGAAGCGGGAAGGCATACCCCCAGAGGTTCCTCCGACTGAATGACAGTACATCCACTTTCCAAGCTAGTTCGTGGAATGTCCTGGTGCAAAAAATCTGTAGTTGATGATTGAGGTGGGATGCAAAGAGGTCTATGTGAGGACATCCCCAGACTGCTGTAATCATCCTGAATATTTCGGTGTCCAGCAACTATTCATGTGGGTCCGACAGGTTTCTGCTCAGACTGTCTGCCAAGAAGTTATGCTTCCCTGGTAGAAACTGAGCTTGAAGGTCCAGTTTGCAAGCTAGAGCTGTGTTCCATAGATTCATGGCTAGTCTGCAAAGGGGATAGGAATGAGATCCCCCTTGCTTGTTTATGTACCACATAACTGTGGTGTTGTCTGTCCGTATCAGTAGCTGTCCTGGTTGTGGTCTGCAAAGGGGATAGGAATGAGATCCCCCTTGCTTGTTTATGTACCACATAACTGTGGTGTTGTCTGTCCGTATCAGTAGCTGTCCTGGTTGTTGACGTTTCCTGAAAGCCCATAGAGCGTTCTGAACGGCTAACATTTCCTTTAAATTGATATGCAGGTGCTTCTGATCCTTTGTCCAAAGGCCATGCAGACAGTTGCCCCGGAAATGGGTTCCCCATGCATAATTTGAAGCGTCCGTGGTTAGTATCTGAGTGGCTGGAGGCAGACTGAAAGGTTTTCCTATGTTTAGAGTACATGCCTTGGACCACCAAAGGAATTCCTTTTGAAGACAAGGCAGGACGGTGATCTGTATGTCTAAACTGTGGCAATGCTGAGACCATACACTTTTTAGATACCACTGTATTTTCCTCATATGTAGTCTTGCATATGGTACGAGAAGGATGCAGGAGGCCATGTAACCCAAAGCCTGCAGGAATTTCCTTGCAGATAGCTGAGTTAAAGTTGCCAAGGTTTTGAAAGTTGAAGCCAGCTGTAATTGTTTTTCGGATGTCAGAAATGCCATCTGGGTTGTTGTGTTTAGAAGAGCACCCAGAAAGGTTATCTGTTGTGAGGGTATCAAATTTGACTTTATGTTTACAGTGAATCCCAGGAACTTAAGATTTTGAACAAATTCTAGATGCTGGAGTAAGACATCTTTGCTGTCTGCCTGAATAAGACAGTCATCCAGATAAGGGTAAATTTGAATCCCCTTGAGTCTGCAATAAGCTACTACTGGAGCCAGGCATTTGGTGAAGACTCTGGGTGCAGTAGACAATCCAAAGGGCAGTACAGAGAATTGATAGTGCCTCGATCCGGCCTTGAACCTGAGGTATTTTCTGCATTCCTGCCTGATGGGAATGTGTAAATATGCCTCCTTTAAATCCAGAGTTACCATCCATGCATTTTTGGTCAGCATTGGAAGTAGCTGCTGTAGAGTAAGCATCTTGAATTTTGGTATTTCGAGAAAAGTGTTCAAGACTGAGATCCAGAATGGGTCTCCATGAATTTTGCTTTCTGGGGACTAGAAAGAGCCTCGAGTAAAAACCTTGTCCCATCTCTGAAAGTGGAACCAGTTCTATGGCTTTCATAGCCAAGAGAGTTTCCACCTGGTTTAAGGCATCTAACCATTGATGTTTGGAAGATCCGGCCATCCGCTTGGTCTTGGTAGGGTATGAAAATGGAATTTGTAACCTCTTGAAACCACATCCAGAACCCACTTGTCTTGGGTTATACGAGTCCAATTTAGGTGAAAAAGAGAAAGTTTTCCTCCGAGAGGGGCTTCCAGGCAAGAAGTTCCTGCAGTCCAACAGAGGGAGTCATTGAGCCTGTTTTCTATGAGCTTGCAACCTGTCCTCTCCTCCCCTAGGGGTGGAAGCAGTCCACTGTCTTGGTCTATAAGAGGGTTGCGTTTGAGGCATTCCTCGGGAGCGTCTGTATCTACCCCTCTGAGGCCTATCTGAATTGGGAAAGGACCAATTTTTTGTAGGCCAATTCCTACTAAATCTGGGTGGCTGTACTTGCAAGAAATCTTTAACCATTTGCATGGATTTTGCCTTGTCCTCCATCTTCTTTATCACCTCTTCAGCCTTAGGCCCAAACAAAACATTATGCTCAACAGGAGCATCCAATAACTTAGCTTTTACTTGATCTGGCAAGTTTTGTTCCTTTAACCAAGCATGCCTTCTAATGACTGTACCAGAGGCAGCAGCCCTACAAGAAGCCTCCAAGGCATCAAATCCACAATGTAAACCATGCTTCCCAACTTGTTCAGTGGCATGCATTAAATCATGTAATTCCTTATCTGCACAGGTAGAAATGGAAGTTAGCTTTTGTTTCAAAACAGACAGAAGAAATTGCTGGTATTTCAGCATATGAAATTGACAGTTTAAAGCCCTAATAGATAAAGTAGCAGAAGTGTATACTTTTTTGCCCCATCTTTCTGAAGATCTGGAATCCTTCTCAGTGGGAATGGGGTTTTTAGCAGTAGCGGCCTTAACCCCCTTAGGACCCTGAGAAATGGTTTCAGGATCAGCAGTAGGATTCTTGTATAAAAACTGGTGGGAATCAGGAACCCTATAATATCTGTCTGGCTTAACAGGAGCTGGAGGAAGAGAGTCAGGAGTTAAGTTAGCCTCCGAAAAAGCATCATCCACAATATCCAAAATAGGGGGGATAGCCAGGGGTCTATGTTGGGGAAGAAGAAGAAAATCCCTAAGTCTTTTCTTAGATTCCGAGTACTCCTGTCCTTCCCAGTGAAAATGTTCCCTCATTTCATGTAAAGTTTACCCAAGAGAGAAATCCTCAGGGGGAGAAGCTGAAGGAATGGATTCCTCAGCATCAGAATCCTCATAAGGAGGGAAAGAATATTCCTGGTCAGAAGAAGAAACTGAAAAAACAGAAGCCTGATCAGAGGAGTCATAATACACTTCCTGCCTTGGCCTTTTATCTGGAGGGGGATGTGAACCCCTAATCATAGTAAGTAAGTCCTCCGCCATCTTAAGTAATTGTTTCAGAGACTTGGGGTGCCGGATCAGAAGAGGCCTGGGCTGTAGTCTTTGATTTGGAAGGAGTCTTTGCCTTTATTAGAAGATGGGTAGGCCTGAAAACCCCTTCGGAAGCCGGTACCTGCACAGCGGCTCTGGACCCATCTGAAGGAGCGTTGTCCAAAGGTCCTGCAACAGAAATATTCAAAGGCCTAGTTGGCTCCTCGTGGGAGTCAGTTTCGGCCATCGGTTCCGAAATGGCCGACGACAGGGGCTGCAAAAGTGCCTCACTGACTACGGCCGAACCTGAAGCTGGCTCTGCTTGTACAATATTGTCCGATTTGGAGGCCTGTCTTTAACCTTGCATCGTTTGTGAACTCCGGTAGCCGGAACCGAATCAGACGACATTTTGTAATTAAAACGCCTACCGAAGTAATGAAATGCAAAATCGTACCTTTGTTTAATCGTACGTTGAATGAATCTAGCACAAAACCGACAACTAGCTACGTCGTGGTAAGGGCCTAAGCAAGGAATACAGTAAGAATGAAAATCCTTATGAGGTATTTGCTTCCCACAAGAAATACAATTAACTTTTTCTGACATCGGACTGGAGCAAGAAAAAAGTTTCCCCAACGGGGTACTTAGCTTTGAGAAGGAGAAGAAAGTCTTCGGACTGAAGTACGTTTAGAAAAAATTGTCAGGAGTCAGCTGACCGGCAAATGCGAACTGCTATCACCACACGGCAAGAAAGACTGGAGAACATGGCATCGGCTTTCAGCTTTGTACTCCTGGCGCTCTGACGTCAGGGAGCATGGCTGAGCAGCCGACGCCGGACCCAGACTTTGGGATTCTGGCCGACCGAGGACTGCCTGCTGGCAGGGGAGAACCCTACAGTCATGACTGCAACAGTGAAACACGAACATCACACTGTACCACACAAGTACACCAATTCTCAAAATACCCAAGAAAATGTTCCAGAAAAGTACAGGAAAGGCACTGAAACCCCCAAACACCACAGTAGAACACACACAACCTAAAATGATTCTTGTACAATAGCAAGTAAGGGGATACTTCTAACAGAAAGGGAGAGGAGCCAAGATAGAAACACAATCAAACAAACTAATGGCAACAAACATCAGAACCCTATGAAAAAGAACTCAACTTGAGCCAAGCTCCACAGACCACATCCGTCCTCAAGCACAGGAAACAAGATAAGAGGAGATGACTTAGTGCAGAACATTATGGGAGAGACGCTTGAACTTAAGCTTCAAGAAGCTGAAGTAACAGCCTTGGAGCCAAGCATATCCAACAACCCACAAAATGATGGTGATGGAAAACAGAACAAAGGCTCAATTAATAAATAGTTAAAGGACTTTATCTGGAAGGGGAAAAGGGCAAGAGTCAGGTGAGATAAACTTGTTAACCCACCGAAAAAATGTGTTTTAGACTTAACTGATTTTAAAGGAGTGCTTCACAGCTTTATAGTTAAGGCTCACATATGTACGACAAGCAGAAGGTTATAAATCAAGCTGGAAAAGGATGATGAAGAAACTGGGTGAGAGAGAAAGAGACTAACATTTTGGATCAAAGTCCTTAAGTAGAACAATTGCAGATTATTATATTCATAAAGTAGCATAAACCAATATAAAAACTTGGCACAAAAACAGATTAAGGAGATTTTACCAATAGGGATGTCTGAAAAGAGTAGAGGAAAAAGCAAGAGGGGATTGGAATTCACTGGAGGAACATGGAAGGGGAACCAAAACAGAGTGGGATGAGGCTATGCAAAAGTTTGGGCTACAGGTTAGAGACTGCCTTCCCTACCAGGGAATGATAGAGTATAAGCAAAGATAAAGGAGTACTAATTGAAAAAAAAAAAAAGTTCTGGTTTATTTTTTAGTTGAGTCTAGTTAAGAAATTGTTTTTGAAAAAGTGATAATAGGGCTTATACAATACTGCACAACTGGAAGAGTCAAATCAGACAAACGAAAACACTATTAAATAGAATAAAGGCAATTTACAATGTAACATCTGGATGAAATCTAAAACGATCCCATGTATGTAACGAAGTCTAGAAAGTTCATGAATTTTGTAGAAAGTATTTGCATTAAGTATTTTATACCCCAAAAATATCAGATTTTTTTTCTCAGACAGCAAATGCTGCAAGAGTGATAGGGAGCATGAGTTGGCAGATGTTTAAAAATTCCTACAAGAGTACTTAAACATATTGGGAAACAAATGATCATAACCATGGAAATGGATCATTGCTGGGATACAGAATCAAATTGTCTAGACATACTAATCTCACCAAGTTTAATACTATTGGCTGCCAAAAACAGTTCAGAAAATGGAAATCAAGATCTGTATCAAACAATGGAAGTTCTAAATATAATAAAGGAGACAAAAGAACTGAAGGTGTAAAGTTTAGAAAATTTAAGGCACAAATTTCATACAAATAAATGGAATTTGTTGGAGAAATGCAGCAAGAGTTGAGTAATTTACGCAACACTGAATACTGGAGTGAATTTGTTAGAAAGCAGGTATATACTTAGGGTTGCCAGCTGTCCAGTTTTTGACCGGACTGCCCGGTTTTCTGACAGATTGTCTGGGTTTTGTGCCACACTGCCACAGAGTGGCCCCGTTAATTCCTGATTTTTGTTCAATTTTTTTTTTTAACCTGCAACTTTAAATTTATGGAGGACGCCACCATGCATCGCCAGTATACAAAGACATGCGTGTGACATCAGCTTTGTAATTAGGCAGACTGTTTACTGGATTTGGTCGGTTGGTGATTTGGACTGTAACTGAAGGGAAGATAGCAGTAGCATCAGCGAGTAGAGCGCAGCCGTCCGCACAACTTAAGTTCTGCAAACCTGCAGAGTTCCCCCAGTGCCCACCCCTGTTTGCAGGCAGGATGATAACGTTTACTTTTTCTGACAGAGTCTGGTAGCTCAACTTCTTCCAGGTAAGCAAAAAAAGAATTAAAAACAATGTAGTTGTATTTAAGTGGGAAGACTATCACTGTCGGAGAGTTGATAACTTTTTAATGATCTTGTAGAATCAGCAACCTGAACCCGAACCCATCTATTAACGGTTATTTTGCATGGTCTGGCCTTCTCGGCATGGTTAATTCGGTTTTATTGTTCCGAAGATCCATCCTCTCAAAACTATTTTATACAGTCTGTTCTTACAAAAGTATTTCATGGAATAAGGCTGTTGTATGGAGCAAAACTGAGCTTATAACACAGATTGTAAAGTTGTGGTCATAATTTTACTAACTTGGGGCATTGCACTCTACAAAAGACATTAGTAATCTGGTTGACGTGTCACTATATAATCTGCTGTGATACTGTGAAGTAGGTGCACTACAGTATTGCCCAAAATATTTCTGCAAGTTGACATTTGTAGCGAATGGTTGGCAAATAGTTTGCATTTTTACTGTTTATTCATAATGATCTTAAACGCAAACTTTTTGAGTTGGTTAAACGCATTGTGCAAGTACTTTAAATGCACTGGCTTGGTATTTGCACTCTAAATATGAGTGTGGCATTTAGTTACCTGTTTGCATGGAAAGTCTTTTTGACATTTGATGCGTCACTGGGAAACCCTTACCTACTGTGAATGTCTTTGTTAGGATGTTGTGCAGATATTGATAATTCTAGTCAGATTGCTGTGTTGTAAGAATATATAGTCCATTAAAACTGAGTAAAGTCTTTTTGTAACTGATGCATCCAAGAATCTTGCACCACATGGAAAAGTTGGATGTGATTGATTACACAATGTGAAAAGAAAAAACTCCGTCCGCGGTTGTCGGACTTGTTTCAGCTGTAACACAACAGAATCGGTCACTAATTCACTATATTCACATTTCACAGGTATATTGCACAAGCACAACTCATCTAGCCAGAGTTAGATTCAATAGTCGGAGAAAGAAAAAGGGAATTGTTGTTAAGTGCTTATGGGTCACCCCCTTTTCATTAGAGGGCAATCCTCTTATGTGTAGGGACTTCTAGCAGATACTGTCTGTGCTAAATTAATAAAATTTATCTATAGTATTTTATGTGATTCTTTAGTAGTACGTATTTCTGCTTTATATTAAGCTCTGAACACAACTTGTTACAACTTTTGCTGGACTGCTTAATGTGTGGCAAGGATGAATAAATCTGCAGAAGATACTGTATTCCTTGCATGGTTTGGGAAAGCAGCAGTTGTCACGGTTATGTCACAAAATGGGCAGGGCATGGATGGGAGAGGCGGTGGGGAATAGGTGGAGTTATGGGGTGATGCGAGGGGTGTGACCTTAGTCCAGTTATAGACGCAAAGAAAGATAGCAACCCTAGGTATACTGCTCGACAATAAAAGGAAAACTACAACTTGTTTTTTGTTAATACAAATAAACTTAGTTTAAAATGTGATTTAATAAAGACATTTACTTAAAAGTACATTACTGTAAATGGAATTGCAAGAAAACCTACAAATGTAACCAAGGACAAGTGTGGAACAGTATAGCGTCATAAGCAACTAAAAGTAGCAGCAGTAAAGTGGTCACGTGGGATGCTGCACTGTGCTGCTATCACAGTACCGGAACTATTAAATTAAGGCAGTGGATTATGGTCAGGTCCTGAATTTATAGTATTCACCAAGCTGCCACAGTGGAATGGCAAGGAAGACAAATGTAAATTAGTCGATCATGTGAAAATACAAAGGGGGAAAGCAGGTCAAAATGGAGTGCATGTCAAACTCTACTGAATGATCAGGAGCAGTAAAGACAGGAGGCCTATGAAGGTAACACTAGTTGTTGGGGAAGCCCGTCAGTTCAAGTACTCTTCTGGAGACTGCCGCCACTAAGTAAATTCACTGAAAGTTAGCACCAATGGAGTTTACCCTTTAACCCACTGCTGTGGGGCCATAGATTTAGTGTTATACAAGTATGGGACAGTGTGGGGAGTGCCCCTGGTAAAAGAAATTATGGTCAAGATGCGAGGTGACTGGACTTCCAAGATGGCTGCACACTCATCAACAGCTTAATTTCAGCTCTCCCTATGTCAAAAAAAAGAAACTGAGGGATAAGGACCAGTAACTAAGTTTTAGTAAGTCCAGTCACTGGTAAGTAAATACACTGCCTGGATGACAACAGAGAAGAAACGTAGAGCACCTGAAAGAAAATCAATCAGAAAAAAAGTGAAGAGAAAACACCAGGAAGAATTTTGCAGCTGTTCAGCACAAACCATTTCAAGCTCCAGCTCTGGAGCAAGACATGGCTAGCAGTAAATTAATCTAGAGGAAAAAAAACAATGTTTCAGAACCAATGAAAAAAAGCTAATCAAAGGAGTTCCTCAACACAAACAAAAGACTGGGAAAAAACAGAAACTTTAAAGAGATACTCAAATGAACTGATAAAACTGCAAAAATCAGATGTTGAAATGAAGAAAAAACTGCTCAAGAGCCATTTAAAAATACTACACTTAAGAGGACAGAAAGTACAGTTTTGTACCTACCATAAATGTAGATGTCCGATAGGCATGCATCTGCAGTCCTTACAAATGGGTTGTCCTGTCGTCAGGCAGCCCTTCGGTCGGCCGGATTCCAAAGTCTGGGTCTGGCCTCGGCTGATGTCGCACTTCACCCGACGTCATAGCTGCAGTTCTTCAGGTATGAAGGTATCAGCCGACTCCATTTTCCTCAGTGTTTCTTGCCCCAGATGCCAGGTGCCCTCTAGGAAGGCTAAATTTGGATAAATGCAAATGGTTCCAAACAGTAGAGCGCAATCAAAAAATAAGCATGTATGTACATATATACAAACAAATACACCATAATAGATTCCCCCCAGCTAGCTACAAGATGGGCAAAAATACCCTAGGAGTACCACAGAGGGGAAGGAGGGTGGGTAATCCTGACTGCAGATGCACGCCTATCGGACATCTACATTTATGGTAGGTACAAAACTGTACTATGTCCTTCAAGGATGCATCTGCAGTCCTTACAAATGGGTAGAATACCATAGCCAAACTGGTGGAGGAGGAGTGATAAGATTATGGTGTAGTTAAGATCCCTTGCAAAACAGCAGTGGCAAAACCTGCTCGGGATCTGGAGTATAAGGGTAAATTATAATGCTTGGCAAATGTATGCACGGAGCTCCAAGTAGCAGCCTCTAAAATGTCTTTGGTAGCCACTCCTCGTAAAAAAGCTGTGGTAGTAGCTGTAGCCCTTGTAGAGTGAGGCCTGATGTTTTCTGGAGTTTTCTTCCCATGGTAGGAGTAACAAAATCTAATGCAATTTCCTATCCACTTAGAGATTGTCTGTTTTGAAATTGCTTTTCCTTCCATTCCTGTTGCATATGCTACCAGTAGCTGGTCAGTTTTTCTATTGCTCTTGGTCCTGTCCAGGTAGTAACGTAATTGTCTATGTACATCCAAAGTATGCAACAGTCTTTCTCCCATGTTCTGTGGGTTGGGGAAGAATGTAGGCAGGTGGATAGCTTGATTTAAAGATACCCTGGAGACCACCTTTGGCATAAAAGTGGGATTAGTTCTCATGGACACTCTGTCCTGATGGAAGATAAGGAAGGGTTGTACTGCCATTAATGCCTGCAGTAAAGAAACCCTTCTTGCTGAAGTGATTGCAAGTAGGAAAGCAGTTTTCCATGATAAGTACTGTAATTCTGCTGTTGCTGCTGGCTCGAAAGGAGGGAGTGTCAACTTTTCTAGCACAAAGTTCAAGTCCCATACTGGCAATGGTGGCTTCCTAGGTGGTTTTACATTTTTAATTCCTCTCAGAAACTGCCTGAGCAGAGGATGTGAGAAGACTGGAGGATCCAAGTTGTATTCTGCTGAAATAGCTGATGCATGAATCTTAATGGAAGAGTAGGACAGGCCATTGTGGAAGAGCTCTGCCAAGTATTCCAGGATGTTAGCTATGTTTACAAGTGACACTTTCTCCTTTTGCAGTACTCCAAATGAGATATCTTTTCCATTTTGCTGAATAATTTTTTCTTGAGGGTCTGCGAGCCTCCAAGATAATGTCTTTAACCCTTTGAGATAAATCTGGGTTATTTGGTCTTATGCAATGTTCCAGGCAGCCAGTTGCAGTGTTTTCAGGTTTGGATGCAAGGTTTTGAAGTTGTTCTGTGTTAACAGTAAGGGAACTAGGGGCAGAGGCCATATTTGTTCCCGAGACATACTCCTCAGTAATGGGTACCAATGTTGCCTTGGCCAGTCTGGAGCTATCAGGATGATCCTTGGACGGTCTTCTTTGATCTTCAATAGCACCTTGTGCATCAAAGGAAGAGGTGGGAATGCATATGCTGTCAGGTTTTTCCAACTGAAAGATAGGGAGTCCACTTTCCAAGCAAGTGGGTGGTACGTCCTTGTGCAGAATTTTTTCAGTTGGTGATTGTGTGGGGATGCAAATAAGTCTATTTCTGGTAGTCCCCATTTCCCTGTAATGGTTTTGAAGATGTCCGGATGCAGCATCCATTCGTGGGCATCCGTGGTAGTTCTGCTTAGGATGTCTGCTAGTATATTTTCTTTTCCTGGCACAAAATTGCTTGTAACTGAATGTTGAAGCTCAGGGCCACATTCCAGAGATCCATTGCCATCCGGCATAGAGGGTATGAATGTGTGCCTCCCTGTTTGTTGATGTACCACATAACTGTGGTGTTGTCCGTCCTTATCAACAGTTGACCCTGTCGAAGAAATGGTCTGAATGTCTGAATTGCCAGTTTTACTGCCAGCATTTCCTTTTGATTTATGTGTAGGTGCAGCTGGTCTTGAGTCCATAAGCCTTGTATGCACTTGTCCAGCATGTGCGCCCCCCAACAGAGGTCTGAGGCGTCCGTTGTGATGGTCTGGCTTGGTTGAGTGCTGTGGAAGGGCAGTCCTTTGTTTGATTGACAGGCCTGAGCCCACCATTGGAATTCTTGCTTCAGGCATGGAATTATTGGAATTTGGGTTTCTAGGCTGTGTTTGTGCTGAGACCATAAATTCCTTAGGTACCACTGCAACTTTCTCATATGTAGTCTGGCATGTGGAATCAATATTATGCAGGATGCCATGTAACCCAGGGCTTGCAGGACTTTTCTTGCTGTTAGCTGATTCTGCTTTGTTAATGCCATGAAGTAGAGAGGGAGTTGCTCCTGTTTTATTACTGTCAGGAATGCCATTTGTTTTGCTGTGTCCAGATCTGCACCCAAGAAGGTTATCCTTTGGGATGGTATCAGCCTTGACTTTTTTATATTGACTGTGTATCCCAGGGCTTGTAGTAGATGAATGACCCTTTTCAAGTCTTTTGTTAATTTGTTTTTGCTGTCCGCTTGTAACAGGCAGTTGTCCAGGTAAGGGTAAATTTGAATTCCCTGAAGCCTGCAATGAGCAATTACTGATGCCAGGCATTTCGTGAATACTCTGGGCGCAGTAGATAAGCCAAAGGGCAATGCTGAGAATTGATAATGCTCTGATCCTGCAAGAAATCTGAGGTATCTTCTGCAATTTGGTCGTATGGGGACGTGCAGGTATGCCTCCTTGAGATCTAGAGTTACCAGCCAAGACTCCTTGCCCAGCATGGGAAGAAGTTGCTGTAGGGTCAGCATTTTGAATTTTGGAATAATGAGGTATGTGTTTAAAGTGGACAGGTCGAGAATAGGTCTCCATTGGTCTTTTTTTCTTGGTACCAGGAAGAGTCTGGAGTAAAATCCTTGCCCTTGTTCCATAATTGGTACCCTTTCTACAGCTCTCATCCTTAGTAAGTGAGTTATTTGTTGTAGAGCTTCTGTCTTCTGATTTGGAGGTAGGTTTGGCATTCCTCTCTTCCTTGGTAGAGTATGGAAGTGAAACCTGTAACCTTGGTCTATTGTCTGTAAAATCCATTTGTCTCCTGTGATGTAATGCCAGTTTACTGAAAATAAGGCTAGCTTCCCTCCTAAGGGTGCTTCTAGTTGTTCCCTGGTAGGCGGTGCCAGAGCCAAGTCACTGTGATTGTCCTGCGGAAGTGGTGGTGGCTGGATCTGTGGCTGTACCTCGCTGGTTGTTAGCCTGCCACTGACGTCCCCTGTAGGTACCTCTGGATTGACCCCTGCCTCTTGAGCGCCTATTCCTGCCTCTCGGAGCTCTGGAAGTGTCTGGAAAGGACCAATTCTTGGAAGGCCAGTTCCTGCTAAACCTTGGAGGCTGGACCTGCAAGAAATCCTTCACTGTCTGGACAGATTTTGCTTTCTCTTCCACCTTCTTCAGCACCTGCTGTGCAGGGGAGCCAAACAAATTGAGCTTATCCATGGGAGCATCTAGGAGCTTTGATTTAACAGGGTCTGGTAATGACTGCTCTTTTAACCATGCATGTCTTCTGATCACTGTACCAGTCATGGCTGATCTAAAGGAAGCCTCCAGTGCATCATAGCCGCATTTTAAGGAATGATTACTGACCTGCTGAATGTTATGTACCATTTCCTGTACAGATTTTTTGTCTAATGGTTCATCCGAGGACAGTTTTTTAGTTAACTGGTCTAACAAATTCCTGATACTGAATCATGTGGAATTGACAGTTCAAGGCCCTAGCTGAAAGAGTAGCAGAAGTGTAAACTTTTACCCCATCTCTAAGGCCCTAGATTCCCTTTCAGAGGGGAGGGGGTTTTTGGCAGAGGTAGCTGCTACAGCCTTGGGTCCCTGGGAGATAGTTTCGGGATCTGCAAAAGGAGCCTTATACAAATGATAATGTGTGTCCGGAACCCTGTAGTACCTATCGGGCTTAGCAGGGACCGGAGGAAGAGAATCAGGAGCAGTACAAGCATCATTAAATGCATCATCCACAACAGTAAGTACTGGAGGAATGGCTAAAGGCCTATGCTGTGGCAAATGTAAAAAGGTTCTAAGCCTTTTCCTAGAGTCTGAAAAATCCTGGCCCTGCCATTGAAATTGTTCCTTCATAGCATGCAAGGTTTCCCCAAAAGAAAATTCCTCAGGCGGAGAGGCAGAAGGAATGGACTCTTCTGCATCAGAGTCCTCATAAGGAGAAAAAGGGCCCTCTGGAGGGTTTGTATTATCTGATTCATCAGAGGAGTCATCTGAAGAAACTGGCTCAGGGGGCTCTACTCTAGGCCTCTTCTCTGGAGGTGGGTGACAGGCCCTGTCTGGATGTGGTTGGGATCCCCGGATCAAAGAAATGAGATCCTCTGCTAGACTAAGCATTTGTGAACTAGAGCTAGGCCTGTGAGAGGGGGTCTTAGCAGGCACAGTTTTGGTAGATTTTGCTGCTTTAGCCCTGGCAAAGGCCTTAATCGACATGGATGCAGGTGGCCTAGCAGCTCCACGTGCAGGGGTAGAAATATCCAAAGGGATAGTATCAGATAAATCCTGTGAACCTGCAAGAGCGGGTGGGATTTCAGTAGCAGATTCAGCCAAGCTGGATGAGGCCTCGGTAGGAGGCAAGCTTTCGGCCGAAGGAAGAACCGTGGACTCGGTTTCAGACGAAACCGAGACACTCGCGGTTGGCTTAACCGCAGTTTCGGCCGAAACCGCAGACCGCGAGTGTTGGTCCTTTTCCTTGCGCTTTTTAGATATTTGCGTAGTCGGAGTATCCGACGGCATAATGTAAGCAAAAGCGGAGCCGAAAAACTCCTCAGCAAATTCCGACCGACGTCTAAGCGTCCGTCGGTTGAAAGAAGCACAGGCTAGGCAAGCTGCTACGTCGTGGTCTGGGCCTAAGCAAGGTAAGCAGTAAGAGTGGAAATCTTTATGAGGTATTTGTTTCCCACAAGTTAAACAGTTATTCACTTTTTCTGACATCGGCTGAGGCAAGAAAGAGTCCCCAACGGGGTACTTAGCTTTTTAGAAGTCTTCGGTAGTAGTAATCTCTGGTTCTGACCGACCGGCACTTGCGAACAGCTTCTGCTTCGGGTGCCACGCGGCAAGAAAGACTGGGGAAAATGGCGTTGGCTGATACCTTTATACCCGAAGAACTGCAGCTATGACGTCGGGTGAAGTGCGACATCAGCCGAGGCCAGACCCAGACTTTGGAATCCGGCCGACCGAAGGGCTGCCTGACGACAGGACAACCCATTTGTAAGGACTGCAGATGCATCCTTGAAGGACATCAAGCAAGCATAGAAAACCCGAGTTTTTTTTTCTGTACCAGAGAAAGTGTATTCTGCAGCAGAATTTGTTAATTGAAATGGCAAATCATGTGTATCCGCCAAACATAAGAAAGCAGCCAAGACCTGTATTAATAAAGACTCAATCGTAGCAGAAGACTTCATCTCAACAATGACAGATGGGCAAAGTATTAAAAATTGAAGACAGAGTGCTTGTAGAAAATAATTACTCACTGTATCCTGGCAAAAGAGAAGCAAACAGGAAATGTTGAGGCGCAAATTAAAATTCAAGCTGCTGTAGCCAGCTGTCTTCAGAATATTTTCTGCTGGAAGATCAAAATCAATTTTTGATGTAAGACAGGCTAAGAAGACAACACAAAAGTTTGTCCAATGAAAAAGTGAGCCATCAAATAGAAGGGTTCTTCTGATAATAAAGTTCACCGAGACTATGCCAGTGAAACCTTTTCCAGTGCTCCAAAGGAAAAAGTCTGAGAGAGAGAGAGAGGGGAAAAAAACAGCAGCAGACTAAAAAAAATGGGGGTACCTATGACTTAAACCTAATTCTGGGGTTGTAGACTGATTAACAGGAAGATGACCAGCAACACTGAAATTAGTAAAAGATTATGAAGCATCAATCACATCTGTGAAATATAGCTTTTCAAAAAAAGTGAAAAGTCTGGACCTTTGTTGACTGTTAAACTTGTGGGGGACTGAAACACACATACCCCACTTCATGGCATTACTATTTGGAAGGACACTCAAAGGAAAGAGAAAAAAGTAAACATTTTTGTTCTTTACAGTACTTGTATAAAACATTTCATGATATACAATTAACAATTTCAGTTACTAGATGTGATAAAATAGTAAAAAAGTGCCTTTTTTCTTCATTTTTACTTATAAGTAATGTAAGCATTGCAATGTAAAATAAGAAAGGCTGGCCAAAAGCATGTTTAAGTTAATAATGCTGTAATCTTTGGATGAGGCAGGTAGTGGTAAAAGTGTAAAATTATAATATATGTAGAGTAGGTATGTTTTCGCTTACTTTTGCATAGGTGAAAATATGGATTAAGGCTTTTGGCTTAATCTAATATTTTGTGTAAACAAGTAAATAACAGAACACTGAATGTAATGTGAAGTTTTCCTTTAGCGTATAGATGTTTAGTGTGAGTTCAGAAGTCCACAGCCAACGGCAGCTGTATATTTTGTATTTCTATTTCCGTAGAGACAAGTTGACAATAGGGGCAAACAACAGAAGCCAGAGCATTACTTTAAGGCTAAAATGTAATCTTTTCTGAAAGCATATAAGCTGTTCTTCACATCTAAGAGGTGACTAAAGACAGAAGAGGCAGCAATAACCGTCAGTAGGAGCACAGGCTGTACTGTGTCTTAGCATGGATAACCTTAATTTTAAGTTTGGTAATGCCTGTGTGTGCAGGTTTCACAGGAAGATTTTACGGTCATTTGAAAAACATAATGCCCACATTACACATACGTTTTCATCCTTCTACAGACTTCAGAATAATGCATTAAATGCTAATAAGGCTTATAAACTAATTAATCAACCAATAAAATGCATTTAATAGTGTCCATTAATCAACATTAACCCTTACTAAGCAATACATAAAGAATATAAACTAAACTGAAATCAAGTATATAAAAAAACAAGTATATAAATACATGTGAGTACATACATAATAGGATGACAGTACAAGTAAATAACTTATGTTAAAACATATTAAAACATCCATTTAAAAACCTTTAGAAAATATATATATACAAAATCCTTGTTATAACAATTCAAAAGTTATTAAGTCTGCTACCATCTAGTGGCCATAATAAATATTACTGCTTTGGCCAGCTACGAACTAGCTGTATTCAACTGGACATATAAAATAATTTAAGTACCTTTATCTGCACTTTTTTTTTTCAAAAAGTACAGTATTTAAATTGATTTTAACTGTGTTGCAGGAATATTAACTGAACTGGAAGTCAGAGTTTTTGCTGAATCTTGTTATTTGCTAGTAATTACAGGTGTGGGGGTAGCCACATTCTTTGATTTCCTGTCCTTGCCTATTTAAGTGGTACAGTGTGAAATATTTTCTGCTTAAAAACCTCAGCTTTGGCCGGCTGAGAACTAGCTGTATTCAACTGGACGTATAAGAGAATTTAAGTACCTTTATCTGCACTTTTTTTTCAAAAAATACAGTATTTAAATTGATTTTAACTGTGTTGCAGTAATATTAACTGAACTGGAAGTTCTGACTCTGCTCTTCAGTTAGTCCCACCCACCCTCACTGCTTTTGTTTTAGTGTTAATCTTAGTGGCCTTGAAACTGCCCGCCCCTCTTGTAAATTTGTGTTTGGATACTCCTTCTGGGCCCATCTCATTTGCTTACTCAACTGAGTGCATTGAGATCATATTCTGATTTCAGGCACTCCTACTGTGTACAGAGAGAGCATCTGGGAAACAGAAAAAAAATTAAGCTTGTTTCCTGCCTTTCCTGTTAAGTGGTATAGACTATATATGTAGGCTTCTGAGCCCCCAAGCCCTTCTGTGTTGGAGGGAAGCCTTCTAGCTTAGTTTATTTTTCTTATCACTAGCCAGTTTTCTAGTTTCAGCACTCAAATCTGTTTCTTTGATCTCAGCACTTGTTCAGAAAAAAAAAATTCATCTGCTTTTACTGTACTTGTGTTTCTACCTACTTTATTTTACTTTTGCATCATCTTAAAAGTACTCAATTGTATTTATTACTGCTTGGTGTAACTCATTCTAAGCCTTTTGGTTTAAACACTTGGGCTTCGGACCAGTTGTTTTGCACTGAGAGGGTTTGTGGTCTGCACTGTAGTGGCAGAACAGGTAGCTTACATCCTTCTAGGTTGGGAACTGCTGATTGAGGGCTCAGTGTCTGTTATTCTAAAAAAGTGTATTAATTCTGGTT
Organism: Protopterus annectens; assembly: GCF_019279795.1. NCBI lineage: Eukaryota > Metazoa > Chordata > Ceratodontiformes > Protopteridae > Protopterus > Protopterus annectens. The sequence goes on along the minus strand of NC_056747.1, from coordinate 345,533,626 downwards.
TAAGCACTTGGGCTTTCAGGCCAGTTATTTTACATTAAGAGGGTTTGTGGTCTGCACTCTTGTGGGAGGAGAGGCTGGACTCTGCCCTTCTGAGCTGGAAATTTCTGGTTAAAGGCTTATAGTCCATGCATATCTGAACTGCTTCTTACTGAAGGTGGTGCGCCTTGTTTGCTGTGGCATAGACTGGATTCGGGCCTGCTGGATCTAGCTTTGTTTGTGTAACTTGAGCACTAATCCAGGCATTCTCTAAAGTATTCAATTGTATTTATTACTGCTTGGTAGTAACTTGATTAAAGTGTAGCTATCATTCTAAGTCTTTTGGATTAAGCACTTGGGCTTCAGACCAGTTGTTTTACATTAGGAAGGTTTGTGGCATGCACTGTGGTGGCAGGACAGGTAGCTTTCATCCTTCTAAGTTGGGAACTGCTGATTGAGAGCCCAGTGTCTGTTATTCTTAAAGTGTATTAGTTCTGGTTTAAGTTACTTGGGCTTCAGGCCAGTTATTTTACATTAAGAAGGTTCGTGGTCTGCACTCTTGTGGGAGAACAGGCTGGACTCTGTCCTTCTGAGCTGGGAATTTCTGGTTAAGGGTTTATAGTGCCTGAATATTTGAATTGTATCTTACTGAAATTGGTACACCTTGTTTGCTGTAGCATAGTCTAGATCCAGGCCTGCTGAATCTGGCTTTGTTTATATGCTTGTTGTTCGTTTGCTTGTTATTTCCCTGGAACGCTAATTCCACCTAATACGCGGCTTCTCAGCGCTTCTGTGGATCACTAGTGATATCTGCATTGCTTACTGTAATTATTTCCTTGTTTCACTTGAAAGAAAGTTACTGTTTGTCATTTTTGCATTTAAGTTACCTGTAACACATTGCACTTAAGTTACCTGGCACATGCTCACTAAAGCAATTATATAAGTCAGCACTAAAAATTAAAAGCACTACACCCTCACTGCCCACTGGCCCTTGTTTTCAATTATAAAGGAATTCCCAATATTATTCTAGCATGTCCAAAGGTCAGTTGTCAATCTCTCCGGTCCAGCTGGTGAATCTGGCAATCTTGAGGCAATGTTACAACTGCCTCATGTACACAGACAACCTTCTCCTCCTCCCAACAAATTCCAACACATGTGAGAGATGCAACCATATAGCCAAACTGGAGGCTAAGCTCTCTCAACTCAGTACTGGCATAACCAGTCAGGAGGAGAAGGAAACCACACTCACTACAATTCCCGTCTCACATAGACCTACAACGACAGCAAACCAAACACAATCACACAAAAACATACTCTGAGGCTCTAAAGATCTGCCTAAGCAGCAGAGACCTCCAAAGCAGACACCCAAGCAACCACTACCCCAAAACAAAACACATGCAACACATCTCACAAAGCCAGTGTGCTGAACAGTCACAGCCCTTAAGACTAAACACACCTGATACACTTCTAATAGGTGACTATCGTCAGGCACACTGACGTCCCGCTCACCACGCTGAACAAGGAGAGGGTCACGGTGAGCAGCCTGTCGGGCGCTAGGATCCGCCACATAACACAAGCACTCAGGTCACTCCAAGGCAAATACAAATATGACTCAGTCATTGTCCATGCTGGTGTGAATGACCTGAGACATACCTCCCTGGACTACATGGAGAGACATAGAGCAGCTCTCTGAGCATGTAGCCCAAGCCGGTATGACCCTGACCTTGAGTAGCATCTTACCCTCACCAAGAATGATGCCACAATATGAAGACAAGATGATCAATTTCAACAAGTGGCTTAAGTACTGGTGTCATTCAAAGGGGATCCAATGCCTGTCAGCTTGGGATGATATGCTCGACAAGCCACGATGCTTCACTAGGGACGGCTTGCACGTGTCACCCCTGGGCTTTTGGATATTGGCAAAGGCTCTTGCTACCCCCATAGTGCCTTTTTTAGGCAAGGCTCAAAAGACAAACCCACCTCCATAGATATCACAAGGGATAAGAAACTAAGAGTAATGCTACTCAACTCCAGAAGTCTAAACCTCAAGATGCACGCACTCAAAACTCTCCTTAGCATGGAGAACATCGATATCTGTGCAGTAACAGAAACCTGGTTCAGGTCACCCCAGCACTACCAGGTTATACCTCATACCGTGCTTTTCTGCCCCAAAACTTGGACCGAACCACAAAAGGAGGGGGAGTATCGATATTCGTCAAAGATACCCACACCTCCAGGTTGGTGGCAAAGCACAAAGCAGAGACTATCCATGTGCAACTAACAGTGGGTAAAACTGCCTTCCAGTTCATAGCCTGCTACAGACCACCCTCTCAAACCTAGGAACCCCACTCGGCCTTCCTGAGAACACTGGAAAATATGAAGGTCTCTCCAAACACCATTATATTGGGTGACTTCAACTACCCAAACATAGACTGGGAGCATTACTCTTGCTCCAACACCCTAGCCCAAAGGTTCCTAGAATTTATAAACTCAAATGCTATGGAACAACTTGTTACCACTCCCACAAGAGGGGAAAACATACTGGACCCGATCATCACCAACATGGGGACTCTGCTCCAGACCAGAAGTGTATCCCTCACTGGTAAGATCAGACCATAAACTAATCTCACTGGATATTCACATCCCGACCCCCACCCCCTGCCCAGAAAACCACAGTGAAAAACTTCTCTAAAGCAAATTTCACACTCCTCAAAACCGAGGTGGAATCCTTCAAAGTCCCCGGGCCTGTGGAAAATACAGCCCAGACCGCAGAATCCTTTATAAACTCATTCTATGAACACCTTCAGGAATGCATGGATCATGCGATCCCAAATAAAACCAAGACCCAATCCTCCAAAGGCAGACGTCCTGTCTGGTGGACCCCAGCCATAAACAAACTATACAATAGAAGGAGGAAGCTACTAAATGATAGAACAAAATCCCAAAAAGGGAAGGCATCACTGATCAGTATTAGCAAAAAACTACGGGCACTCATAAAATTGTCTAGGGCCAGCTTCGAGAGAAAAATTGCACAGGACACTAAGGATAATCACAAGGCTTTCTTTAGTTATGTTAGGAACCTGGGTGGTAATTCCCAGATATGCTCAGAATTAGTCCAAAATGACAAAAAATACACCGAACCCACAGACATTGCCAACATCCTAGCTGACAGGTTCAGCGCAAACTTATCCCCCCCTCCCCACCAAAAGGGCAAATATCTATCCCAGAGTGCTGCCCCCCTGACATCTCAGATGCTCAGGTAAGAGCCGCCCTCTCCAAAGCAAAAAACACAGCATCAATGGGACCAGACGGTGTCCCGGGCTGCGTCCTACATGAACTCCAAGAAGAGCTAAACCCAAACATAAAACTACTGTTCAATCTCAGCCTTACTACAGGATACGTGCCCAAAGAGTGGCGTACAGCAACAGTGGTCCCTCTCCATAAAGGTGGTGCCTCAACGGATCCTGGAAACTAGCGCCCCATAAGCCTGACTAGCTTGGTCTGCAAAGCTATGGAAAGGATCATCATGGACCTCATAAAGATATTGGGGACCTACAGACACTGGATCCTACCCAGTTCGACTTTAAGGGCAGATCCTGCCTCTTAAACCTGGTTGATTTCTTTCAGTCACCAAGGCCACTGACAAGGGGAAGGTGGTCCACACAGCCTACCTGGATCTCGCAAAAGCCTTCGATACAATACCCCACTCTGGCATTATAGATAAGATCACCAGCTTAAATATAAACCCCTATGTCACTAGATGGATTGCAAACTGGCTCAAGGACAGAACCCACATGGTTAGAATTGCTGGAGCAATGTCAGACTCCAAACCAGTTACAAGTGGTGTCCCACAAGGCTCAGTCCTGGGACTTCTCTTGTTCGGTATATATTTCTCAGAGGTACAGGCCAACACGGAAGGACTGTGGCTGACCAAGTTCGCAGATGACTGCAAACTGGGCGCCATAATCGACTCTCCAGCAGACACAAGCATCCTCCAAAAGGGCCTCATAGAAACAGACAACTGGTGCCAGAGCCATGGCCTCAAGCTAAATGTCAAAAAGTGTATAGTCATCCCCTTTGGCAAAAACAAAGTGCCCACAAATTACCACATAGGTGGTAATCCATTAAGTACAGAAGAAGTAATTAGGGACCTGGGGACCCAAGTTGATAGCAATCTCTCATTTGACAACCACGTGGCCAAAGTGGTTAGAAAAACATTTTATATAGCCCATCTAATCATGAAGGGATTCACATCTAGATCAGGGGAGGTCATCGTGCCTCTTTACTCATCCCTCATCAGGCCCATAATTGAGTACAATGCCCCTTTTGGGATGTACCTTACCAGACACCTGCAGCAACTGGAAAGACCCCAAAAGTACCTCACCAAGAGGATCAAAGGGGCTCAAACAGATGCCATATGCTGCCCAGTTAAAGAAACTCCAGCTCTACTCAGTGGCATACCGCCTGTTCAGAGGCGATCTGTGCCTAATGTATAAAGCCATGTCCAACCCGGAATTAATGGACATGCTGCACCTCAGAAAATCCAAATCCCATCGAGCTATGCGCTCGAGAGACTTGAACCTCAGCACTGAAATAAATAGGACATGCTGGAGGGACAGATTCATAACCCAGAGGCTCCTTTCACTCTGGAATAAAATCCCAGTCCAGGTTAGGCAGAGTCCCTCATTGACTCTCTTCAAGAGGAACCTTGATGAGTGGATGGGAGATCGTAGGTTTACCCCAGGTATCACTTCTGTGTTACTGTTAGACAGAGGCACAGTATTACTAACCTCGAAAAAGGGCATAGCAAAATAAATTTAAAATGGGTGGCGAAAGCCAAACACATTCTGGCTAGGCTTACAAATGCCCTAGGGCAGATAGCCTAGTATGAACCTATGAACCTATATAAAAAACTGTTGAAAAAAAATTCACTAATTGTATTTTAAAAAAGTTTTATAATTTTGCTGCCCTTAGTTTTAACAATGGGGCAATGTAAATGTACAAATGTACTCGTTAAGATCGGGAAATCTACCTGAATCTAAAGTGACCTGCCAGTAAATCTCCCTATATTCCAATTTAGCTTCCCATAAAACCCCTTGAATGTCCTTTGGTACTATTTCTGTAACAAAAAATATAAATTTAGCCTGAACACATTCCAGTGTGTTTAAATAGAGCATTCTTTTAATTTCTTGTCCGGATATCATAATCGTGCTCATATATCCATCTTTCTTAGTTTTCACTCTGTCTTCCCTACATAAAATGCCTGACACTGGACACAAGTAGCCAGATATACAATTCCACTAGTGTTACAATTACTAAAACAGAACTATGTAGGACCTTATCTCTGTCCCTAATCTGCATACAATTCATATTTGAGATGAAACTGCAATGACCACATGCCCCACATTTAAAAGTGCCATATTTTCTCCCTCGCCCACAGTCGGTTGCTGTGTACTGCCTTTCAAGTAAATCTTTAAGATTATTTTCCTTTTCTGTAGATAATCTTAGTTTCTTCTTGCAGACCTCTAAGATCAGTTGGGGACCTAAACCTATCCCATTCCTTGGAGAAAATATTCTGGAAAATCTTAGAATCCACATTATATTCAGTGGCAACAGCCATCTGATAATCATTACTGTTCCCATTTGCCAAATGGTCAGTGGTATTGTCTCCCATTTTTCCCATGATGGGATATAGTATCTACTATCCCTAAAACTCAACACACTGTCACATCAGTAAACATATCCTTGAGGTATCCACCGTCAAGGAATAATCCTTCTAAATATTCACATTCCTTTAAAAAATCTTCCTGCAGGTTGGTTAACCTACTGGCCTTAATAAGTTGGCCCTTAAAATTTTTTTTCTTTTGTAAATAGGGATGTGCACTCTGAAAGTGTAAATAAGAATTTGAAAAAGTTTTCTTACAAAACACCCTAGATTTAATACCACCCTGAAGTTTGCGGATACTTGCATCCAAAAAATCAATTCCATCATGTTGTATGTTGTGAGTGAATTTGAGAAAGGAGTTGGTGTTGTTAATATACTTAATAAAATCTTCCAACCTTTCTTCAGAGTCCTTCCAAAAGATAGAAATATCAAAGAACCTCTTGCATAGGACTCAGCAGTAGTTGTATTCAGAGTTGAAAATAAAGACTTCTCCCACCAGGCAAGTATTATATTTGCATAAGTGGGGGCACAATTGGTCCCCACGGCTACCCCCTTAGTCCCCACAAAAGTAAATAAAATTGTTCCTTAGTACAAGTTCCATAAGACACATAATAACATGAAGCTCATCACTAGGAATAGGTCCTTTGTCCCCCAAGGCCTTGTCCAGCCAGTCTAGGCCTATATCATGGAGAGTAACAGAAAACAAATTTTTAACATCAACTGTGACAAAAATAATGCTGTCATATGATTGTTCCAGATCAATACTTCTAAGGAAGTCCCATGAATCTTTCAAAATAAAATTCTCCATACCCCAGATGGCCTTTAATTTTTTATACACATTTTGCCAAAGGGGCTGTCTTGGAACCTTCTGCAGAAACAATGGGTCGCAGAGGGGGGGGTCGGTTTGGTCTTTGTGGACTTTCAGAATTCCGATTATTATAGGAAGTCTAAGCTGTCACATTGAAGTATTTAAAAGTATTATAATCTATGAGTCCTTCCAGTACTAAATTATTTACAGCCAAAGCTATCTTTCTGTAGGCTAAATTAATCGCTTTCTTAGAAACCCTTGTATAGGTACTGGAGTCTCCTAAAATGTCAAACCACATTGTCCATAATGACCGACCTACCCACCCTTATCAGGCTTCATAACCCTTATTAGTTTTGTCAAGTTGAAGTTCTTTTAAGATTTTCATTTCACCCTTATCAAAATTATCTCTAAAATGCCAAGGGGTAGTGAGTGTTCGCCTTAATTCTTTTTCAACAACATTCTCAAAGTTTTTTTTACTTGGGAGTGTAAAGGGGGTTGAATTCACTTTTACGTTTTAAAATACCTGACATATGGTCACTCTGTTCTGAAAGAAAATATAAAGGTTTAACTTCCTAGTAAAGATTTTCAGATCTAATAATACCTTGGTAAGGTCATTCCTATAATTAGGAATGAATTTAAACCCTCTAGACAATCATTTAAAATGGTCCTTGACCAAGTCTACATTGCTATAATTAAATATGTTGTAGTTTAAATAAAGTAAAAGTGTGATCGACAAAAATTTTTTCCTCGGCCCTAATTACAGACGTCCCCTCCCCTTCAACCCCCCAGATACACCCCACGATACAGTTGCTGATAACTGGGGGTCCTCTGGTTCATTAACCGCTCAGAGCGTCGGGGTGGGGATACTCTAAAGGGTCAAGCTCATCATTTTCAGAATTAATAAAATTGCTTCCTTCAGCATTCAGTAATACCTCATTAAAATCCTGTCATCCCTATCTCCAAAATTCGTAGTTTTAGGTTTAGGATAACAGTTATGTACTCACCATAACGCTAGATGTATGTAGTCCATCTAGCCTCACATTCTTCACTTGTGGGTTCGGAGCCGAATGTCGGCTCCAACTCTGCCTATTTACTAGCTCGAAAGTCTTTGATTGGCTGGGCTAAGATGGTATCCCACAATACACTGCACCACATCTCCAGATCTTGTTTGCTGCCAACAGAAAAATCATATCTATCGCCCAAACACACACACACACACACACACTCATGACAACGAGGTCCAACAAATCATCCAAAAAGACTAGTGACACAAGGTATACACCAGGGGATCCTCCAAATCCTCCAGGCGTGGGGGACAGTGGGTGGGTAATGAAGAATGTGAGGCGAGATGGACTACATACATCTAGCGTTATGGTGAGTACATAACTAATTGATGTTATGAAGTCCTATCTCGCCTACATTCTTCACTTGTGGGACAGCGTCCCTAGCACCTACATCCTGGGTGGCTCAATGGAAAATACTCCTGAGTACTGTAGAGTCCAAAGATGACCTGCCCCTGGACACCACATCCAATTTGTAATGGGAAACAAACGTATGAGGAGAAGCACATGTTGCAGCCGCACATATATCATCCATGGATACCCTAGCCTGAAAGGCTGTGGAAGTGGAAGCTGCTCTGGTAGTGTGTGCTCTGACTGCAAAAGGCAGGCTCTTTCCCCCTGCCTGGTAAATAAAGGAGATGCAACCAGCTATCCACCTAGAAATGGTTACTTTGGAGACCACAGACCCCAAGCGATTTTCCGAGAATGAAACGAAGAGCTGATCTGACTTCCGCCATTCTTTAGTTCTGTGTAGATAAAAGCGTAGTTGCCTATGAACATCCAACAGGTGAAACTGGTACTCTGCCTTATTAGAGAAGTTGGGGAAGAAAACCGGCAGCTCAATGGACTGATTAATATTAGATAAGGAAGCCACCTTGGGAAGAAAGGACGGGTTTGGTCTGAGTGAGACCCTATCTTTATGGAATATCAAATATGGGGGCTTGACTGATACAGCCTGGAGTTCTGATACTCTTCTGGCCGATGTAATAGCTATCAGAAAAGTAGATTTCCATGTAAGGAATTTTAAATCGCAGGAAGCCGCGTGCTCAAAAGGTGGGAGAGTGAGGGCCTGCAGAACAAAATTGAGGTCCCAGGGCATAACAAGTTGAGATACAGGGGGATGAAGGAGAAGAGTACCTTTCATTAAAGCTCTACACAGCCTGTGCGCCATTAAGCTAGGTTCATAAGCCACATGATAATTAGAAATAGCCGCTAGCTGAACTTTGATGATGGCTGAGGCAGACCCTTGGTAGAATAAATGAGACAAAAATTCCAAAGCAGAGTCAATGGGAGCCGTGTAGGGGTCAATACCTTTTGACTGGGCCCATATCGTAAACCTTTTCCACTTGCTAGAGTAGACCTTCCTACTGGACGGCTTATGAGAGGACGAAAGAATATGGACTACATCAGGAGAAAAATCGTGACACCTGACTACGGATGGAAGTGGAATAGCCAGGCGGTCAGCCGGAAGGTCTCCAGGGAAGAGTGGAGCTGTCCCGACATATATGTCAGCAAGTCTGGACAAGGGTCCAGAGTCCAAGGAGCATCCACGATGTAAGGTTGAAGGAAAGGGAACCATACTTGCGGCAAGTGTAGCGCGATCAGAATCAATCTGCTTCCCAAGGATAGCGCTTTCTGGATCACCCTCGAGATAAGGGGGAATGGAGGGAAAGCATACAGCAGACCCGAGGTCCAATTGTGCGCCAGAGCGTCCCTTGGAGATCCCCCCCGGTGGGGGGGGATCAGCAAGACGTAGTCACTGTATTTCACATTGAGAGGGCTGGCAAAAAGGTCGCAGCAAGGCTGACCCCATTTGCTGAATATGCTGTCCACCACCTAGCGGTTCAGGGACCACTCGTAGGGCATGAGGATCGCCCTGCTTAGCCTGTCTGCGATCACATTGGTTTTCCCCGGGATGTACGTTGCCACCAAGGCCCGCTGGGAAGCTGTTGCCGAATTCCACACTCTCATGGCCTCCCTGCATAGTGGGTATGATCTGGTTCCTCCTTGTTTGTTGAGATACCACACTACTGACATATTGTCCGAGTGTATCGCAACAGTCCCTATGGGGAGGACATCTTGAAGCGCCTGCAACACTAGCAGCACTCCCCTCATCTCCAGGACATTTATGTGCAAGTCTATCTCGTGCTCCTGCCACATGCCTTGGACCATCCTGCCGAGATAATGCCCCCCCCCACCCTCTCTGGGAGATGTCCTTGGTCACTGTGGCTACCGGGTTGGGTTAAACAAAGGGTTTCCCTACGTCTAAATTGTTGGTGCATAGCCACCAACTGAGGTCCTGCTTGCATTTGCCTGTGATTAAGATTGGATGGGATAGTGGTAGTCTTTGAAAGGACCATTGGGCGAATAGGAGCCACTGTAGGATCCTCATATGCAACCTCGCTAACGGGACCATCATGATAGTGGATGCCATTGTCCCCAGTAACTGAAGCACTAGTCTTGCCCACACGCATGTCAGAAGCATCATCATCCGAACCTGTTGTTGTAACCCTGTGATCCTTTCCATAGGTAGGAACGCTCTCAACCGAATAGTGTCCAACTCTGCTCCTATAAATAAGACACGCTGTGAGGATAGCAAGGCAGATTTTTTCCAGTTTACTGTGATGCTTAACTGGTGACAAAGATCAATAACAGTATCTCTGTTTTGAAGTAGTAGATGCTTGGTGGGGGCAGATAGGAGCCAGTCGTCCAGGTAAGGAAACACCTGGAATCCTTGACGTCTCAAGTGAGCCGTCACCACTGCCATGCACTTGAACACCCTGGGGGCTGTGGTGAGACCAAAGGGCAGGGCTCGAAACTGGAAGTGCCTGGCGCCCAGCCGGAAGCGTAGATGACATCTGGATGCTCTGTCCATTTTGATGTGGTAATAAGCATCCTTCAGGTCGGTGCAGCACATCCATACTTCCTTTCCCAATAATGGGAGAATTGATTGTAGCGTGACCATCCTGAATTTGGACTTGTGTACATAGAGTCGGCTGAGATCCAAAATGGGTCTCAGGTCCCCCGTTCTTTTCGGCACCAAAAAGAATCTCGAGTAAGTCCCTAGTCCGATCTTGTCTGGGGGGGACTGGTTGGATGACTTTTTCTAGCAGCTGAGAAACCTCTGTTGCTGCCTGACCCCTTTGACTGGGTGTAACGTCTGGATCGTTTTGACGGGAGGAGGTGTGGAGTGAAATGGGATGGTGTAACCTCAGGCGATTATCCCTAATACCCATCTGTCCTGGGTGATGTTGACCCAGGCTTCCGGATACTGGGAAATTCGACCCCCAACTGGAGAAGCACAGCTGGGTAACACCCTCAGGAATGAGAGTATGGGGAACCATGGAAGGAATCACGGTCCCCCGAATTGCAGGGGCAACCTCTGTCTCTGAGGCGACTTCTCCCTGAATACGACCCCCCTTCGCCTGCCTCAGGGGGGGTCTCACCCTGTGAGGTAGTAAAGGACCTTTGCGATTTTTTGAACCACACCTTTCCCCCTCACTGAGCCTTGGGATAAGGCCTCGACGGGAGGGAAAAACGGACTCCTACGGCAGAGAAGGTCTTTCCCTCTTGCTCGCAACCTGGTGAACGTATCTGACTTTGGTCCCGAACAAGGAGGAACCATCGAAGGGGGCATCAGTAAAAGAAGACTTAAAGGCCTCTGCAAAATGACACCGGCATAGCCAGGCTTGCCTCCTGAGGGCCACCCCTGAACTAGCCACCCTACTAGCTCCCTCGGCCACGTACGAAATCAGTCGCATGGATGAGTTAGCAATGGAGTTGAGGGTAGAGAGCCGAGCGTTGACCGTTTGAGTCACCACCTCAGGTACGTTACCCGTTAGATTATCTCCTAACTCCTTAAGGAGATCTCTCTGGAGCCACGTGAAATGAGACAAATAATTCAGCGACCGCAAGGTAAATGTCGCTGAAGACAGTGTACGCTTCCCATACCGATCCATCGTCCTAGACTCCTTGTTAGGGGGATGGACCGAAGAGGAAGACTCAGCAACTTCCTTCTGTGTGGCAGACGCCACCACCATAGCATCTACCAGGAGTCCCTTTGTCAAAAATTCTTTCCCTTGGGGAGCAGACAAAAATTTGTTGGGGCGTCGAGGAACCGGCTCCAGAGTCAGGTGTCTCCCACACCCTTCGACAAATAAGGTCCAGGAGCTCGAAGGGTGGAGACACCCAGGAGGTGGAGGGCTGAGCGCCAAAGGCCTTAAGGAATACGGACTCCTCCTCGGAGGGGGGTTTAGAAGGTCAGTCTCCTCTGTTTCAAGATCTCCAGGATATCGGAGAACGAAACATCCTCAGAGGAAGACTTAAGGGACCCCTCGGACTCCTCGAGGTCAGTATCGGAAGTGAGGGACTCGTCCTGGGAGTCTATGTGCTTCCTCTTGCAAGCTTTCTTTCTGGAGGGTACCTCAGGCACAGACTCTGAGGGCCCCTCAGAAAGAAGGGGACCACTCATGGGGGTATATCCTTAGGCCCTTGCGCCCTGCTGTCCAAGGATAGGTGGATGTCAGAAGCTCTCGCCGGTGTCGTAGGGGATGGAAGGACCGATCCGAGAGAAGTAGCTGACCTAGCCAGTGCGCTCCGCATAGCCTCGAAGGCGGGACCTCCCGAATCGGAGGACCGACCACCTTCCAAGGCCATGACCGGAGTCCCTGCAGCCGAGGCGCCAAGGGGGAGGCTTGGCACCGACTGGTGCTCTGAGACATCCCCCTCGGGCCTGACAGAGTAGACCAGAGTCTCAAACCCTGTGGACGGAGCCGATGCTGGCACCGATAAACCCACTTGGGGGATCAGCGCCGGCACAGGAACGTTCCTCGGAGCGGAACTTACCGGCTCCGACGACAAGGATGCGCTCGGAGGAACAGTAGGTACAACCAACAGAGCTGGCTCCGGAGCCGACTGGGTCAGAGCAGAGAAATGTTTGGCCAACACCGGAGACTGTAGGAGCCTCTGCACCACCCTATCTACATACAAATCGGAAAACCTGGAGGATTTGGAGGAAATGGATGGAGAAGCAGACCTCCTATCTGGAGAAGCTTGCCTTAAACTTGGCGACCGGCTCCGAATCGGTTCCAAAATTATCGGAGCGGCCACAGACTCAGTCGAAACAGTTACTTCTGCGGCCCCGAAGTCGCTGGAGCCGAGGAAGCAGATTCCACAATGGAAATATTTGAAGGTGGCTCCGAAACAATAGATGGAGCATCTAATAATTTTGCTTTAACATGATCAGGCAGATTCTGCTCCTTTAACCAAGCATGCCTCCTAATGAAAGAACCCGTAACTGTAGCCCTGCAAGAGGCCTCCAGAGAATCAAAACCACATTGCAATGTATGCTTTCCCACTTGTTCAGTTGCATGCAATAAATCCTGCACTTCCTTATTTTCAGCACAATCAGAATTTGACAACATTTTCTGTTTTAGCAGTGACATTTAGTATTGCTGATATTTAAGCATATGAAATTGACAATTTAAATCCCTCACAGCCAAAGTAGCAGAAGTGTAAACCTTTTTTCCCCATCTGTCTAGTGCCCTTGAATCTTTATCAGAGGGGATAGGGTTTTTTGCAGTAGAAGCCTTGACCTCTTTGGGACCATGAGAAATAGCTTCTGGGTCAACAGCAGGGTTTTTATAAAGAAATTTATGTGAATCTGGAACCCTGTAGTATCTGTCTGGTTCAACAAGGGCAGGAGGTAGAGTCTCAGGAGAAAGTCCGGACTCTGAAAATACATCATCCACAATGTCTAACACAGGAGGAATAGCCAGAGGCCTGTGCTGAGGTAGTAAAAGAAAATCTCTAAGCCTTTTTTTAGATTCTGAGTAGTCTTGGCTCTCCCAGTGGAAGTGCTCCCTTATGGTATGCAGGGTTTCCCCAAAAGAATAATAGGCAGTGAGGCTGAAGAGATAGATTCTTCAGCATCAGAATCCTCGTAAGGAGGAAGAGAGTATTCCTGTTCAGAAGAGGAGTCAGAGGAAATGGAAACCTGATCTGAAGATTCATAATCTGTCTCTTGCCTAGGCCTCTTGTCAGGAGGGGGATGGGAACCCCTGATCAAGGTAATTAGGTCTTCGGCCATTTTAAGCATCTGTTTTTTAGGCATGAAGTCTGTCCAGGAGAATGTTGTACTTGTCTTTAGAACTGCTTTAGTCTTTGCTTTGGAAGCTGAGGTAGGCTTTACATATAACTGTGTAGGTCTGAAAACACCCTCAGAAGCAGATGCCTGCTCAGAGGCTCTGGACCCATCTGAGGGAAAAGTTTCCGAGTGTCCAATACCTTGAGTATCCCGATGCCTAGCTGGCTCCACGTGGGAGTCGTCAGTGGCCTGTGGCTGAGGTAGCGGGTGTCAGGGGCTGTGAAAGCACCTCACTGAGAACCAGCAACTCGCTTAGCGGAAGCCTAGTCTTCGGTTTTGGACCTTGGATGCCTGTCCTTTTCTTTTTCCTTGCGCTCTTTATAAACTCAGGTCGTCTGCTATTCCGATGGCATTATAGAATTGACTCTTCGGCCAAAGTAAATCGTACCGACGCTTAATAGTGCGTTGGTTAAATCTAGCACAAAACCGACAGCTAGCAACGTTGTGATCAGGGCCTAGGCAAGGAATACAGTAAGAATGAAAATCCTTACGAGGTATTTACTTCCCACAAGAAATACAATTAACTTTTTATGACATTGGACTGCAGTAAGAAAAAAAAAAAAAAAAGTTTCCCCAATGGGGTACTTAGCTTTAATGAAGACTTCGGTCTGAAATTCGTTTTTGAAAATCTCAGGAGTCGGCCGACCGGCACTTGCGAACTGCTTTTGCTTCGGGCACCGCGCGGCAAGAAAGACTGAAGAAAATGGCGTCGGCTGCATCTTTTATACCCCTGGCACACTGACGTCAGGGAAGAGACGACAGCAACTGACGCCGGACCTAGACTTTGGAATTCAGGCCGACTGCGGGTAGCCTGCCAACAGGATAACCCAAGTGTAATGACTGCAACAGTGAAACACGATGAACATCTGGATAATATGCATGAGAGACTGCTAAGCAACTGTTTTTTGATAACTAGAGCACAAAAACTTTTAGCAGGACCTGGGCAACACAAAATAGAAAGTGTTGTTATAGATTCTTATTTACTTTAATTTACATTTGTTGACTGGGAAAGTTCGACTGGACGCAGGTCCTTTTTCAATGGAGGCCAGAGGAGAAAAAGCTACACAATTAAAATTATTACAAACATTGTTACAGATGAAGAACATAGTACATGCAGTAGAGAACTAGTATCTGTGCCCTCTAAGATGGCATGTATTCTATGAAGTAAACAGCAGTTAATTGTTACAGTAAGAACTTGCTGCCATATAATAAGTAGATAGGCGTACAAACATCAGAGCTTGCTGTAATCAAAGGTAGTTAGTTAGTGGGGTGGAAGAGGTTGAGGGTAGATGGATTGGGCAATGTTGAAGAGGAGAGATGTTCTTCATGTTTCACTGTTGCAGTCATTACATTTGGGTTATCTGCTTGCAGCAGCCCTCAGTCGGCCTGGTTAACCAAGACTTAGGCCCTGCGTCGGTTGCTGTCCCTTCTTCCATAACGTCAGGTCATCAGGGGTATAAAACATGCAGCCGATGCCACTGCCTGAAGCAGAAGCAGTTCGCAAGTGCCGGTTGGCCAACTCCTGAAAATTTTCGTTTGAGTTTCAGAACCGAAGTCTTCAACTAAATCAAAGTACCCCATTGGGGAAACTTTTTCTTGCTCCTTACAGATATCAGTAAAAGTTAATAATTGCATTACTTGTGGAAAGCAAATACCTCAAAGATTTTCATTAGTGCTGTATTCCTTGCTTAGGCCCTGACCACAACATACCTTGCTGTCAGTTTTGTACTTTAATCAGCGCACTATCGGTCATCGGTATATTTTTGCCTTTAAATATTTCGGTTCCTGGTTTAATTGGCCAGAAATGTCGTTTGTTAGCCATCCGACTAACAGGATTTCAAAAACACGCAAAGATAAAGACAGGCAGGCCGCCGAGGTCCAAAACTGCAGACGCTTTTCCTAAGCCAGTTGCCAGTTCGCCTGTACTCTGTGAGGAGCTTTCACAGCCCCTGATACCCGCAACTTCCGATTCGCAGGCCTCTACTGAGACCCATTCGGAGTCCAGTATGCAGCGAGATGCTTCAACTATGGAACCCGTGGATGTGTCTATCTTGGATGGGTCTGGAGCCGCTGTGCAGGCACCAGCTTCTGAGGATGTATTAAGGCCTACAGACTTGCATATTAAACAGACGCCTCCTCCTTCATTTAGGCCTAAATCTCAAGCCATGCCTAAAAAACAACACCCAGGCCTCATGCTCAGGCCTCTATTTCTAAAAAACAAAGAATGGCTGAAGATCATACAACTCATGAAGCCACCCTCCCATCTAAGAGACCTAGGACTGAAGTGGTTTATGAATCTTCTGACCAGGATTCTGATTGTTCTGATTCTTCTGATTATCTGGATTTGCCCTTACCTACTTAGGAGGATTCTGATTTTTCTGATTCTTCTGATTTTTCTGATTCTTCTGATCTGGATTTGCCCTTACCTATTTATGAGGATTCTGATGCAGAGGACTCTATTCCCCCTCTGCTTCCCCCTCCAGAGGATTTTTTTTTTGGTGAAACCTTACATACTCTAAGGGAGCATTTCCGCTGGGAAAGCAAAGATTTTTCTGATTCAAAAAAGAGGCTTAGGGATTTCTTACTCCTGCCTCAGCATAGTCCTTTAGCTATTCCTCCTGTACTAGACATTGTTGACAATGCTTTTTCAGAAGCTAGTTTGGCACCTGATTCTTTGCCTCCTGCTCCCAGAAAACCTGACAGATATTACAGGGTTCCTGATTCTCAAGTTCCTTTTTAAAAATCCTATTGCAGACCCAGAGACTATTTCACAGGGACCCAAGGGCATTAAGGCTTCTACTGCTAAAAAATCCTACCCCTTCCGATAGAGACTCCAGGGTGCTGGACAGATGGGGTAAGAAGGTTTACACTTTTGCAACCTTGGCCATTAGGGCTTTAAACTGCCAGTTTCATGTGTTAAAGTAACAGAAACATGTTATTGGATTGCTTAAACATAAAATTATGTTGATTCCTGACTGTGCGGAAAATAAAGAATTACAGGATTTAATGCATTCTGCTGAACAGGTTGGAAAACATACTTTGCAATGTGGATTTTATTCATTAGAGGCCTCTTGCATGGCTGCTGTTACAGGGACTGTGCTCAGAAGGCATGCTTGGCTTAAGGAGAAATCTTTGCCTGATCATGTTAAAGCTAAATTGTTGGATGCCCCCTTAAATCAGGGACGCCCGTTTGGCAACAAGACTGAGGAAGTTCTTAAGATGGAAGATAAAGCTAAATCTATGCAGACTGTTAAAGATTTCTTACAAGTTCAGCCTCCTAGATTTAGTAGGCACTGGCCCTCTAAGAATTGGTCCTTTCCAGGTCTTCTCAAGCCAAACCCAGACAGCAGAAACCCCAAGTTTCAGTCCCAGGGGGGACACACAAGACTAAGCAGTGGGGGGTTTCCGCACCCAAATCAGGGAGTAGTAAGACTCCCCCCTATGGAAAACTGTCTCAATGACTTGCTTTTAAAACTTCCAAGCACTTCCCAACTGAATGCTCCTTTAGGCGGAAAGATTGGTCTGTATGCCAAAAACTGGGAACTCATTACCGTGGACAAATGGGTTTTAAATATAGTGCCCCAAGGATACAGACTTCAATTCCACACCTTGCCAACACCAAGCGGGTGGCCATCTCTACCCCCAAAACAGTGGGCAGAGGCCCAAAATTAAGTACTCTCTCTCAAGCATGGGGGATATTCAGTTGGTACCAGAAGAGAAAAGGAACAAGGTTTCTATTCGAGACTTTTCTTGGTACCCAGAAAAGCCAATACTTGGCATCCTATCCTGGACCTTTCTATTCTAAACATCTTTTGGAGGATTCCAAAATTCAAAATGCTGACTCTTCACCAGCTGCTTCCTATGCTAGGCAAGGATGCATTGTTGGCAACACTAGACTTCAAAGAAGCATACATGCACATCCTTATCAGGGAGTCTTGCAAAAGATACCTACGCTTTAAAGCAGGCTACATGCACTATCAGTTCTCTGCACTGCCCTTTGTGAATACCCTGGGCACAGTACATAAGCCAAAGTGCCTAGCTCCAGTCATTGCATTTTGCAGGCAAAGAAATATTCAAATATACCCATACCTGGACGATTGTCTAATTCAGGCAGAAAGCAAGGACATTCTTTTGAATCATCTGGTCTTTGTTCAAAGGATACTGACTTGTCTGGGGTTCACCATAAACGAAAAGAAATATCACCTGGTACCCTGTCAACAAATTATATTCCTAGGAGCAAGCTTGAATACAACTTCCCAGATGGCTTTCCTCACGCCAAAGAAATGGCTTCATTTGACAACTTACTTCAAACAAGTGGCCACAAAATCCCAGCTATCTGCAAGGCAAATACTGCAAGCCTTGGGGATCACAGCCTCCTACATTCTTCTAATTCCAAATGCAAGGCTGCATCAGAAGAAAAGTACAGTTTTGTACCTACCATAAATGTAGATGTTCGAGGATCCACATTGCTGCAGTCATAACCTGTGGGTAGTCCGCTGTCCTCCGTCGGCCCGAATACCAAAGTGTTAGGCTGGCGTCGGTCATAGTCGCTCTGATCTGACGTCAGTACGCAGTGGTACTAAAGTGCATGACCGACGCCATATCCTCAGTCTTTCTTGCCCCAGATGTCAGAAGGCCTAAAAAAAAAGAGGCCATAGCCAAAAATAGAAAATACCCAACCACCAATTACAGACAAAATAATTACCCCAAAAGCAACACAGCAACCCTAAACTACAGAGGGGAAGGAGGGAGGGTAAATTGGACTGCAGCAATGTGGATCCTCGAACATCTACATTTATGGTAGGTACAAAAAGTACAGTTTTGTACCTACCATAAATGTAGATGTTCGAAGATCCACATTGCTGCAGTCCTAACACTTGGGTAGTCCGCTGTCCCTCGGTCGGCCCGAATATCAGAGTATAAGGCTGACGTCGGTCAGGGCGCATTTGACTGACATCAGAACGTCAGGGTACAAATGCGCATGACCGACGTCATATCCTCAGTCTTTTCTTGCCCCAGATGTCAGAAGACCCTAAAGAAAAAGGTCCAAACCCATAGGCAACAGCTAAACAATCAACCAGCCTAACACCAAGAATATGTACAATATATACAATATATACAATAAACACAATATACCTCAGATGTATAACCCAACCCACACAACCACCTCAAACTACAGAGGGAAGGAGGGAGGTAAATTGGACTGCAGCAATGTGGATCTTCGAACATCTACATTTATGGTAGGTACAAAACTGTACTATGTTCTTCATCTCACATTGCTGCAGTCCTAACACTTGGGTAGAATCCCAAAGCAGAGGTAAGGGAGGATGGCTAAACTATAATGAAGCAGGAGCTGCCAGAATGCCCTGCAACACAGCAGTGGCAAACCCAGCCCTGGATTTAGAGTACAATGGAAGGTGGTAATGCCTGGAGAAGGTATGCACTGAACTCCAAGTAGCTGCCTCCAAAATATCCTTAGTTGCCACCCCCCTCAAAAAAGCTGTTGAAGTGGCAGTAGCCCTAGTAGAATGAGGCCTAATCCCAGCTGGAATCTCCTTGCCATGATGGGAATAACAGAAAGCAATGCAAAATCCAATCCACTTAGAAATAGTTTGTTTTGACACGGGCTTGCCCTGAGAGCACAAAGCAAAAGAAACTAATAACTGCTGAGATTGTCTGAACCCTTTAGTTCTGTCCAAATAATATCGCAATTGCCTGTGTACATCTAAAGTGTGCAAAATCTTTTCCCCTTTATTTTGGGGATTTGCATAAAAAGTAGGCAAATGAATAGTTTGGTTTAAAGCCACACTAGAAACCACTTTAGGCATAAAGGAAGGATTAGTATGTAAAGATACCCTGTCCTTATGAAAAATTAAGAAAGGCTCAACTGCCATAAGGGCCTGCAATTCAGAAACCCTTCTTGCAGAGGTAATGGCCAACAAAAAGCAGTCTTCCATGACAAATATTTCAACTCAGCAGTCGCTGCAGGTTCAAAAGGTTGTAGAGTGAGTTTCTCCAACACAAAATTGAGATCCCAAGCAGGAGTAGGAGCTCTTCGTGGGGTCTTAAATTCTTTGCCCCTCTAAGAAATTGCTTGAACAAAGGATGAGAAAACAATGGTGGGTCACAGTCATAGTGAGCTGAAATTGCTGCAGCATGAATCTTAATAGAAGAGAAGGACAAACCTTTGTCCAATAACTCAGTAAGATATTGAAGAGCCACACTTAAATTAGGCTCAGAAACATCCAAATCCTTAGCTGCACTCCAAAACCAAAATCTCTTCCATTTATCTGCGTACACTTTCCTTGTACTAGGCCTTCTAGCTTCCAAAATCACATTCAAAACTTGTTGTGGAAGTTGAGACCCTCTATGGTTTAAAACAGAATATGCCATGCTGTTAGGTGAAGAGAGTGAAGTTTGATATTGAGCAAATGGCTGTCCTCCTGGGACAACAGATGTGGAATCAAAGGCAAAGGCCATGGAGGCTTCCGTACTAGACTTCTCAGTAGTGGGTACCAGTGCTGCGAGGCCAATCTGGTGCTATCAAAATCATCCTTGGCTTGTCCTGTCTGACCTTCAGAAGTACCTTTGAGAGGAGAGGCAGAGGTGGAAAGGCATACACATGAAGATTTGTCCAACTGAAAGAAAGAGCATCCACTTTCCAAGCTGTGGGATGATACCGCTTTGTGCAAAACTTTGGCAGCTGGTGGTTTAGTGGAGAAGCGAACAGATCTATGTCTGGAGTTCCCCAGGACACTGTCAATTTCTGAAATACATGAAGATCCAGTTTCCACTCGTGGGGATCCATGATTTGTCTGCTTAACACATCTGCTAAGGAGTTCTGTGCTCCTGGCAGAAACCTTGCCTGAAGATTGAGTTGTAAACTGAGAGCAGTCTCCCACAAAATCATTGCTTGCCTGCATAGAGGATAAGAATGCGTTCCCCCTTGCTTGTTGATGTACCACATGACAGTTGTGTTGTCTGTTAGAATCAACACCTGCCCTGGAAGAAGTAATTCCTTGAAAGCCATTAATGCAAACTGGACTGCTAACATCTCCTTCATGTTGATATGCAGATGTTGTAGTCTGGCAGGCCACTTGTCTTGTATCCACTTTCCATTCAGATGAGCTCCTCAAGCTTTGTCTGAGGCATCTGTCGTTAAAATCTGACTCGCCTCTGGCCGGGTCACAGAGTCCCTTGTTTAGGTGACATTCCTGAGCCCACCACAAAAATTCCTTTTGAATGCAAGGTATTATTTGAATGACAGTGTCCAGATCCTGGCAGTGCTGTGTCCATACATTTTTGAGATACCATTGTAGCTTCCTCATATGCAGTTTGGCATTGGGAAGCACCAGAATACAAGATGCCATGAACCCTAAGGCTTGAAGGACTGTCCTTGCAGTCAGCCCGGACTGATGAGATAGTTGATGGAAGTAAAGGGAAAGACTCTTGTTTGTCCGGGGTTAAAAAGGCCATCTGGGCTGCTGTATTCAGTCTCACACCCAGAAAGCACATGTCCTGAGAGGGTACTAGACTGGACTTTATTTCGTTCACAGAATACCCTAGGCATCTTAGCACTGCTATCACATATTCCAAATGATGAAGAAGCTCTTCCCTTTCTTGAGCCAGAATCAGGCAGTCGTCCAAATAAGGATAGATTTGTATTCCTTTTAGCCTGAAGAAAGCTATCACTGGAGCCAGAACTTTCGTGAACACTCTGGGCGCAGTAGATAAGCCAAAGGGCAATGCAGAGAACTGATAGTGAGAATTCCCAGCTCGAAAACGCAGATACTTCCTGCAACTTAGTCTGATAGGAACATGAAGGTAAGCCTCCTTGAGATCCAAAGTTACCATCCAATGATCTTTGCCCAGCAGAGGCAAAAGCTGCTGCAATGTCAACATTTTGAACTTGGGAATGTCCAGATAAGTGTTGAGGATGGATAAATCCAAAATTGGTCTCCACGTGTTCCCCTTCTTTGGTACTAGGAACAGGCGAGAATAAAATCCTAGGCTCCTTTCTGGCATAGGAACCGGCTGTATGGCCCCTATTTGGAGTAACAATGTAATTTGCTTGAGAGCCTCCATTCTTTGTGGAGGAGGAATGTCTGGCATGCCTTTGAAAGGAGGCAAGGTATGGAAATAAAACCTGTAACCGTGATGTATGATATCCAGTACCCATTTGTCTTGGGTAATCAAACTCCAATTTTCTTTGAAAAGTGCCAGCCTTCCTCCCAAAGGTGCTGCCAGGCGAGAAGGCTCTGGCAGCTGAAAAGGTAGGTCATTGGGTCTGTTTACGAAAGGACTGACCCCTGCCCTCACTCGAAGACTGTGCAGGAGAACGCCCTGTTCTAGGCCTAAAAGAGCCCTGACCTCTGCCCCTGCCACGTCTAGATCTACCCCTAGACTGGGAATCATAAGAAGGATACGTCCACCCCTTAGTAGGCCAATTTCTACTAAACTTTGGAGGCTGAACCTGCAAAAAATCTTTAACAGTCTGCATAGACTTAGCCTTGTCTTCCATTTTCTTTAAAACTGTCTCAACAGGAGAACCAAACAAGACATCAGATTGCAAAGGGGCATCCAAAATCCTAGTTTTAACATGGTCAGATAAATTTTGATCCCTCAGCCAGGCATGCCTGCGAAGAACTGACCCAGTGGCAGCCACCCTAGAGGAGGCCTGTACAGCATCAAAACCACATTGCAAAGAATGCTTACCCACCTGTTCAGAAACATGCACTAAATCCTGTAACTCTTTACAATCAATACCTTCCGCCAGAGCATCAACCTTAGATTTCAACTGTGAAAGCAGATAATTTTGATATTTTAACATATGAAACTGGCAATTCAAAGCTCTCATGGCTAGGGTGGAAGAAGTATAAACTTTCTTTCCCCATCTATCCAAGGCCCTGGCCTCTATCTGCAGGAACCGGATTCTTGACAACAGAAGCCTTAACACCCTTGGGCCCCTGGCTAACAGTCTCTGGGTCTGCCCTAGGACTCTTAAAAAGATACTTATGAGCTTCAGGCACCCTGTAATACCTATCTGGCTTAACAGGAGCAGGAGGCAAGGAATCAGGATTAAGAGAAGCCTCTGCAAACACATCTTCCACCACAGTCAAAACAGGAGGTATAGCCAAAGGCCTATGCTGGGGTAAAAACAAAAATTCCCGAAGCCTTTTCCTAGAGTCAGAGAAGTCCTGACCCTCCCATTTAAAGTGCTCTCTCATGGAGTGAAGCGTCTCTGAAAAAGAAAAATCCTCAGGAGGAGAAGCAGAAGGAGTAGAATCATCAACATCAGAGTCAGAATAATGAGAATACTCTTGCAAATCTTCAGCCGAAGACTCAGACACATCTGAAGCCTGCTCATAATCCCCCAACACTGGCTCCATCCTAGGCCTCTTATCAGGAGGGGGCATAGAGCCTCTAATTAAAGTAATTAAATCTTCTGCCATTTTAAGCATGTGCTTCTTGGGCACAGCACCTGAAGAACTAGGAGTGACACCCACAGCAGCTAAACCAGACCTGCCTCTAGGAGAAGCCTTGGAAGCAGAAAGAGGGCCTAGACACCTTAGGAAGGGAGGGGAGTAAAGTAACCTGAGAAGCCCCTGTAGCCTGACTTGCCTCCTGGGAGGCCACAACCAGTAAAAGCAAAGTTTCTCCCTGGGACTCCAGAGAGGCCTCCGTCGGAACCACCGGTTCCACTGACGGCTCTAAAGAACCGGCGTCCGGTTCGGACGACTCCTCTAACCTAGGTTTAACAGCCTTGTCCTTGCGCTTCTTTGAGGAAGCTGGCGTCGGAGCATCCGACGGCATTTTGTAATTGCACCGCTTCCCAAAGACCAACCTGGCACAATCCAACCTCCGCTTTATAGTGCGTTTATTGAACCTAGCACAAAAGCGGCACCCAACAACGTCGTGCTCAGGTCCCAAACAAGGTATACACAAATTATGGTAATCCCTATGCGGTATCTGTTTCCCACAAGAAATACAGTTATTCACTTTTTCTGACATCCGGTAAACCACTGAGGCAAGAAAAAAAAAATATTCCCCAACGGGGTACTTAACCAACTCTGACTTCGGTCTGAAACTCCGAATTCGAAAAATTTCAGAACGCCGAACGGCACTTGCAACACTGCTTCTGCATCGGACCATGCGGCAAAAAAGACTGAGGATATGACGTCGGTCATGTGCATTTGTACCCTGACGTTCTGATGTCAGTCAAATGCGCCCTGACCGACGTCAGCCTTATACTCTGATATTCGGGCCAACCGAGGGACAGCGGACTACCCAAGTGTTAGGACTGCAGCAATGTGAGATGAAGAACATCTGTACTATGTTCTTCGTCTCACATTGCTGCAGTCATAACCTGTGGGTAGAATCCCAAAGCAAAGGTAAGGGAGGTTGGCAAAATCAAAAAGCACTAGGAGCTGCTAACATGCCCTGTAAAACTGCAGTGGCAAACCCAGCCCTAGACTTGGAATAAAGAAGGAGATGGTAATGTTTAGTAAAAGTGTGCACTGAACTCCAAGTAGCTGCCTCCAAAATATCCTTAGTAGCTACTCCCCTCAAAAAAGCAGTAGAAGTGGCAGTAGCCCTAGTGGAATGAGGTCTAATCCCAGCCGGAACCCTCCTTTCCATGATGAGAATAACAAAAAGCAATACAATGGCTAATCCACTTAGAAATAGTTTGCTTTGAAACAGGTTTTCCTTGTGAACCCAAGGAAAAAGAAATGAATAACTGTTGAGACTGCCTGAACCCTTTAGTTCTGCTCAAATAATAACGTAACTGCCTGTGAATATCCAAAGTGTGCAAAATTGTTTCCCCTTTATTTTGGGGATCAGCATAAAAAGTAGGCAAATGAATAGATTGGTTCAAGGCCACATCAGAAACAACTTTAGGCATAAAAGAAGGGTTAGTACACAAGGATACCCTATCCTTATGAAATATTAGGAAGGGTTCAACTGCCATTAGAGCCTGTAATTCAGATACCCTCTAGCAGGCGTAATGGCCAACAAAAAGCAGTCTTCCAAGACAAAACTTCAACTCAGATGTAGCTGCAGGTTCAAAAGGAGGTAAAGTCAGTTTTTCCAACACAAAATTGAGATCCCAGGAAGGAATAGGAGCTCTACGTGGGGGTCTTATGTTCTTTGCCCCTCTAAGAAATTGCTTAAACAAAGGGTGAGAAAATAATGGTGGATCACAGTCATAGTGAGCAGAAATGGCTGCAGCATGAAATTTCACGGAGGAGAAAGACAAACCCTTGTCTAGTAAGTCTGTAAGGTACTGTAGTGTAACACTCAAATTAGGGCGTGAAACATCAAAGCTCTTTGCTGTGCTCCAAAGAAAAAATCTCCTCCATTTATCAGTATAAACGTTCCTTGTACTAGGCCGCCTGGCTTCCAAAATGACATTTAAAACTTGAGGAAGCTGCGACCCCCCAAGGTCTAAAACAGAATATGCCAGGCTGTCAGATACAGGGACTGTATCCTGACATTGAGGAAATGATTGCTTTCTTGAGACAAAAGGTTTGGAATTGTTGGCAAAGGCCAAGGAGGCTCCCGAACTAAACTCCTCAGCAAGGGGTACCAGTGCTGACGTGGCCAATCTGGAGCTATAAGGATCATGCAAGGCTTGTCCTGTCTGGCCATCAAGAGCACCTTGGGAAGGAGAGGCAGAGGAGGAAAGGCATAGACGTGAAGGTTGTTCCAACTGAAAGATAGAGCATCCACTTTCCAAGCTTCTGGGTGAAACATCTTTGTGCAATATTTTGGCAGTTGGAAATTTTGTGGGGACGTGAACAGATCTATGTCTGGAGTTCCCCAAGCCACTGTCAACTGTTGAAATACATGAGGATCCAATTTCCACTCGTGGGGGTCCACCAGTTGCCTGCTCAAAACATCTGCTAAGGAGTTCTGTGCTCCTGGCAGAAACCTTGCTTGAAGAGTGAGGTGCAAACTCAGAGCAGTCTCCCACAAAATCATAGCTAGTCTGCAAAGAGGGTACGAATGGGTTCCCCCCTGCTTGTTGATGTACCACATGACTGTTGTGTTGCCTGCTTGAATCAACACCTGTCCTGGTTGAAGTAGATCCTTGAAAGCCATCAGAGCAAATTGGACTGCTAACATCTCCTTCATGTTGATATGCAAATGCTGTAGTCTGGGAGGCCACGTGTCTTGAACCCATCTCCCATTGAAATGTGCTCCCCAAGCCATGTCCGAGGCATCTGTCGTTAGGATCTGACTCGCCTCTGGTCGGGTCAGAGAGTCCCTTGTTTAGGTGATATTCCTGAGCCCACCACAAAAACTCCCTTTGGATGCAAGGTATTATCTGAATGACAGTGTCCAACTAGTACAGTTTTGTACCTACCATAAATGTAGATGTTCGAGGATCCACATTGCTGCAGTCCTAACTATTGGGGGTAGTCCGCTGTCCAGTCGGCCCGAATACCAAAGTATATGGCTGACGTCGGTCAGGGCGCATTAGACTGACGTCAGTACGTCAGGGTACTAATGCGCATGACCGACGTCATATCCTCAGTCTTTTCTTGCCCCAGATGTCAGAAGACCCTAAAAAGACAAGGCCAAAACCAAAAACTCCAAACATACCTGCACCAAAAATATGTACAATAAATACAAAATTACCAGAATATAACCTCACCTACACAACCACCCCTAAACACAGAGGGGAAGGAGGGAGGGTAAATTGGACTGCAGCAATGTGGATCCTCGAACATCTACATTTATGGTAGGTACAAAACTGTACTATGTTCTTCATTCCACATTGCTGCAGTCCTAACTATTGGGTAGAATCCCAAAGCAGAGGTAAGGAGGCGGGCAAATCATAAGGAAGCAGGAGCTGACAACATGCCTTGCAAAATAGCTGTGGCAAAACCAGCCCTAGACTTAGAGTAGAGAGGAAGGTGATAATGCTTAGAGAAAGTATGCACTGAACTCCAAGTAGCTGCCTCCAAAATATCCTTAGTTGCCACCCCCCTTAAAAATGCTGTTGAAGTGGCAGTAGCCCTAGTGGAATGAGGCCTAATCCCAGCTGGAATCTCCTTGCCATGATGGGAATAACAAAATGCAATGCAAAACCCAATCCACCTAGAAATAGTTTGTTTTGACACAGGCTTGCCCTCTTGAACTCAAAGCAAAAGAAACAAACAACTGCAGAGACTGCCTAAAATCCTTAGTCCTGCTTAAATAATAACGCAATTGCCTGTGTACATCTAAAGTGTGCAAAATATTTTCCCCTTTATTTTGGGGGTCTGCATAAAAAGTAGGCAAATGAATAGTTTGGTTTAAAGCCACACTAGAAACCACCTTAGGCATAAAGGAAGGATTAGTACGTAATGATACCCTATCCTTATGAAAAATCAAAAAAGGCTCTACCGCCATAAGGGCCTGCAATTCAGAAACCCTTCTAGCAGAAGTAATGGCCAACAAAAAAGCAGTCTTCCATGACAAGTATTTCAATTCAGCAGTAGCCGCAGGCTCAAAAGGTTGTAGAGTAAGTTTCTCCAACACAAAATTGAGATCCCAAGCAGGAGTAGGAGCTCTCGTGGGGTCTTATATTCTTTGCCCCTCTAAGAAATTGCTTGAACAAAGGATGCGAAAACAATGGTGGGTCACAATCATAGTGAGCTGAAATTGCTGCAGCATGAATCTTAATGGAAGAGAAAGACAAACCTTTGTCCAATAACTCAGTAAGATATTGAAGAGCCACACTCAAATTAGGCTCAGAAATCTCCAAATTGTTTGCTGCACTCCAGAATAAAAACCTCTTCCATTTTTCTGCGTACACTTTCCTTGTACTAGGTTTTCTGGCTTCCATAATCACATTTAAAACTTGTTGAGGAAGTTGAGACCTGCTGTGTTTCAAAACAGAATATGCCAGGCTGTTAGATGGAGAGTGAAGCTTGACATTGAGCAGGTGACCGTCCCTCTGAGACAACAGGTGTGGAATCAAAAGTAAAGGCCATGGAGGCTTCCTTACCAGACTCCTCAGTAATGGGTACCAGTGTTGCAGAGGCCAATCTGGAGCTATTAAAATCATCCTTGGCTTGTCTTGTCTGACCTTTAGGAGCACCTTTGGGAGAAGAGGCAGAGGTGGAAAGGCATACACATGAAGATTTTTCCAACTGAAAGACAGAGCATCCACTTTCCAAGCTGTGTGATGAAACCCCTTTGTGCAAAACTTTGGCAGCTGGTGGTTTAGTGGAGAAGCGAACAGATCTATGTCTGGAGTTCCCCATGACACTGTCAATTTTTGAAATACATGAAGATCCAGTTTCCACTCGTGGGGATCCATGATTTGTCTGCTTAACACATCTGCTAAGGAGTTCTGTGCTCGGCAGAAACCTTGCCTGAAGAGTTAGTTGCAAGCTGAGCGCAGTCTCCCATAAAATCATTGCTTGCCTGCACAACGGGTAAGAATGTGTTCCCCTTGTTTGTTGATGTACCACATGACAGTTGTGTTGTCTGTTAGAATCAACACCTGCCCTGGAAGAAGTAACTCCTTGAAAGCCATTAATGCAAACTGGACTGCTAACATCTCTTTCATGTTGATATGTAGATGCTGTAGTCTGGCAGGCCACTTGTCTTGTATCCACTTTCCATTCAGATGAGCTCCCCAAGCAATGTCTGAGGCATCTGTCGTTAGAATCTGACTCGCCTCTGGCGGGTCACAGAGAGTCCCTTGTTTAGGTGACATTCCTGAGCCCACCACAAAATTCCTTTTGAATGCAAGGTATTATTTGAATGACAGTGTCCAAATCCTGGCAGTGCTGTGTCCATACATTTTGAGATACCATTGCAGCTTCCTCATATGCAGTTTGGCATTGGGAAGCACCAGAATACAAGATGCCATGAACCCTAAGGCTTGAAGGACTGTCCTTGCAGTCAGCCCGGACTGAAGAGATAGGTGATGGAAGTAACTGGAAAGATTCTTTTGTTTGTCCGGGGTTAAAAAGGCCATCTGGGCTGCTGTATTCAGTCTCACACCCAGAAAGCACATGTCTTGAGAGGGTACTAGACTGGACTTTATTTCGTTCACAGAATACCCTAGGCATCTTAGCACTGCTATCACAAATTCCAAATGCTGTAAAGGTCTTCCCTTCCTTGAGCCAGAATCAGGCAGTCGTCCAAGTAAGGATAGATTTGAATTCCTTTTAACCTGAAGTAAGCTATCACTGGAGCCAGAACCTTTGTGAATACTCTGGCAGTAGATAAGCCAAAGGGCAATGCAGAGAACTGATAATGAGAATTTCCAGCTCGAAACGCAGATACTTCCTGCAACTTAGTCTGATAGGCACATGAAGGTAAGCTTCCTTGAGATCTAAAGTTACCATCCAGTGATCTTTGCCCAGCAGAGGTAAAAGCTGTTGTAACGTCAACATTTTGAACTTGGGAATGTCCAGATAAGTGTTGAGGATAGATAAATCCAAAATTGGTCTCCACGTGTTCCCCTTCTTCGGTACTAGGAACAGGCGAGAATAAAATCCTAGGCCCCTTTCTGGCACAGGAACTGGCTGAATGGCCCCTATTTGGAGCAACAGAGAAATTTGCTTGTGAGCCTCTATTCTTTGTAGAGGAGGAATGTCTGGCATGCCTTTGAAAGGAGGCAAGGTATGGAAATAAAACCTGTAACCGTGGTGAATGATATCCAAAACCCATCTGTCTTGGGTAATTAAATCCCAATTTTCTTTGAAAAGAGCCAGCCTTCCTCCCAAAGGTGCTGCCAGGCGAGAATGTACTGGCAGCTGAAAAGGTAGGTCATTGGGTCTGTTTACGAAAGGACTGACCCCTGCCCTCACCAGAAGACTGAGCAGGTGAACTCCTGTTCTAGGCCTAAAAGAACCTTGTGCTCTGCCCCTACCACGTCTAGACCTACCCCTAGACTGGGAATCATAAGCAGGATATGTCCATCCCTTAGTAGGCCAATTTCTACTAAACTTGGAGGCTGAACCTGCAAAAATCCTTAACAGTTTGCATAGACTTAGCCTTGTCCTCCATTTTCTTTAAAACTGCTTCCACAGGCGAACCAAACAACACATCAGACTGTAAAGGAGCATCCAAAATCTTTGTTTTAACATGCTCAGCTAAATTCTGATCCCTCAACCAGGCGTGCCTACGAAGAACAGAACCAGTGGCAGCCACCCTCGAGGAGGCCTGCACAGCATCAAAACCACACTGCAAGGAATGTTTACCCACCTGTTCAGACACATGAACTAAATCCTGCAACTCTTTACACTCAATACCTTCTGCCAGAGCATCCACCATAGATTTCAATTGTGAAAGGAGATAATTCTGATATTTTAAACATGTGAAACTGACAATTCAACGCCCTCATGGCTAAAGTGGAAGAAGTATACACTTTCTTTCCCCATCTATCCAAAGCCCTTGCCTCTTTATCAGGAGGAACAGGATTTTTAACAACAGAGGCCTTCACACCTTTAGGCCCCTGAGAGACAGTTTCCGGGTCTGCCCTAGGACTCTTAAAAAGATACTTATGAGCTTCAGGCACCCTATAGTACCTATCCGGTTTAACTGGGGCAGGAGGCAAAGAATCATGATTCAGGGAAGCCTCTGCAAAAACATCTTCCACCACATTCAGAACAGGAGGTATAGCTAAAGGCCTATGCTGGGGTAAAAACAAAAATTCCCTAAGCCTCTTCCTGGAATCAGAGAAATCTTGACCTTCCCATTTAAAATGCTCCCTCATGGAATGCAGAGTCTCTGAAAATGAAAAATCCTCAGGAGGAGAAGCCGAAGGAGTAGAATCATCCACATCAGAATCAGAATAAGGAGGATACTCCTGCAAGTCTTCAGCCGAAGACTCAGAAGCCTCCGAACATTGCTCAAAACTCTCAAACTCAGGTTCCACCCCAGGCCTCTTATCAGGAGGGGGCATAGAACCTCTAATCATAGTAATCAAATCCTCTGCCATTTTAAGCATATGTTTCTTAGGCAAAGACCCTGAAGCACTAGAAGCCCCCACTGAAGCTAAACTTGGCCTGCCTCTCAAAGAAGCCTTGGAAACAGAAGGGGAGGCTCTAACCACCTTAGGAAGAGAGGGAAGAACAGCCACCTGAGAAGCCCCCTCAGCCTGGCCTACTTCCTGAGAGGACACATCCTGTAACAGTAAAGTCTCTCCCTGAGACTCCAAAGAAACTCCTGGCAGAACCTCCGGCTCCACTGAGCCTTCTAAAGAACCGACGTCCGGGACTGTCGGTTCTTCCACTCTAGGCTTTGCTGCTTTGTCCTTGCGCTTTTGGCCGAAGCGGGCGTCGGAGCATCCGACGGCATTTTATAATTACAACGCTTCCCAAAAACTAACCTGGCACAGTGTAACCTTCTCTTAATAGTGCGTTTGTTAAATCTAGCACAAGAGCGGCATCCAACAACGTCGTGCTCAGGCCCTAAACAAGGTATACACAAATTATGGTAATCCCTATGAGGTATCTGTTTCCCACAAGAAATACAGTTATTCACTTTTTCTGACATCCGGTTAAATACTGAGGCAAGAAAAAACCAAAATATTCCCCAACGGGGTACTTAGCCAACGTTGATTCGGTCTGAAACTCTGACTTCAGAAACTTTCAGAACGCCAACCTGCACTCGCAAAATTGCTTCTGCATCGGACCATGCGGCAAAAAAGACTGAGGATATGACGTCGGTCATGCGCATTAGTACCCTGACGTACTGACGTCAGTCTAATGCGCCCTGACCGACGTCAGCCATATACTTTGGTATTCGGGCCGACTGGACAGCGGACTACCCCCAATAGTTAGGACTGCAGCAATGTGGAATGAAGAACATCGTGGCAGTGTTGAGTCCATACGCTTTTGAGATACCATTGTAGCTTCCTCATATGTAGTTTGGCATTGGGAAGTACCAGAATACAAGATGCCATGAACCCCAAGGCTTGAAGGACTGTCCTTGCAGTCAGCCTGGACAGTAGGGATAATTGCTGAAAGTATAGGGGAAGATTTCTTTGTTTGTCCGGGGTCAGAAAAGCCATCTGAGAGGCTGTATTCAGTCTCACACCCAGAAAGCACATGTCCTGAGAGGGTACTAGACTGGACTTTGTTTCGTTCACAGAATACCCTAGGCACCTTAACACTGCCATTACATACTGTAGATGCTGAAGTAACGTGACTGTCTTGAGCAAGAATCAGGCAATCGTCCAGATAAGGATAAATTTGTATTCCTCTTAGTCTTAAGAAGGCTATCACAGGAGCCAGGACCTTTGTGAACACCCTGGGCGCAGTAGATAAGCCAAAGGGCAATGCAGAGAACTGATAATGAAAAGTACCAGCCCGAAAATGCAGAAACCTCCTGCAACTGGGCCTGATAGGAATGTGAAGATAAGCCTCTTTGAGATCCAGAGTTACCATCCAGTGATCTTTGCCTAGCAGAGGCAGAAGTTGCTGTAAGGTTAACATCTTGAATTTTGGGATGTCTAGGTATGTGTTGAGAATAGACAAATCCAGAATTGGCCTCCAAGTGTTCCCCTTCTTTGGCACAAGGAACAGGCGAGAATAAAATCCTAGGCCTACTTCTGACGGAGGTACCACCTGAATAGCCCCCATTTTTAAAAGTAAAGAAATCTGTTTGTGAGCCTCCAGCCTTTGCTGAGGAGGTTCATCCGGCATGCATTTGAAAGGAGGCAAAGTGTGAAAATAAAACTTGTAGCCCCGATCTATAATGTCCAACACCCATTTGTCCTGGGTGACCAAAAGCCAATTTTGCTTGAACAGTGCCAACTTTCCTCCTAGAGGAGCTGCCAGACAGGAGGAATCTGGCAGCTGGAGATGCAGGTCATTGGGTCTGTTTACGAAAAGGCTGACCCATGCCCTCACCAGAAGATTGTGCAGGAGAACTCCACGTCCTAGGTCTGAAAGAACCCTGAGCATGAGCTCTGCCCCTACCACGTCTAGATCTGCCCTTAGACTGGTAATCAGAAGAAGGATATGCCCATCCTTTTGCAGGCCAATTTCTGCTAAACTTAGGGGGCTGCACTTGTAAAAATTCCTTAACTGTCTGCATGGGCTTAGCTTTGTCTTCCATTTTCTTCAAAACTGACTCCACAGGAGAACCAAAAAGAACTTCAGATTGGAGAGGAGCATCCAAAATTCGAGCTTTAACATGCTCTGACAAATTCTGATCCTTAAGCCAGGCATGCCTACGAATAACTGAACCAGTGGCAGCCACCCTGGAAGAAGCCTGAAGAGCATCAAAGCCACACTGCAAGGAATGCTTACCTACCTGATCAGAGGCAGAACTAAATCCTGCAATTCCTTACACTCTATACCCTCAGCTAAAGCATCTACCTTAGATTTCAACTGACTTAACAGAAAATTCTGGTACTTCAGCATATGAAACTGGCAATTCAAAGCCCTCATAGCTAGTGTGGAGGAGGTATACACTTTTTTACCCCACCTATCCAAAGCTCTAGAATCTTTATCCAGAGGAACTGAATTCTTTACTACAGAAGCCCTGACACCCTTAGGTCCCTGGCTAATAGTTTCTGGGTCAGCTCTAGGACTCTTATATAAATATTTATGAGCCTCTGGAACTCTGTTAATACCTGTCTGGCTTGACAGGGGCCGGAGGTAAAGAATCAGGATTAAGGGAAGCTTCAGAAAAAACATCCTGAACAACATCCAAAACAGGGGGAATGGCCAAGGGACTATGCTGTGGTAAAAACAAAAATTCCCTAAGCCTCTTACGAGAATCGGAGAAATCCTGACCTTCCCACTTAAAATGCTCCCTCATAGAATGCAGGGTTTCAGAAAAAGAAAAATCCTCTGGAGGAGAAGCAGAAGGACAGGAGTCCTCTGCATCCGAATCAGAATAGGGAGGAAAATCCTGAAAGTCCTCAGCTGAAGACTCAGAGTAATCTGAGGAATGCTCCAAACCCTCCACCTCTGTCTCTACCCTAGGCCTCTATCTGGAGGGGGCATAGAACCTCTGATTAAAGTAATCAAATCCTCTGCCATTTTCAGCATATGTTTTTTAGGAACAGAGCCTGCAGAACTAGGGCTGACGCCTGTGCCAGAAAGACCAGGCCTAGCTTTAGAAGGTGCTTTAGTGACAGAAGTAGAAGGCCTAACAACCTTATGTAAAGAACTGACTACAGAAACTTGAGAGGCCCCCTCGGCCTGACCTGACTCCTGAGAGGCCAATTCCTGCAATATTAAAGGCTCCCCCGGAGACTCAGCTGAAACCTCGGCTGGATCCACAGATTCCACCGTAGTTTCCAAAGAACCGGCGTTCGCAACGGACGACTCATCCTGCTTAGACTTTAACGATTTCTCTTTTCGCTTCTTAGCGGTAGCGGGCGTCGGAGGATCTGACGGCATGTTGTAGTTGCACCGCTTACCAAAAACAAGTCTAGCACAATCTAACCTGCGTTTAATGGTGCGCTTATTAAATCTAGCGCAAAAGCGACACCCGACTACGTCGTGCTCAGGCCCCAAGCAAGGAATACAGAGAGAGTGGTAGTCCCTATGAGGTATCTGTTTCCCACAAGAAATACAATTATTGACTTTTTCTGACATCCGGATTTAACTGAGGCAAGAAGAGACAAAAATATTCCCCAACGGGGTACTTAGCCCAACTTGGTCTTCGGTCTGAAACTCAGAATACGAAAATTTCAGGACTCCGAACGGCACTTGCAAACGCTGCTTCTGCTTCGGACCATGCGGCAAGAAAGACTGAGGATATGGCGTCGGTCATGCGCTTTAGTACCACTGCGTACTGACGTCAGATCAGAGCGACTATGACCGACGCCAGCCTAACACTTTGGTATTCGGGCCGACCGAGGACAGCGGACTACCCACAGGTTATGACTGCAGCAATGTGAGACTAAGAACATCTACAATGGTATCTCAAAAGCCTATGGAGTCAACATTCACAGGATCTAGAAGCAAGGATTCCTATCATACCTTGCCTACGTCTAAAGTTCCTTTGGTGGGCAGAGGCCTGCCACCAAAACAGGGGACTACAATTCAAATTACCCCCTGCCACCCAAATCTTAACAGATACATCGGACTATGCATGGGGGGCTTATATGGCAGGGAAGTGCATTCAGGGCAAATGCAACCCAAGTCAAATGCACCTGCACATAAATCAAAAGGAAATGCTAGCTGTAGAGAATGCTCTGACAGCCTTCAAGGACCACATTTTTACAGGACAACTAATGGTAAAGACGGACAACACCACTGTCATGTGGTACATAAGCAGGGGGGTACACATTCCTACCCCCTCTGCAGACTAGCCATGGCATTGTGGAACACAGCCTTGAGCTTCCAAGTGAATCTACAAGATCAGTTCCTGCCAGGAAAACTAAATACACTGACAGACGGACTAAGCAGAAACCTCATGAATCCGCACAAGTGGAAACTGGAACCAAGGATTTTCAACATGTTGACAAGCAAATGGGGAAGCCCAGATATACATTTGCCTTCCCCCAGAAACATCAACTGGACAAATTTTGCACAAGGATTCCCCACAAGCTAGCTTGGAAAGTGGATGCTCTATCCTTCAGCTGGAAAAACCTATCAGTTTATGCCTTTCCTCCTCTGCTCTCCAAGGTATTACTAAAGATCAAACAGGACAAGCCAAGGACTATTTTAATTGCACCAGACTGGCCTTGCAAACACTGGTACCCACTCTTGCGCAATGTGTCACACTTGGCTCCATGGTACCTGCCTCAGACTCCTCCTTGTTGTCTCAGCAGGATAACCAGATTCTGCACACTCAGCTGCAAACCCTGAACCTAGCAGCCTGGTTAATTACCTAATCTCTCCTTTACCATCCCTCAGTAAATCAGTGATGGATATTTCAGAGGCAAGGAGGCCTAGTACTAGAAAATCGTATGCTGCAAAATGGAAGAGATTATGTGCCTGGAACCAATCTCAAAGAATGAGCGCAGCAGTGCCGAATTAACCTCAGATTCTACAACACTTGACTGAGATGCTTAATAAAGGGCTTGTCTTTTTCCTCCATCAAAATTCATGCCTCAGCCATTTCAGCTCATTATAGCACAGAGCCTCCCCTCTTCTCACCCACTGCTCAAGCAGTTCCTCAGAGGAGCCAAAAATTTAAGGCCACCCAAGAGAGCTCCAACTCTAGCCTGGCACCTTAACTTTATCTTTGAGAAACTAACTCTTCCACCTTTCGAGCCAGCTGCTACTGCAGTTTTAAAATTTCTTTCCTGGAAAACAGCTTTCCTTTTAGCAATCACTTCTGCAAGAAGGTTATCTGAATTATAGGCCCTTATGGCAGTGGAACCTTTCATCATCTTTCATGCAGACAGGGTGTCCCTCAGAACCAATCCCTCCTTCATGCCCAAGGTGGTATCCAGTGTGGCTCTTAATCAGTCCATTCATTTGCCTACCTTCTTTCCTAACCCACAGAACAAAAGGGAACGGATACTGCACTCTTTAGATGTGCACAGAGAGCTTAGATTCTACTTGGACAGGACTAAACCTCTAAGGAAATCTGAACAACTGCTGGTGGCATTTGCTGCAGGGACGGAGGGGAAAGCTATTTCAAGACAAACCATTTCAAAATGGATAGGCCACTGCATTCATTTCTATTATAAGCACCATGGAAAACCTATCCCACACTGCATCAGTCCCCTTTCAACCAGGGCTGCATCTACCTCTACAGCATTTCTCAGGGTGACCCTACTAGGGACATCCTAGAAGCTGCTACCCGAGGTTCTGTACATACTTTCACCAAGCATTATCTTTTGCCAATTTTCTCTAAATCCAGAGCTGGTTTTGTCTCTGCAGTCTTGCAGGGCCTTATAGCTAGTCTTAATTCTATTTAAATTCCTCCTCCCAACCTTAGCTTTGGAAATCTACCCAAATGTAATAACTGCAACAGAGAAACACGTAGAACGTAGTACAGTTGTGTACACTTACCATAAATGTAGATGTTAATAGTGTATTCACTGTTGCAGTCCTGTTTACCCTCCCTCCAGCCCCTTTCTTCTTTTGGCTATACCTCTACTCACACTCACTATGCTCTAAAAGCTTTTTGGTGTATTTGCTTTTTTGTTGGAGGTATATTGTATTTACAGATTTAATTGCTTCCCATTATGGGGGCAACTGACATCCAGGGCAAGAAAAATGATGTAATGGCGTCGGCTGCATGTTTTATACCCCTGATGACCTGACGTCATGGAAGAAGGGACAGCAACCGACGCAGGACCCAACACTTTGTTAATCAGGCTGACTGAGGGCTACTGCAAGCAGATAACCCAAATGTAACGACTGCAACAGTGAATACACTAACATCTACATTTATGGTAAGTGTACACAACTTTACTTTACAAGGGCATAGCCAGCAGGTTTTTAGGTGCACTTTAAGGAAAGCTTTGACGTGGGTGCATGATGGTACATGCTGTTGAATCCTTTCATCAAGGCTCACCAAAACAATAAGCTGGGATTTTAAGATTAGAGCAATGGAAGCATTTGCATTCCCTGATACAATAAGGTTAAATCAAGAAAACATGAGGGATTGAAGGCAAAAATTTAAACTTGGAGAGTTCCTCTCCGAGATGTGTCTGAACAGGGGAACCAGGAAGGAGCGTTCTCTTTCCCTTTTATTTGCTTTACATTTAGAGCCATCAGCAAACAAAATAAGGGGCTCAGAAATTCAAGAGTAAAACAAATGGTAATCAAGAAAAGTTGGCTTTATCTGCAAATATTGTGCACCTGATAAAACCGGGAAAGAACATTTTGAGATAGTGAAGTCTTTTTGAGATTTAAAATGTACGAAAATAAAACAAAGGCTGTAACTGTAAACTAAGTACTCACACATTAGTTGACTCAGCAATACCTATACTTATTGGGATGCAATAAAATGAAGTATTTAGTAATATAGAATACAAAGAATTTGGTTACGGCAGCTAAGGATACGTAATAAGAGACTAAACAAAAGGTAATAAAAAAATTGAGAAACTGGAAGCTCTTGTTTATAGGTATGGATATTAAGATACAAGCAGTGAAAATGTTTTTAGACCCTTTAGTTTTATTTGCAGGTCAGGAATATTTCTCATCAAACAGAAGAGAAGTTGAGAACAATTAATATAGAGTTAAAAGATTTAACTGGGAAGGGAAGAAAGCAAGGGTCTAGCAGGATAAGCTGATCCTTCCAAAAGGACAAAGCGGTTTAGGATTACCTGACTTGCAGGGATAGTTTAGAGCTAAGCAATTAAGACTTACATGCATAACACAAGCAGAAAGCTATAATTCAAAGTGCAAAGGAATGAGGATAAAACGGGTGAAATTCAAGAGAGAGAGAGAAAGTGTGGGACTTTGGATGCAGACCTTTATGAATATAATATTCTGTATGGCTGTTCTTCTCAAAGTATCAAAAAGTATTCTATGAACTAAGCCAACAAAAGAACAGGGATTTTGTCTACAGTGTTACTGCAGTAAAGGAGTACACAGAAGAGGCAAAAGAACACTGGAATTTATTGGAGAAAACTGCCAAAGGAACCAAGGTACTGAAAGTGCATAACTAGAGAGGGAAGGTTAACAGAATGGAAAAGGCCAAAACATTTGGACTGCAGGCTAGAGACAGTCTACCCTTTCAGGGATTACTGTCAGAGTACAGGCAGAGAGAAAGTAAAAGTCCTGCACTGGTGGACTTTTTATCTGAATATAGAACAGAAGTTGTTATAAAAAAGAAATAATTAAGATGTATGAAATACTGCACAATAACTACAGGAATCAAAGGAGGCTAGAAAATATCAGGGAGAAAGAATGTAAGGAATTCACAAGAAAACAATGGGAGGATGTACGTACGGCTCCGGAGTGTGCAACCAAGTCTAGAAGATAAAGGATATTTGCTTGTGTTTGCATAGTTATTTTTATACCCCAAGAAACTCCAAAGAATTTTTCCTCAGGTAGATGGCAAACAGTGGAGGTGTGATGGGGGAAGAACGAACTGGGAACATATGTTTTATAAGTATAATGAGTTGGCAGGCCTCCGGAAATACTCTACAGACTCTCTTCTTAGCAATCCTGGGTGAGCAAATGAATGCAACTAAGCATATGATTTTTTGCGAGGTAAGACAAGATCTGAATTGCCTAAATATTGTAAAAAAAAAAAAAAAAAGTTATGTACTCACTATAATGTTCCATCTGAGTAGTTATACTTAATTTGTCTTCAACCTGTGGGTCCTTGGATCCATATCGGATCTGACACGGCTATATTTTCCAGGTAATGCTCTGAACTCCATGCTCCTCCTCTTAACCATAATGTCCCTTCTCCCTTCAGATAGAGTTTGCTGCAACCAAATAACACCTTATCCTCCAACACAAACATCACAAAAGAACTTTGGTCCTGACAGAACCAAAGATCCAAGCAATAATTGTCCGGTACAAAGGACCATCATATCCCAAAGGATAAGGTTAGGGGGGGGGGGGGGCACGGCTGAAAACAAATGAAGTAGAACTACTCGGATGGAACATTATGGTGAGTACATAACTTCTTTATCTGAAGTAGTTTACTTCATTTGCTCTTCAACCTGTGGGACAGAGTCCCCAGCTACTTAACTCTTGGGAGGCCCTCATGGAAGGATATTCCAGAGCACCGCAAAACCAAAGGATGCTCTACTCCTAGAGACCAAATCTAGTTTATAAAGAGAAATAAAGGTGTGAGATGAAGCCCGAGTAGCAGCTGAACAAATCTCATCCAAAGAGACCCTAGACTAAAAGGCTGCTGACGTAGCCATAGATCAGGTCGAATGAGACTTCACTCTTCCTGGAAGAGACAAACCTATATCTGAATAAGCCCAGCCAATGCATTGAGAAATCCTACAAGCAATAGTCACTTTTGAGACAGGTTTACAATCCATTAAAGAATTTTGAATGTAAAAGAAATTTCCTGAATGTGCTCTACACTTTCCACAAAAATTTTACTGTTACAGAACCTTTCTATTTTGAATTTCTAGAACTACAACTTAATTGTTTTCTCTACAGGGTATGTATGTAGAATTCTGTAATGTAGTCTTGAATTATGTTTTACCTGCTACTTATTTTTTTTTTTATGTAGAACGTAACTGTGTTTTGTTTCTACGTGGAGCTTTTCTCCCCGGGCCTCTGCTGAAAATGGAAATGTATCCAGTCAGACCAGCCCGGTAAACAAATGTAAAATAAAAATAAAATAAATAAATAAAAGGGCTTGGCATAGGAGACAAAAAGCTGATCAGACTTGAGGAAAAGGTTTAGTCCTGTGCAAATAAAACCTCACCTGCTTGTGTACGTCCAGTAATGTAATTTGCATTCCCCTTTGTTCTGACAGTTTGGGGAAAGAAATGGTAAATTAATAATCTGATTAATATTGGCCTCCAAGGCTACCTTGGGAAGGAAGGTCAGGTTAGTGTGTAGCAACACTCCATCCTTGTGAAAGATCATGTAAGAGACTGATAGAAAGAGCTTGAAGCTCTGACACCCTTCTAGCAGATGCAATGGCAACCAAGATGGCAGTTTTCCAGGTAAAAAATTGTAGATCCACAAAGGGGAGGAGAAACCAATTCCTGCAACAACAAAGTGAGGTCCCACAGAGGAATGGGACCCTTAACCTGGGGTTTCAAAAAAAAAAAAAAGCACCTTTTAAGAAAGGTTTTACAAAGTTTAGAAGAAGCCAACAAAAGTACAGTTTTGTATCTACCATAAATGTAGATGTTTGAGTGTTCACACTGCTGCAGTCATCACACTTGGGTTATCCTGCTGTCAGGCGGTCACGCAGCCGGCCAGAGTTCCAAACTCTTGGTCTGGCGTCGGTTGCTGTTGCTTCTTCCCTGACGTCAGTGTGCCAGGGGTATATAAGTGGCATCTGAAGCCATTTTCTTCAGTTTTTCTTGCCCCAGATGTCAGGTGCCCCCTAGTAGGAGGGCAATACATATTGCCAATGAAACATGTACAGAAAAATACAAATACTTTCAGTTACAAGCAAATACACCACAAAGGTTGTATGAGGTATAAAGGTATAGAAAGGTTCAGCTAGCTCAGATGGGATGGAGGGAGGGTAACCTGGACTGCAGCAGTGTGAACACTCTAACATCTACATTTATGGTAGGTACACAACTGTACTATGTTCGTGTTACACTGCTGCAGTCATCACACCTGGGTTGATTCCCAAAGCTAAGGATGGGTGGTGGAGTTAAACAGGGTTTGGAGAAGCTAGTAGGCCCTGCAGAACTGCAGTGGCAAAGCCAGCTCTAGTCTTAGAGTATAGAGGCAAGTGATAGTGCTTGGTGAAGGTGTGCACTGAGCTCCAAGTTGCAGCTTCCAAAATATCCTTGGTTGGTACCCCCCTGAGAAAGGCTGTTGATGTAGCTGTAGCCCTGGTGGAGTGGGACCTAATGCTAGTAGGTACCGGTTTCCCATGATGTGTGTAACAAAAACGTATGCAATGTCCTATCCATTTTGAAGTGGTCTGTTTTGAGATGGCTTTTCCTTGTGATCCTTAAGCATAGGATACAAAAAGCTGGTCAGATTTTCTGAAAGCCTTAGTTTTATCCAAGTAGTAACATAATTGCCTGTGAATGCCCTGAGTGCAGGGGTCTTTCTCCCTTGTTCTGGGGGTTTGGAAAAAAAGTGGGTAAATGAATAGTTTGGTTTAAGGCCACACTGGATACCATCTTTGGCATAAAGGAAGGGTTAGTCCATAGAGCGACTCTGTCTTGATGAAAAATGAGGAAAGGCTCCACTGCCATTAGGGCTTGTAGCTCTGAGACTTTTCTAGCTGAAGTTATTGCTAATAGCAGGGAAGTTTTCCATGAAAGAAACTTTTAATCAGTTGAAGTAGCTGGTTCAAAGGGCGGTAGTGTAAGTTTTTCCAGAACAAAGTTGAGATCCCAAGTTGGTGTTGGTGCTCTCCTGGGTGGTCTTATGTTCTTAGCCCCTCTGAGGTACTGTCTTAGGAGTGGATGTGAAAATAAAGGAGGATCCATGATGTAGTGAGCTGAAATCGCTGAGGCGTGGATCTTAATAGAGGAAAAGGAAAGTACTTTGTGCAGCATCTCAGTTAAATGTTGTAGAATCTGAGGAATGTTTGGAGCAAGTGGGTTTTGGCCTTTAGCCTGGTACCAGGCTAAAAATCTTTTCCATTTGTCTGAATAGGATTTCCTGGTGCTGGGCCTCCTGGCCTCCAGAATGACATCCATAACATCTTTAGGAAGAGGTGTTGGCTGGTTGTTTAGGTAATTTGCCATGCAGCCAGATTTAAGGTCTTGAGCTGGCTGTGTAGAATCTGATTATTTTGCTGAGTGAGCAGGTGAGAAATCTGGGGTAAAGTCCATGGTGGGCCATGGGCCATGTTCCTTAGTATTGGATACCAGTGTTGGCGTGGCCAGTCTGGAGCAATGAGTATCATTTGTGGTCTCTCTAATCTGGCTTTCAGCAGCACCTTTGCTAGAAGAGGCAGTGGAGGAAATGCATAAACTGTTAATGTTTTCCAACTGAATGAGAGGGCGTCCACTTTCCAAGCTAGTGGGTGGAATGTCCTTGTGCAAAATTTTCAAGTTGGTAGTTTTGGGGGTTGGCAAACAGATATATGTCTGAGCGTCCCCATTTTTGAGTTATCATTGCAAATACTTGTGGATCCAGTTTCCACTCGTGGGGATCCATGATGTTTCTGCTTAGGTCGTCTGCCAATGTGTTGTTCTTTCCTGGCAGGAATTGTCCTTGTAGTTGAACTTGGTAAGTCAGTGCTGTGTTCCACAAGGTCACTGCTTGCCTGCATAGGGGGTAGGAGTGTGTCCCCCTTGTTTATGTACCACATTACTGTGGTGTTGTCCATCTTTATTAGGAGTTGTCCTGGATGTAAGAGGTCCTTGAAAGCTGTTAGGGCATTCTGTACAGCTAGCATTTCTTTTTGATTGATATGCAGATGCCTTTGATCTGTAGCCCATTTGCCCTGAATGCACTGTCCTGCCATGTGTGCTCCCCAGGCATAGTCCGATGCATCTGTTGTGATAGTCTGCCTGGCTGTGGGTAAGGTGAAAGGCTGACCCTTGTTGAGGTGACATGCCTGTGCCCACTATAGAAACTCCTGTTGAAGGCAGGGAATGAGTGGTATCATTGTTTCCAAGCTGTGGCTGTGCTGAGTCCATACGCTTTTCAGGTACCATTGTAATTTCCTCATATGCAGTTTTGCAAATGGTATTAGGAGTATGCAAGATGCCATGAATCCCAAGGCCTGCAGAATTTTTCTTGCAGGGAGTTGGGTCTTTGTTGCCATCATTTTGAAGTATTGAGTCAGCTGTTGTTGCTTGTCTGGCGTGAGGTAAGCCATCTGGGCCGTTGTATTCAAGCTGGCACCCAGGAATGTTATGTTCTGTGAGGGCACTAGTTTTGATTTCTTTTCGTTTACTGTGTACCCTAGGCAACTTAAAAGGTGTTTGACAAACACCAGATGCCTTAAAAGAAAGTCCTTGCTTTCTGCTTGAATAAGGCAGTTGTCTAGGTATGGGTATATTTGAATTCCTCTGTCTGCAGTATGCAATTACTGGTGCCAGGCATTTTGTGAAGACCCTGGGCGCAGTAGATAAGCCAAGGGGCAGTGCAGAGAATTGATAATGAGTTGAACCTGCAATGAAACGGGGGTATCTTCTGCAATTTTGTCTAATAGGGTCATGCAGGTATGCCTCCTTGAGATCCAATGTTACTAGCCAAGCCTTCCTGCCCAGCATGGGAAGAAGCTGCTGTAGTGTGAGCATCTTGAATTTGGGTACTTGGAGATAAGCGTTTAGAATTGAAAGGTCCAGAATGGGTGTCCAGGCTTTGTCCTTTCTGGGAACTAGAAAAAGTCTTGAGTAAAATCCTTGTCCTTGCTCCTGTGTAGGTACCTGTTGAATGGCTCTCATGTTCATGAGAGCTGTAATTTGTTTTTGTGCCTCCGCCCATGGAATTGGTGGCAGGTTTGGCATTCCTTTTATCCTTGGCAAGGTGTGAAAGTGGAATTTGTATGCTTGTGAAACAATGTTTAGGACCCATTTGTCTTTTGTGATGATGTGCCAGTTGTCTGCAAAAAGAGCTAATTTTCCTCCCAAGGGAGCTGCCAAGAGAGATTTGCTTGGCAGTCTGAGGATTATAGGTTTATAGGTTTATAGGTTCATACTAGGCTATCTGCCCGAGGGCATTTACAAGCCTAGCCCATAGTTTTGTGGCTTACGCCACCCCTTTAGTATGGGGAACTATACCCATTATTTTGCTGTGCCTCTGTTGAGCAGTGACACTGAGGTAATTGTGTTTGTCTTCTGTTAGTTTGGGGCCTGTCTTCCCCTCCTTTCTGGGCAGCGGCTCTCCATTGGTGAGGTTTGTAAGGGCCTTGTGACTGACCTCTGCCCCTTGGGCGTCTGTATTAGCCCCTATGTGGTCTGTAAGATGCTGGAAAGGACCAGTTTTTTGTTGGCCAATTTCTGCTGAAGCGAGGGGATTGAACCTGTAAAAAAAATCCTTGACCGTCTGCATAGATTTTGCCTTATCCTCAATTTTCTTTAAAACCTCTTCTGCTTTTACACACAATAAAACATCCTGTTGTAAAGGTGCATCCAGTAACTTTGCTTTAACATGATCTGGTAGGGTTTGTTCTTTTAACCAAGAATGCCTATGTATGACAGACCCAGTCACTGCTGCTCTACAGGAAGCTTCCAATGAATCAAATCCACATTGTAAAGTATGTTTGCCCACCTGTTCAGCTGCATGTAACAGATCCTGCATTTCCTTAAAATCAGGCTGCTCTGAATGCGTGCTCATTTTTTGTTTTAATTGAGACATCAGGAATTGTTATTTCAACATGTGGAACTGGCAATTCAAGGCTCTCATAGCTAGAGTAGCGGAGGTGTATACCTTCTTCCCCCATCGATCTAGTGCTCTGGAATCCCTTTGA
This sequence comes from Protopterus annectens, assembly GCF_019279795.1. Taxonomy (NCBI): domain Eukaryota; kingdom Metazoa; phylum Chordata; order Ceratodontiformes; family Protopteridae; genus Protopterus; species Protopterus annectens. The sequence goes on along the minus strand of NC_056747.1, from coordinate 345,489,050 downwards.
GGGTACAGGATTTTTAGCAATAGAGGCCTTAACCCCTTTGGGACCCTGGGAAATTGTTTCTGGGTCAGCAACAGGGTTTTTATATAGGAACTTGTGTGAGTCAGGGACTCTGTAGTATCTGTCTGGTTTGGCTGGAGCAGGAGGTAGAGTGTCTGGATTAAGACTAGATTCTAAATAAACATCATCCACCATGTCCAACACAGGAGGGATTGCAAGTGGCCTGTGCTGGGGAAGTAAAAGGAACTCGGAGCCTTTTCTTAGAATCAGAGTAATCCTGGCCTTCCCAGTGAAAATGTTCCCTCATGGTATGTAAAGTTTCCCCAAAGGAGTAGTCTTCTGGAGGAGATGCTGAGGGAATAGACTCTTCAGCATCAGAATCTTCATACGGGGGAAAAGAGTATTCCTGTTCCTCTGAGGTATCTGAAGAAATGGAAACCTGGTCAGAGGAAGCATAATCTTCCTCTTGTCTTGGCCTTTTATCAGGAGGGGGATGGGAGCCCCTAATTAGGGTAATTAAATCTTCAGACATCTTAAGCATCTGTTTCTTAGGCATGGGGCCTTGCACTGGAGACTGATGCACAGTCTTTTTTTGTTTTTAATGGAGTTTTTAGCTTAGCATGAGATTTAATGGTGAGTGTAGTTGGTCTGAAGACACCTTCTGCAACCGAAGGCGTTTCTACTGCACCGGAATCTCCTTCGGCTCTGGAGTCGGAAGGGTCTAATGAAGAAGGCTGCGGCAACCTAGTGCTCTCCGCTTGTGAATCAGAAGCAGTCTGTGGTTCTAAATCAGCGGTAGTCAGGGGCTGCGTAGGCACCTCACTGAATATTGGAGAGCTGGCGACAGGCCAGCAGAGGCCTCGGAGTCTGGTTTGGGTCTAGGCTGCCTGTCCTTATCCTTGCGTTTTTTACGCATGCCGGTAGTCGGTTGCTCAGAAGGCATGGTATAATTAAATTTCCTACCAAAGAAATGTCGGGCGAAATCAAACCGTTTGATAATTCATTTATTAAACCTAGCACAAAACCGACAACCAGTGACGTTGTGGTCAGGGCCTAGGCAAGGAATACAATAAGAATGAAAGTCCTTATGAGGTATTTGCTTCCCACAAGAAATGCAATTGTTAACTTTTTCTGACATCGGACTGAGGCAAGAAAAGGTTCCCCAACGGGGTACTTGGCTTTATTGAAGACTTCGGTCTGAAATTCGATTTGAAAATCTCAGGAGTTGGCCGACAGGCACTTGCAAACTGCTTCTGCTTCGGGCACCGCGCAGCAAGACAGACTGAAGAAAATGGCATCGGATGCCTCTTCTATACCCCTGGCGCACTGACGTTAGGGAAGAAGCGACAGCAACCGACACCGGACCAAGACTTTGGAACTCTGGCCGACTGCGGGACCGCCTGACGGCAGGATAACCCAAGTGTAATAACTGCAGCAGTGTAACACGATGAACATCATGAAAATTAGAAATGGCGGCTAGTTGGACTCTCACCATTGAGAAACTAGCACCTTGATGAAAAATGCTAGCTGGAAAAATCTAAAACCGGTGAAAGCGGTGCAGTGAAAGGGTCCAAAGACCTCTGAATGGCCCAAATAGAAAAAAGTTGCCATTTACTGCGATAAACTTTGCTGGTAGATGATTTATGAGCCACCACCAGAATGGATTTAACAGGAGATGTCAGACCGTGAGTCCCAAGAATCACGGGAACTGGAGCAGCCAAGCAGTGAGCTTCAGACTGGCCAGATCTGGATGAGGAATCCCCGAGGGATGTGAAAGCAGATCCGGGATCGGATCCAAGGTCCATGGTGGAACAACTAGTTGAGACATGAGTAAGGGAACCCAAACCTGTCGAGGACAGAATGAGGCAATGAGGATCACAGTGCTCACTAGCCTTTGGGCTTTCTGCAGAAAAGTCAACATAAGGGGAAGAGGAGGATATGCATAAAGGAGCCCAGGAGGCCAAGCATGAATCAGACCGTCCCTGGGGGCTTCTCCCGGCGGAGGGCTCAGAGCGAAAAACTGTCTGCATTTCAGGTTGGAAGGAGATGCAAACAGATCGCAGCAAAGACGACCCCACTCTAGGAAGATCTGTTCTGCTACTGAAGGCTTCAGAGACCATTCATAAAGCATCAGGATAGGTCTGCTGAGCCTGTCCGCTAAGATGTTGGACTGTCCCGGGATGTGCACTGCCACCAGAAAACGGCCGGTGGAGCTCACCCATTCCCACACTCTCATGGCCTCTCGACATAAGGGATAAGATCTGCCCCCCCCCATTTGCGGATATACCAGACCACTGACGTCCGCCTGAACTGCAACCGTTCCCAAAGGAAGATCAACATGGAGGGTCTGCAATGCAAGAACCGCTCTCATCTCTACAACACTGATGTTCAGATAGGTCTCGGAAGGGGACCACGTGCCTTGGACTGTCCTTCCCGAACAATGCCACCCCTACCCAAGTAGGGAGGCATCCGTGGCCACCATGGTTTGGGGTAAAGGAAGTTGAAAAGGATGTCCCTTGGGAAGATCCAGGGACTGAATCCACCACCAAAGGGAGTCCCTGCATGCTTTTAAAATTCTCACTGGAAAGGACAAAGGGAGATATAACAGTGAAAACTGAACTGCTAGAGTCCACTGGCGTGTCACGGGGAGAAGATTTACCATGGCTGCCATAGAACCTAAAGCTCAACACTGCTTCGACTGTTGGTAAACGGGTCTGAAGAATGTGCAAAACGTGTAGCTTCAAGCTGCGTATCCTGTCTGAAGTGAGGAACACCTTTGATTGTACTGCGTCCAGCAGAGCCACAATGAAATCTAGAATCTGAACCAGGGGAAGAGCAGACTTGATCATAATGACCGTAATGCCCAACTTGCTAGCTAAATGAAGGAAGGAGTCTCTTGTCTGACATAGTAGATGCTCTGAGGGGGTGGTAAAGAGCCAATCGTCCAGGTACAGAAAGACCTGAATGCCCTGAAGCCTCAGGAGAGCCGCTACTACTCCCATTACCTTGGTAAATAACCAGGGGGCTGTGGTGAGACCAAAGGGGAGGACTCGAAATTGGTAATGGTTGGCTCTCAGCCGGAAGCAAAGGAACCTCAGGGAGTGCCTGTCCATTTTGATAGTACGCATCCTGGAGGTCAATCAAGCACATTCAGTCTCTGTCTTGCAGATCAGGCAGAATAGACTGATTTGTGACCATCCAGAATTTTGTCTTGGTTATTTAGAGGTTCAACTGGGACAGACCCAATATTGGTCTGAGGTCCCCTGCCTTTTTTGGCACTAAAAAAAACCTGGAACAAACCCTGGATCCGAACTAATCTCGGGGGACCGGTTGGATGACTTGTTCTCTCAGCAGTGTATCTACCTGCACTGCTGCTTCCTCCTGCTGTGTGGGTGGGACGTCCGGGAGGATTTTGTTGGAAGAGGGTAGATTCCTTGAAGGGGACAAAATATCCTTTGGATATGACCCACATCACCCACTGATCTGTAGTGATGGACTCCCATTCTAGTGGGTGAAGCGAAAGACTACTCCTGGCTGCCTCAAGAGATGGACAGCCGGGCAACCCCTCAGGATTGCTGTCTGAGTTTATCCGAGACAGGATCTCAGGACCAGAAATTCCTAGGACCGCCTCTGCCTCTAGGGCATCTATCTTTTCCCCCTCTGCCTCTGGGGGAAGGTGAGTACTGAGTGTCAGAGGAAAACGCCCAAGACTTGCGGAACCACATCTTCTGGCCTCGCTGGTTCCTGGAAAATCACCTTTGAGGCAGTGAGAGGCAGACCCCAATGGCAGACAGTGTCTTCCCATCCTTCCCATGTTGGACCAAAGTCAATCTGTCTTCCCAAAGAGGGAAGAACCATCATATGGGGTGTTGGTAAAAGATGCCTTGAAGGGCTCCACTAACTGACATAAGTGGAACAACGCCGGACCCCGCCACCTATGCGGCTCCCTCCGTGGCATGGGAGAGCAATTGCATGGACGTGTTGGCTACAGATTTTAGGGTGACCATTCGTGCATTGAACGTCTTCCTGTCTTCTGCCGACATGGATCTTGGCATCGACTCCGTGATTTCCTTGACCAGCTCTCTCTGGAGTTGAATAACGTGTACCATATATTTCAGCACCCTCACACAGAAGGTTGCTGAAGCATACTCACTTCCCAAAATAATCCAGTATCCGCGACTCTCTGTCAGGAGGATGCACCCTGGAACTCTCCAGGGTGAGTTTCTTCTTGGTGGCCGCCGCCACCAGCATACCATCTACAGGGGACCCCTTATGTCAGTGCAATTTGTCTTTGGGAGGGCTTAAGACTTTGTCCGGGCGCTTGGGTATTGGCTCTACGGTGTTCGGCTCCTTCCATGCCCTAGATGTTATCAAATCCACAAGTGGATTGGTAGGAGGTGACACCCAAGAGGTAGACAGGCCTTAGCCGAATGCACCCAGAAACACTGACTCGTCAGAGGTTGGTTTTGGGGCGGACCATCCCCCTCTTTGGCAGAGAACATCCTTGGGGGAGTGTGACCTTTGGCAACCTCCCCCTTCATCCAGTCCGTGTGTTCTGTGAGGAACTCTGGAGGTGAGTCTAAGTGCCTCCTTTTACATGTATGCTTGCGGTGGGGCTCCTCAAGGGGACTCTCTGGGGAGGTCTCACAAGCGGGTTGTTTCAAGGCCAGAACATCTTGGGGCATTACGGCTATGGGCTGTCCCTGACAGGGCAAGATGGTCGGACCTGTACTCAAGGCCATGGGGTCTGGACGGATGCCAAAGACGAAATAATCAATCAGAGGTCTCGACCCTGCAAGAACCCACTGCACCACGTTGAATGCAGAGGGGGAACGGATCTCCTGGGATGAACTAGCAGAACCCGATCCCCCCTAATCTGACCGGGAAGTCGGAGCAGAACCTCTAGGAGAAGGTAAGCAGAGGGGGATGCTTCTCTCAGACAAGCTCAGAGCAGAGAGCACCCTCTCGGATCCGACCCAGAGGCTACGGCTCCGAGAGCTTGGATCCGATCTAGTTGGATCGGACACACTGAAAGCACTAGCCGGCATCAAGGTACAAGGTACCATCGGCGACAACCCCTCTACTCCAACCTTTCTCGGATCCAATAGCTCCAAAACCGTGGGTCAGATTGGAGGAGGAGTGTTAGCTCTAAATACTGGTTGGAAGGCACCCGCTCCGGTGGGAGAAGGCCCTTGCAAGACCCCCATCTGTATTTGAGTGTGGATAAGTCTCAGCATCATCTTATCCATCTCTTCTTCACATAGGCTCTGGGTAGAGCGGGAGGCTGCCGAAGTGGGCCAGGAGAACCGTTGGGGAGAAGGCCTAGGGAGCGACCAGCTAACTAGAACCTCGGACTCGGGGAAGAACGTTGGGGACCTGAGCAGAGGTGAAACAGGCCTGGAGATAGGCTTAGCCTTCGGAGAGGGGCCAGCCTCCTACGAGCTGTCAGGGGAGCATTTGCGTGGCCAGTCCTTCTTGACCTTATCCCCTTCCCTGGGCCTCTTGGTGGGAGGGTAAGTCCCAGAGGCCTAGGAAGGGAAGAAGCACCAGCCGGTGCTTTCTTAGTGGGAGAAGTTGGGACGTCCATCCCAGCAGTGGAGGGCAACAATCCCTTGGCAGTTTGTCCCACCTGTCCTTAAGGGCTCTGGGGGGGGTTAAACCCAGCGCAAATAGGACAGGGGGACTGGAGGTGAGCCACCCGAAAAACTACGCACAGTGTGGCCATTTGCCGGGGAAAGCCTATGGCCACACTGTGCATCTTTTGAAGCCAGGCTTCAGGACATCCGCCCTGCCTTAAAATGTTCAAAGTGAACACACACAACCAACGAGGAAAGAGAAGAGGGGAGGAAGATAGAAACTCCTACAAGAAACAAGCTACGAAGAACCCTGTGAATGTATGGAATGAAAAGGATAGAGAGAAAAGTCCAAAAAGTTAAAATTTTACTCTTTTAAACTGCAATGGAGCTCGGACCATGCTGCTTCCTCTCAAGCGGCAAATGAGATCGGGGGGGGGGGGAGGGAGACAGGGGTATTATGGGTAAGGGGAAGAGCATGGAGCTCAGAGCCGTAGCTGGAAAATGCAGCCATGTTGGATCCGATATGGATCAGAGGACCCACAGATTGAAGAGTAAATGAAGTAAACTACTTCAGATGCCTTAAGTTTAACTCTGTTGGCTGCCAAAAAAGCAATTACTAAAGAAAAATAAAAATCAAAGCCTAAACCAAGGATATTTGAAGTACTGAATATGGTAAAGTATAAAAAAAAGTACAGTTTTTTACCTACCATAAATGTAGATGTCCGATAGATATGCAACTGCAGTCATAAAGTACAGTTTTGTACCTACCATAAATGTAGATGTTCGAAGATCCACATTGCTGCAGTCATAACCTGTGGGTAGTCCGCTGTCCTCGGTCGGCCCGAATACCAAAGTGTTAGGCTGGCATCGGTCATGGTCGCTCAGATCTGACGTCAGTACGCCGTGGTACTAAAGCGCATGACCAACGTCATATCCTCAGTCTTTCTTGCCCCAGATGTCAGAAGGCCCTAAAAAGAAAAGCCATAGCCAAAAACAGAAAACCTTCAAACACCCATGCACAAACAATATTTGCAACCCAAACCACACAACCACCCCAAACTACAGTGGGGAAGGAGGGAGGGTAAATTGGACTGCAGCAATGTGGATCTTTGAACATCTACATTTATGGTAGGTACAAAACTGTACTATGTTCTTCATCTCACATTGCTGCAGTCATAACCTGTGGGTAGAATCCCAAAGCAAAGGTAAAGGGAGGTTGGCAAAATCATAAAGCATTGGGAGCTGCTAACATGCCCTGTAAAACTGCAGAGGCAAACCCAGCCCTAGATTTGGAATAAAGAGGGAGATGGTAATGTTTAGAAAAAGTGTGCACTGAACTCCAAGTAGCTGCCTCCAAAATATCTTTAGTAGCTACACCCCTTAAAAAGCAGTAGAAGTGGCAGTAGCCCTAGTGGAATGAGGTCTGATTCCAGCCGGAATCTCCTTACCATGATGAGAATAACAAAAAGAAATACAATGGCCAATCCACTTAGAAATAGTTTGTTTTGAAACAGGTTTCCCCTGAGAGCCCAAAGCAAAAGAAACAAACAACTGTTGAGACTGTCTGAACCCTTTAGTTCTGCTCAAATAATAACGCAACTGCCTGTGAATATCCAAAGAGTGCAAAATTTTCTCCCCTTTATTTTGGGGATCAGCATAAAATGTAGGTAAATGAATAGATTGGTTCAAGGCCACATTTGAAACCACTTTAGGCATAAAAGTAGTGTTAGTACGCAGGGATACCCTATCCTTATGAAAAATCAGGAAGGGTTCAACTGCCATTAGAGCCTGTAATTCAGATACCCTTCTAGCAGACGTAATGGCCAACAAAAAAGCAGTCTTCCAAGACAAAAACTTCAACTCAGATGTAGCTGCAGGTTCAAAAGGAGGTAAAGTGAGTTTTTCCAACACAAAATTGAGATCCCAGGAAGGAGTAGGAGCTCTACTGGGGTCTTATGTTCTTTGCCCCTCTAAGAAATTGCTTAAACAAAGGATGAGAGAATAATGGTGGGTCACAGTCATAGTGAGCAGAAATGGCTGCAGCATGAACTTTTACAGAGGAAAAAGACAAACCCTTGTCCAATAATTCTGTAAGATACTGAAGTGAAACACTCAAATTAGGCCCTGAAACATCAAAGCTCTTTGCTTTGCTCCAAATAAAAAATCTCCTCCATTTATCAGCATAAACTTTCCTTGTACTAGGCCTTCTGGCCTCCAAAATGACATTCAAAACTTGTTGAGGAAGCTGCGACCCTCCAGGTTCTAGAACAGAATATGCCAGGCTGTCAGATGCAGGGACTGTATCCTGACATTGAGGAAATGACTGCCTGCCTGGGACAAAAGGTGTGGAATTGATGGCAAAGGCCAAGGAGGCTCCCGTACTAAACTCCTCAGCAGAGGGTACCAGTGCTGCCGTGGCCAATCTGGAGCTATTAGAATCATGGAGGGCTTGTCCTGTCTGACCTTCAAGAGCACCTTGGGAAGGAGAGGCAGAGGAGGAAAGGCATAGACGTGAAGATTGTTCCAACTGAATGATAGAGCATCCACTTTCCAGGCTTTTGGATGAAACATCTTTGTGCAAAACTTTGGCAACTGGAAATTTAGTGGAGAAGCGAACAGATCTATGTCTGGAGTCCCCCAAATCACTATCAACTGTCGAAATACATGAGGATCCAACTTCCACTCGTGGGGATCCACCATCTGTCTGCTCAAAACATCCGCTAAGGAGTTCTGTGCTCCTGGCAGAAACTTTGCCTGAAGAGTGAGGTGCAAACTGAGAGCAGTCTCCCACAAAATCATAGCTTGCCTGCAAAGAGGGTACGAATGGGTTCCCCCTTGCTTGTTGATGTACCACATGACAGTTGTGTTGTCTGTTTGAATCAACACTTGTCCTGGGTGAAGTAGATCCTTGAAAGCCATCAATGCAAATTGGACTGCTAACATCTCCTTCAAGTTGATATGTAAATGTTGAAGTCTGGCAGGCCACGTGTCTTGAACCCATTTTCCATTGAGATGTGCTCCCCAAGCCTTGTCTGAGGCATCCGTCGTTAAGATCTGACTCGCCTCTGGTCGGGTCACAGAGAGTCCCTTGTTTAGGTGACATTCCTGAGCCCACCACAAAAATTCCTGTTGAATGCAAGGTATTATCTGAATGACCGTGTCCAAATCGTGGCAGTGTTGAGTCCATACACTTTTGAGATACCATTGTAGCTTCCTCATATGCAGTTTGGCATTGGGAAGCACCAGAATACAAGATGCCATGAACCCCAAGGCTTGAAGGACTGTCCTTGCAGTCAGCCTGGACCGTAGAGACAAATGTTGGAAGTAAAGGGTAAGATTTCTTTGCTTGTCCGGGGTCAAAAATGCCATCTGAGAGGCTGTATTCAGTCTCACACCCAGAAAGCACATGTCCTGAGAGGGTACTAGACTGGACTTTGTTTCGTTCACAGAATACCCTAGGCACCTTAACACTGCCATAACATACTGTAGATGGTGAAGTAGCTTGTCTTTGTCTTGAGCAAGAATCAGGCAATCGTCCAAGTAAGGATAAATTTGTATTCCTCTTAACCGTAAGAAGGCTATCACCGGAGCCAGAACCTTTGTGAACACCCTGGGCGCAGTAGATAAGCCAAAGGGCAATGCAGAGAACTGATAATGTAAAGTCCCAGCCCGAAAACGCAGGAATCTCCTGCAACTGGGCCGGATAGGAATATGAAGATAAGCCTCTGAGATCCAGAGTTACCATCCAGTGATCTTTGCCTAACAGAGGCAGAAGTTGTTGCAAAGTCAACATTTTGAATTTTGGAATGTCCAGGTATGTGTTGAGGATAGACAAATCCAGAATTGGCCTCCAAGTGTTTCCTTTCTTTGGAACAAGAAACAGGCGAGAATAAAATCCTAGGCCCACGTCTGACAGAGGGACCTGCTGTATAGCCCCCATTTGAAGAAGTAAAGAAATCTGTTTGTGAGCCTCCACCCTTTGCTGAGGAGGAACGTATGGCATGCCTTTGAAAGAAGGCAATGTGTGGAAATAAAACTTGTAGCCTCGGTCTATAATGTCCAACACCCACTTGTCCTGGGTGACCAAAAGCCAATTTTGCCTGAAAAGTGCCAACTTTCCTCCCAGAGGAGCTGCCAGACAGGAAGGATCTGGCAGCTGAAGATGCAGGTCATTGGTTCTGTTTACGAAAGGACTGGCCCCTGCCCTCACCTGTAGATTGCGCAGGGGAACTCCACGTCCTAGGCCTGAAAGAACCCTGAGCTCTGCCCCTACCACGTCTAGATCTGCCCCTAGACTGTAAATCAGAAGAAGGGTAAGCCCATCCCTTAGTAGGCCAATTTCTGCTAAACTTAGGGGGCTGTACCTGCAAAAAAATCCTTAAGTCTGCATAGACTTAGCTCTGTCTTCCATTTTCTTCAAGACTTGACTCCACAGGAGAACCAAACAAAACTTCAGACTGAAGGGAGAGCATCCAAAATTCGAGCTTTAACATGCTCTGACAAGTTCTGATCCTTAAGCCAGGCGTGCCTACGAATAACTGATCCAGTGGCAGCCACCCTGGAAAAAGCCTGTAAAGCATCGAAACCACATTGCAAAGAATGCTTACCCACCTGATCAGAGGCATGAACCAAATCCTGTAATTCCTTACACTCTATGTCCTCTGCCAAAGCATCTACCTTAGATTGTAACTGAGTAAGGAGAAAATTCTGGTACTTCAGCATATGAAACTGGCAATTCAAAGCCCTTATTGCGAGAGTGGAAGAGGTACACACTTTTTTACCCCACCTATCCAAAGCTCTAGAATCTTTATCCATAGGAACTGGATTCTTTACAACAGAAGCCCTGACACCCTTAGGTCCCTGGCTAATAGTTTCTGGGTCAGCCCTTGGGCTCTTATACAAATATTTATGAGCCTCTGGCACTCTAATATCTATCTGGTTTAACCGGTGCAGGAGGCAAAGAGTCTGGATTAAGGGAAGCCTCAGAGAAAACATCCTGAACCACATCCAAAACAGGAGGTATAGCCAAGGGCCTATGTTGTGGTAAAAACAAAAATTCCCTAAGCCTCTTTCGGGAATCTGAGAAATCTTGACCTTCCCATTTAAAATGCTCCCTCATAGAATGCAGGGTTTCTGAAAAAGAAAAATCCTCTGGAGGAGAAGCAGAAGGACTAGAATCCTCTGCGTCTGAATCAGAATAAGGAGGAAAATCCTGAATGTCTTCAGCCGAAGACTCTGAGTAATCTAAAGAATGTTCTAAACCTTCCACCTCTGGCTCCACCCTAGGCCTCTTATCTGGAGGGGGCATAGAACCTCTGATTAAGGTAATCAAATCTTCTGCCATTTTTAGCATGTGTTTTTTAGGTACAGAACCTGCAGAACTAGGACTGACGCCAGAGGAAGACAAACCAGGCCTGACCTTGGAAGGTACCTTAGAGACAGAAGGGGAAGGCCTAACCACCTTATGCAAAGAAGGGAGTACAGCAACCTGAGAGGCCCCCTCAGCCTGACCAGACTCCTGAGAGGCCACATCTTGCAAAATTAAAGGCTCCCCCTGAGACTCAGCTGAAACCTCGGCTGGATCCACAGATTCCACCGTAGTTTCTAAAGAACCGGCGTCCGGAACGGACAACTCATCCTGCTTGGACTTTAACGATTTTTCCTTGCGCTTCTTAGCGGTAGCGGGCGTCAGAGGATCCGACGGCATATTGTAATTACACCGCTCAAGACAAGCCTAGCGCAATCTAACCTACGTTTAATGGTGCGCTTATTAAATCTAGCACAAAAGCGACACCCGACTACGTCGTGCTCAGGCCCCAAGCAAGGAATACAGAGAAAGTGGTAATCCCTATGAGGTATCTGCTTCCCACAAGAAATACAATTATTCACTTTTTCTGACATCCGGATTTAACTGAGGCAAGAAAAGACAAAAATATTCCCCAACGGGGTACTTAGCCCAACTTGGTTTTCGGTCTGAAACTCAGAATACGAACATTTCAGGACACCGAACGGCACTTGCAAACGCTGCTTCTGCTTCGGACCATGCGGCAAGAAAGACTGAGGATATGACGGTCATGCGCTTTAGTACCACGGCGTACTGACGTCAGATCTGAGCGACCATGACCGACGCCAGCCTAACACTTTGGTATTCGGGCCGACCGAGGACAGCGGACTACCCACAGGTTATGACTGCAGCAATGTGAGATGAAGAACATCATATGGGTTGTCCTGCCTCAGGCAGCCCTCGGTCGGCCGGATTCCAAAGTCTGGGTCCGACATCGGCTGATGTCGCATTTCTCTCCGATGTCAGAGCGGCTGGAGTATATAAGCATCAGCCGACGCCATCTTCTTCAGTGTTTCTTGCCCCAGTTGCCAGGTGCCCTCCAATGAAGGCTGTAATCAAATTGGAAGACAAAAATAGATTTCCAGACAATAAATAAGCAATAAACAGATACACCATAACAGATATCCCCAGCTAAGGATAATAGGGATAGGAGTGGACCCAAAGCAAGGAGGGAGGGAAAACCCGACTGCAGTTGCATATCTATCAGACATCTACATTTATGGTAGGTACAAAACTGTACTATGTCCTTCAAGAATGCAACTGCAGTCAAAACATATGGGTTTGAATACCATAGCTTAGCTGGGGGAAGTGGTATGCTCTAGGAAAAGGATGGTGTAGCTATCAATCCCTGCAGGACTGCTGAAGCAAAACCTGCTCTGGATCTGGAATATAAAGGGAGGTTGTAGTGTTTGGAAAATGTATGCACGGAGCTCCATGTGGCAGCTTCTAGAATGTCTTTTGTAGGCACCCCTCTTAAAAAAGCTGTAGAGTTGGCTGTAGCTCTGGTGGAGTGTGGTCTGACATTGGCTGGCACACACTTTCAATGGAAGGTATAACAGAATCTGATGCAATGTCCAATCCATTTTGAAACTGTTTGGAAATTGCTTTTCCTTGTATTAGAGGGGAGTAAGCTACAAAAAGCTGATCAGACTTCCTACTGGTCTTGGTTCTGTCTAGGTAAGTAGCGAAGTTGTCTGTGTATGTCCAAGGTATGCAACAGTCTTTCCCCTTTGTTCTCAGGATTGGGAAAGAAAGTAGGCAGGTGAATTGCTTGATTTAAAGAAACCCTGGATACCACTTTTGGCAGAAAAGTAGGGTTGGTTCGTAGGGCGACCCTGTCTCTATGAAAAGTTATGAACGGTGGTATTGCCATTAAGGCCTGTAATTCCGAAACCCTTCTTGCTGAGGTTATGGCCAGCAGGAAAGCTGTCTTCCAGGAAAGAAATTGTAACTCCACAGAAGCTGCTGGCTCGAAGGGAGGTAAAGTCAATTTTTCTAGGACAAAATTGAGGTCCCAAGCTGGTACTGGTGCCTTTCTTGGGGGCTTTATATTCTTGATTCCTCTAAGAAATTGCCTTAGCAAAGGATGTGAAAACACAGGTGGATCAGTGTTGTATCTAGCTGAGATAGCTGAAGCATGTATTTTTATGGAAGAGTATGAGAGTCCGTTATGTAACATATCTGCCAAGTATTCCAGAATGAGAGGGATGCTCAAAAGCGATGCATCAAGACCCTTGTTGGTATTCCAAATGCTGAATCTCTTCCATTTGGCTGAGTAAGCCTTTCTGGTGGATGGTCTGCGGGCTTCTGTTACTATCCGCTGAACTTCCTTGGAGAGAGGTAAATTGAGGTTATTTATGGGATTTCCCAAGCTGTTAGCTGTAGAGTCTGGATGTTGGGATGAATAGTCCAAAAGTTGTGTTGAGTCAAAAGTTGAGGCCATTCTGGAAGGGCCCACGTTTTGTTGTGACATATGCTCCGTAGTAGTGGGTACCAGTGTTGTCTTGGCCAGTCTGGAGCTATTAGGATCCCCTTCGGTTGCTCTGCCTTGATCTTGAATAAAGTACAGTTTTGTACCTACCATAAATGTAGATGTCCGATAGACATGCAACTGCAGTCATAACATGTGGGTTGTCCTGCCTCAGGCAGCCCTCGGTCGGCCGGATTCCAAAGTCTGGGTCCGACGTCGGCTGATGTCGCATTTCTCTCCGACGTCAGAGCGGCTGGAGTACATAAGCATCAGCCGACGCCATTTTCTTCAGTGTTTCTTGCCCCAGATCCCAGGTGCCCTCCAAGGAAGGCTGTAATCAAACTGGAAGACAAAAACAGGATTCCAAACAAATAAATGAGCAATAAAACAAATACACCATAACAGATATCCCCAGCTAAGAGTAACAGGGATAGGAGTGGACCCTAGGCATAGAGGGGTATGGAGGGAGGGAAAATATGACTGCAGTTGCATGTCTATCGGACATCTACATTTATGGTAGGTACAAAACTGTACTATGTCCTTCAAGAATGCAACTGCAGTCATAACATGTTGGTAGAATACCATAGCTTAGCTGGGGGAGGAGGTATGCACTAGGAAAGAGATGGTGTGGCAATCAAACCCTGCAGGACTGCCGAAGCAAAGCCTGCTCTGGATCTGGAATATAGAGGGAGATTGTAGTGTTTGGAGAATGTATGCACGGAGCTCCATGTAGCAGCTTCTAGAATGTCCATGGTAGGCACCCCTCTTAAAATGCTGTAGAGGTGGCTGTAGCTCTGGTGGAATGTGGTCTGACATTGGCTGGAACAGTCTTTCCATGAAAGGAATAACAGAATCTGATGCAATGTCCAATCCATTTAGAAATAGTCTGTTTTGAAATTGCTTTTCCCTGGACTGCAGGGGCGTAAGCTACAAAAAGTTGTTCAGACTTCCTACTGGCCTTGGTTCTGTCCAGGTAGTATCGAAGTTGTCTGTGAATGTCCAAGGTATGCAAAAGTCTTTCCCCTTGTTCTCAGGATTGGGGAAGAAAGCAGGCAGATGAATGGCTTGATTTAGAGAAACCCTAGATACCACCTTTGGCATAAAAGTAGGGTTGGTCCTTAATGAAACCCTGTCTCTGTGGAAAATAATAAAGGGTGGTATTGCCATTAGGGCCTCTAGCTCTGAAACCCTTCTTGCTGAGGTAATTGCCAACAGGAAAGCTGTCTTCCATGAGAGAAATTGCAAGTCAACTGAAGCTGCTGGCTCAAAAGGAGGTAGAGTCAGTTTTTCTAAGACAAAATTGAGGTCCCAGGCTGGCACTGGGGCCTTTCTTGGTGGCTTAATGTTCTTGATTCCCCTGAGGAATTGTCTTAGTAAGGGGTGAGAGAAAACAGGAGGATCAGTGTTGTATCTAGCTGAAATAGCAGATGCATGTATCTTTATGGAAGAATATGAGAGGCCGTTCTTTAACATATCTGCCAAATATTCCAAGATAAGTGGGATGTTCAGCAATGAAGCATCATGTCCCTTGCTGGTATTCCAATTGCTGTATCTTTTCCACTTTGCTAAGTAAACCTTTCTGGTGGATGGTCTTTGAGCCTCTGTTAGTATCCGCTGAACTTCCTTAGAGAGATAAGCTGAAGTTATTTATGGGATCTCCCAAGCTGTTAGCTGCAGTGTCTGAAGGTTTGGATGCAGTGTTTCGAAATTGTGTGGAGTCAAAAGTAGAGGCCACTGAGGGAGGGCCCACCTCCTGGTGTGACATATGCTCCATAGTAGTGGGTACCAATGTTGTCTTGGCCAATCCGGAGCTATTATGATTCCCTTGGGCTTCTCTGCTTTGATCTTTAGTAATACTGAGGTCATCAGTGGCAGAGGTGGGAATGCATAGATTGCTAGGGAGTTCCAGTTGAATGAGAGGGCATCTATTTTCCAAGCTTTTGGATGGTATGTCCTTGTGCAAAATTTTGGTAGAAGATGGTTGAGGTGAGAGGCAAATAGGTCAACTTCTGGCTTGCCCCATGTCGAAGTGAGCTGTCTGAAGGCCTTCGGATGTAACCTCCACTCGTGTGGATCTGTGAAATTCCTGCTTAGGCTGTCCGCCAACGCATTGTCTTTTCCTGGAACAAACTGGGATTGTAACTGGATGTTTAGGCTCAGTGATTTCTCCCAAAGCTGCATTGTCAGTCTGCAAAGGGGGTAAGAGTGGGTGCCCCTGCTTGTTTATGTACCACATCACAGTGGTGTTGTCTGTCCGTATCATTAAATGGCCTTGCTGGAGTTGGTGTTGAAAAGCCTCGATGGCATGCATTACTGCCAGCATTTCCTTTTGGTTTATATGCAGATGTGTTTCCTTTGGAGACCATTGTCCTTGTATACACCTGCCTTCCATGTGCGCCCCCCATCCAAGGTCTGAGGCGTCTGTGTTATCTGTGGTTTTTTGAAAGACATACCTGTGTTTTCCTGGCTCACCGAGGCCCACCATAGGAATTCCTTTTGTAGGCATGGAATGAGTGGTATGATTGTCTCCAAGTTGTTGCTGTGTTGAGACCAAATGCTTTTTAGGTACCATTGAAGCTTTCTCATGTGTATTTTTGCTAATGGAACCAGTAGAATGCAGGATGCCATGTAACCCAGGGCCTGTAGGAATCTCCTTGCAGTCATCTGGGTGAGTTTTGCTAAACCTTTGAAGTAATGAGTTAACTTCTCTTGCTTGTCTTCTGTCAGGTAAGCCATCTGAGAGGCTGTGTCTAGTTTGGCTCCTAAGAAGATTATTTGCTGAGATGGCTGCAGTCTTGACTTTTGGAAGTTGACTGTGTATCCCCAGAGCTTGAAGTAATCGTATGACATAATCCAGGTTTTTTGTCAACATCAATTTGTCGTCCGCTTGTATGAGGCAGTCGTCTAGGTATGGGTAAATTTGTATACCCTGGAGCCTGCAATGAGCAATTACTGAAGCCAGGCATTTTGTAAATACTCTGGGCGCAGTAGATAAGCCAAATGGCAATGCTGAGAATTGATAAGGCTCTGGCCCTGCAAGAAATCTGAGGTATCTTCCGCAGCTGTGTCTGATAGGGACATGCAGGTATGCCTCCTTGAGGTCCAGAGTAATCAGCCACGACTCCTTGCCCAGCATGGGAAGGAGTTGCTGTAGAGTCAGCATTTTGAACTTTGGTACTATGAGAAAGGTGTTTAATGCGGACAAGTCCAGTATTTGTCTCCATTGAGATTCTTTTCTTGGAACAAAGAACAGTCTTGAGTAAAACCCCTGTTCCTGTTCTTGTTGTGGAACTTTTTCTATTGCTTTCATTCGAGTCAGCAGAGTGATTTGCTTGACAGCCTCTGCCCTTTGATTTTGTGGTAGGTTTGGCATGCCTTGTTTTCTTGGTAAGATATGAAAATGAAACCTGTACCCTCGGTCTATAATGTCCAAAATCCATTTGTCCGTCTGTGCCAGTTTTCTGCAAACAGAGATAATTTCCCGCCCAAGGGAGCTTCTAGTTGTTCCCTGGTAGGCGGTAGTAGAGGAAAGTCATTGAGTTTGTGGTTGTTGGGCAGGTGAAAAGTACAGTTTTGTACCTACCATAAATGTAGATGAGGTATGCATCTGCAGTCCTTACAAATGGGTTGTCCTGGCCTCAGGCAGCCCTTCGGTCGGCCGGATTCCAAAGTCTGGGTCTGGCCTCGGCTGATGTCGCACTTCACCCGACGTCATAGCTGCAGTTCAGCAGGTATAAAGGCATCAGCCGACGCCATTTTCCTCAGTGTTTCTTGCCCCAAATGCCAGGTGCCCTCTAGAAAATTTGGATAAATGCAAATGTTTCCAAACAATAGAGAGCACATAGAAATAAACATGTATATACATATATACAAACAAATGCACCATAATAGATTCCCCCCCAGCTAGCTACAAGATGGGCAAATACCCTAGGAGTACCACAGAGGGGAAGGAGGATGGGTAATCCTGACTGCAGATGCATACCTCTCGGGCATCTACATTTATGGTAGGTACAAAACTGTACTATGTCCTTCAAGGATGCATCTGCAGTCCTTACAAATGGGTAGAATACCATAGCCAAACTGGGGGAGGAGGCACTAAGGAGGCACTAAGTTTATGGTGTAGTTAAGATCCCTTGCAAAACAGCAGTGGCAAAACCTGCTCGGGATCTGGAGTATAAAGGCAGATTATAATGCTTGGCAAATGTATGCACGGAGCTCCAAGTAGCAGCCTCTAAAATGTCTTTGGTAGCCACTCGTGAAGAAAGCTGTAGTAGTGGCTGTAGCCCTTGTGGAATGAGGTCTGATGTTTTCTGGAGTTGCCTTTCCATGAAAAGAGTAACAAAATCTAATGCAATTTCCTATCCATTTTGAGATTGTTTTGAAATTGCTTTTCCTTCCATTCCTGTTGCATATGCTACCAGAAGCTGGTCAGTTTTTCTATTGTTCTTGGTTCTGTCCAGGTAGTAGCGTAATTGTCTGTGTACATCCAAGGTATGCAGCAATCTTTCCCCCCTGTTCTGTGGGTTGGGGAAGAATGTTGGTAGGTGTATTGCTTGATTTAATGATACCCTGGAGACCACCTTTGGCATAAAGGTAGGATTAGTCCTCATGGACACTCTATCCTGATGGAAGATAAGGAAGGGCTGTACTGCCATTAATGCCTGTAATTCAGAAACCCTTCTAGCTGAAGTGATTGCAAGCAGGAATGCAGTCTTCCAAGATAAGTACTGTAATTCTGCTGTTGCTGCTGGTTCAAAAAGGGGGAGTGTTAACTTTTCTAACACAAAGTTCAAGTCCCATGTAGGTAATGGTGGTTTCCTTGGTGGCTTTACATTTTTAATTCCTCTGAGAAACTGCCTGAGAAGAGGATGAGAAAAGACTGGAGGATCCATGTTGTATTCTGCTGAAATTGCTGATGCATGAATCTTAATGGAGGAGTAAGACAGACCATTGTGGAAAAGCTCTGCTAAGTATTCCAGGATGTTAGCTATGTTTGCCAATGATGCATCTACTTCTTTTGTTGCACTCCAAAAGAGATATCTTTTCCATTTTGCTGAATAAGTTTTCCTTGTTGAGGGTCTGCGAGCCTCCAAGATAATGTCTTTAACCCTTTGAGATAAATCTGGGTTATTTTTCCTTATGTAATGTTCCAAGCAGCTAGCTGCAGTGTTTTCAAGTTTAGATGCAGGATTTTGAAGTTGTTCTGTGTTAGC
Source organism: Protopterus annectens (assembly GCF_019279795.1). Taxonomy (NCBI): domain Eukaryota; kingdom Metazoa; phylum Chordata; order Ceratodontiformes; family Protopteridae; genus Protopterus; species Protopterus annectens. The sequence continues at coordinate 345,470,450 of NC_056747.1, read as the reverse complement.
AGTAGAGGTAGTAGGGGTAGAGGCCATGAGTGTTCCCGGGACGTACTCCCTCTCAGCGTACACTCGGCCATGAGTGTTCCCCCGACGCATCTCAGCAGGTACCAATGTTGCCTCGGCCAATCTGGAGCTATCAAAATGATCCTCGGGTGATCTTCTTTGATCTTCAGTAGCACTTTGTGCATCAAAGGAAGAGGTGGAAATGCATATGCTGTCAGGTTTTCCCAACTGAAGGATAGGGAGTTCACTTTCCAAGCAAGTGGGTGGTATGTCCTTGTGCAGAATTTTTTCAATTGGTGGTTGTGTGGGGATGCGAACAGGTCTATTTCTGGCAGTCCCCATTTCCTTGTGATGGTTTTGAAGATGTCTGGATGCAGCATCCATTCGTGGGCATCCGTGGTGGTTCTGCTTAAGATGTCTGCTAGTATATTTTCTTTTCCTGGCACGAATATGGCTTGGAACTGAATGTTGAGGCTCAGGGCCACATTCCAGAGTTCCATTGCCATCCGGCATAGAGGATATGAATGTGTGCCTCCCTGCTTGTTGATATACCACATAACCGTGGTGTTGTCAGTCTTATCAGCAAATTACCCTGTTGAAGAAATGGTCTGAATGTCTGAATTGCCTGCTTTACTGCCAGCATCTCCTTTTGATTTGTGTGTAGGTTCATCTGGTCTTGAGTCCATAAGCCTTGTATGCACTTGTCCACCATGTGTGCCCCCCATCCGAGGTCTGAGGCGTCCTTGGTGATAGTCTGGCTTGGGTGAGGCCTGTGGAAGGGCAGTCCTTTGTTCAATTGACAGGCCTGGGCCCACCACTGGAATTCTTGTTTCAAGCATGGAATTATTGGAATTTGGGTTTCTAGGCTGTGCTTGTGCTGAGACCATAAATTCCTCAGGTACCATTGCAACTTCCTCATATGTAGTCTGGCATGTGGAATTATTATTATGCAGGATGCCATGTAACCCAGGGCTTGCAGGATTTTCCTTGCTGTAAGCTGGTTCTGTGTTGTTAATGCCATAAAATAGAGTGGTAGCTGCTTCTGTTTTTCTGCTGTGAGGAATGCCATCTGGTTTGATGTGTCCAGTTCCGCACCCAGGAAGGTTATCCTTTGGGATGGTATCAGCCTTGACTTTTTTGTGTTTACTGTGTATCCCAGGGCTTGCAGCAGGTGAATAACCTTTTTCAAATCTTTTGTTAATTTGTCTTTGCTGTCCGCTTGTATCAGGCAGTCGTCCAGGTATGGATAAATTTGAATTCCCTGAAGCCTGCAATGAGCAATTACTGATGCCAGGCATTTCGTGAATACTCTGGGCGCAGTAGATAAGCCAAAAGGCAATGCTGAGAACTGATAATGCTCTGATCCTGCAAGAAATCTGAGGTATCTTCTGCAATTTGGTCGTATGGGGACGTGCAGGTATGCCTCCTTGTGATCCAGAGTCACCAGCCAAGACTCCTTGCCCAGCATGGGAAGAAGTTGCTGTAGGGTCAGCATTTTGAATTTTGGAACAATGAGATATGTGTTTAGAGCGGACAGGTCGAGGATAGGTCTCCATTGATTTTCCTTTCTTGGTACTAGGAAAAGCCTTGAATAAAATCCTTGTCCTTGTTCCATAGCCGGTACCTTTTCTATAGCTCTCATCCTTAGCAAGTGGTCTATTTGCTGTAGAGCGTTTGTCCTTTGGTTTGGAGGTAGGTTTGGCATTCCTCTCTTCCTTGGAAGAGTATGGAAGTGAAACCTGTAGCCCTTGTCTATTGTCTGTAAAATCCATTTGTCTCCTGTAATGTAATGCCAATTTACTGAAAATAAGGCTAATTTTCCGCCTAAGGGTGCTGCCAGTTGTTCCCTGGTAGGCGGTTTCAGAGCCAAGTCACTGTGATTGTCCTGCAGAAGTGGTAGTGGCTGGATCTGTGGCAGTAGTTCTCTGGCTGTTAGGCTGCCACTGACGCCCCTGTAGGCACCTCTGGATTGACCTCTGCCTCTAGGGCGTCTATTTCTGCTTCTCTGTGCTCTGGTGGTGTCTGGAAAGGACCAATTCTTGGAAGGCCAGTTCCTACTAAACCTCGGAGGCTGGACCTGTAAGAAATCCTTGACTGTCTGGACAGATTTAGCTTTCTCTTCCACCTTTTTCAACACTTGCTGTGCAGGGGAACCAAACAAACTGTGCTTTTCCATGGGAGCATCTAGTAGCTTTGACTTTACATGGTCTGGTAAGGATTGCTCTTTTAACCATGCATGCCTTCTAATCACTGTACCAGTCATAGCTGATCTAAAGGAAGCCTCCAGTGCATCATAGCCGCATTTTAAGGAATGATTACTGACCTGCTGAGTGTTATGCACCAAATCCTGAAGGGACTTACGGTCTAAAGGTTCAGGCGAGGACAGTTTTTTAGTGAGTTGATCTAACAGAAATTCCTGATACTGAATCATGTGGAATTGACAGTTTAAGGCCCTAGCCGAAAGAGTTGCAGAAGTATAAACTTTTTTACCCCATCTCTCCAATGCCCTAGATTCTCTTTCAGAGGGGAGGGGGTTTTTGGCAGAGGCAGCTGTTACAGCTTTGGGGCCCTGTGAAATAGTTTCAGGATCTGCAATGGGAGCCTTATACAAATGATAATGTGTGTCCGGAACCCTGTAGTATCTGTCGGGCTTAGCAGGGGCCGGAGGCAGTGAGTCAGGGGCAGTACAAGCATCATTAAATGCATCATCCACAACTGTAAGTACTGGAGGAATAGCTAAAGACCTATGTTGTGGTAAATGCAAAAAGGTCCTAAGCCTTTTCCTAGAGTCTGAAAAATCCTGGCCCTGCCATTGAAATTGTTCCCTCATAGCATGCAAGGTTTCCCCAAAAGAAAATTCCTCAGGAGGAGAGGCAGAAGGTATGGAATCTTCTGTATCAGAGTCCTCATATGGAGAATAAGGGCCCTCTGGAGGGTTTGTATTTTCTGAATCATCAGAGGAATAATCTGAAGAAACTGGCTCAGGGGGCTCTGCTCTAAGCCTCTTCTCTGGAGGAGGGTGAGAGGCCCTGTCAGGGTGAGACTGGGTTCCCCTGATCAAAAAAATGAGATCCTCTGCTAGACTAAGCATTTGAGTACTAGAGCTAGGCCTGTGAGGGGGTGCTTTAGCAGGTACGGCCTTTGAAGATTTAGCTGCTTTAGCCCTGGCAAAAGCCTTAATTGACATGGATGCAGGGGGCCTAGCAGCCCCACGTGCAGGAGTAGATACATCTAAGGGGATAGTATCTGATAAATCCTGAGAAACTGTAAGAGCAGGTGGATTTTCGGTAGCAGATTCAGCCATGCTGGAAGAGGCCTCGGTAGAAGGAGGCATGCTTTCAGCCGAAGGAAGAACCGCAGACTCGGCTTCGGCCGAAAGAGACACTCGCGGTTGGCTTAGCAGCGGTTTCGGCCGAAACCGCGGACCGCGAGTGTCGGTCCTTTTCCCTGCGCTTTTTAGTTAAATGTGAAGTCGGAGTCTCCAACGGCATGATATAAGCAAAAGCGGAGCCGAAAAACTCCTCTGCAAACTCCGACCGACGTCTAAGCGTTCGTCGGTTGAAGGAAGCACAGGCTAGGCAAGCTGCTACGTCGTGGTCTGGGCCTAAACAAGGTAGGCAGTAAGAGTGGAAATCTTTATGAGGTATTTGTTTCCCACAAGTTACAGTTATTCACTTTTTCTGACATCGGCTGAGGCAAGAAAGAGTCCCCAACGGGGTACTTAGCTTTTTAGAAGTCTTTGGTAGTAGTAATCTCTGGTTCTGACCGAACGGCACTTGCGAACAGCTTCTGCTTCGGGCGCCACGCGGCAAGAAAGACTGGGGCAAGAAACACTGAGGAAAATGGCGTCGGCTGATGCCTTTATACCCGCTGAACTGCAGCTATGACGTCGGGTGAAGTGTGACGTCAGCCGAGGCCAGACCCAGACTTTGGAATCCGGCCGACCGAAGGGCTGCCTGAGGCCAGGACAACCCATTTGTAAGGACTGCAGATGCATCCTTGAAGGACATCCCCTGCGTCACTTCTTTGGTTTCCTGGCTGCCATTGTCGTCCCCTGTAAGGGCCTCTGTATTGGCCTCTTCCTCGGCCACGTCTGTTCTTACCCCTTTGAAACTTTTCTGGATTAGGAAAGGACCAGTTTTTTGAAGGCCAATTCCTACTGAATCTGCGGGGTTGAACCTGAAGGAAATCTTTCACAGTCTGAACTGATTTTGCTTTTTCTTCGATGGTCTTTAACACATCCTTAGCATTTGCACCAAAAAGCTTGTTCTTTTCCAAAGGTGCATCCAGAAGTTTTGCTTTTACATGATCTGGTAGAGGTTGATCTTTTAACCAAGCATGTCTACGAATCACTGCCCCTGTCATAGCTGCCCTACATGAAGCTTCCAGTGCATCATATCCACACTGCAGGAAGTGATTGCTTACTTGCTGAGTGTTATGTACAGCTTCCTGCAAAGTCTTCCTGTCTAAAGGATCAGGAGAAGCTAAAGTTTTTTGTAAATCTTCTAAGAGATAATCCTGATATTGTAACATATGAAAAAGGCAATTTAAAGCTCTCATAGATAAGGTAGTGGATGTGTAAACCTTTTTGCCCCATCTCTCTAAAGACCTTGCTTCCCTGTTGGAGGGCAAAGGATTTTTTGAGGTGGAGGCTGAAACTCCTTTAGGCCCCTGTGAAATCGTTTCCAAATCAGCAATATGGGCCCTGAATAAATGGGAATGAGTTTCTGGGACCCTGTAATACCGGTCTGGCTTGGCTGGAGCAGGAGGAAGAGCATCAGGGGTAGCACTAGAGTCAGAATACAAATCATCCAGAACATCAAGTACAGGAGGAATAGCTAAGGGCCTGTGCTGAGGCTTCTTAAGGAACGTCCTAAGGCGTTTCCTTGAATCAGAATATTCCTGACCCTGCCACTTGAAATGTTCCCTCATGGTGTGCAGAACTTCCCCAAAAGAAATGTCCTCTGGAGGGGAGGCCGAAGGGATGGAATCTTTGCATCCGAGTCCTCATAGGTCTGGAAAAGCTCTTCCTGGCTATCAGAGTGGACAGAGCCCTCAGAGTCTTCATCTGAAGGAGTAGGGTCAGAGGGTTCAACCCAGGGCCTTTTACAGGAGGAGGCTGGGATGCTCTCTCAGGATGGGCCTGTGGACCTCTAATCATGGAAATTAAATCAGCAGCCATGGACATAATTTGTGTCTCCGGAGTCGGCTGAGGTAAGGATTTAGAAGTAATATGCTTTGTTTTGCTGGCTGCCTTAGCCCTAGTGTAGGCCTTAATAGACATGGCCATAGGAGGCGGGGCAGCTCCACGTGCAGGAGTGACCTTCTCTACAGCAATGGTCTCGGGCATTTCCTCTGTTTCGGTATCCAGAGGAAATTCTATAACTGGCGTCGGAGTAATGTCTGGAATCGGAGTCATCGGTAATGCGGTGTCTTCGGTTCGGAGCGGTGGAGAAACCGTCTCAGAGGGAACCAGAGCACTCATGCTAGTTTTTGGCGTGGAGTCGGCGGTAGACGCGGGCCGAGGATGTCGGTCACGGTCTTTTCGCTTTTTGGGAGTTTGCGATGTCGGAAGATCCGACGGTATGGTGTAAGCAAATTTATCGCTGAAAAAATCTTCAGCGAACTCCGCCCGGCGCCTGAGAGTGCGCTTGTTAAAGCGAGCACAGGCTACACAGGCCGAGACGTCGTGGTCTGGGCCCAGGCAAGGGAGGCAGTAAGAGTGGAAATCCCTATGAGGTATTTGTTTACCACAAAAAAGACAATTGTTAACTTTTTCAGTAATTTCTGACATCGGCTGAGGCAAGAAAAGGTCCCCAACGGGGTACTTAGCTTTTTGATGACTTCGTATCGTAGAATACAGGAGCTGACCGACCGGCACTTGCGAACTGCTTCTGCTGGCACCGGCAAGAAAGACTGAAGAAAATGGCGTTGGCTGATGCTTATGTACTCCAGCCGCTCTGACGTCGAGAAATGCAACATCAGCCGACGTCGGACCCAGACTTTGGAATCCGGCCGACCGAGGGCTGCCTGAGGCAGGACAACCCACATGTTATGACTGCAGTTGCATTCTTGAAGGACATCACTGAGGCCATCAGTGGCAGGGGTGGAAATGCATAAATTATTAGGGAGTTCCAGTTGAATGAGAGGGCATCTACTTTCCATGCTTGTGGATGATATGTCCTTGAGCAGAACTTTTGTAAGTGATGATTGAGGTGGGAGGCAAATAGGTCCACGTCCGGCCTGCCCCATCTCGAGGTGAGTCGTATAAAGATGTCTGGATGTAGCCTCCATTCGTGGGGGTCCAGGAAATTCCTGCTTAGACTGTCCGCCAGAACATTGTCTTTGCCTGGAACAAACTGGGATTGTAGCTGTATGTTTAGACCCAGTGATTTCTCCCAAAGATTCATTGTCAGTCTGCAAAGGGGGTAAGAATGAGTGCCCCCCTGCTTGTTTATGTACCACATCACAGTGGTGTTGTCTGTCTGTATTAGTAGGTGGCCTTGTTGAAGTTGTTGTCCAAAGGCCTCGATGGCATGCATTACTGCCAGCATTTCTTTTTGGTTGATATGCAGATGTGTTTCCTTTGGGGACCATTGCCCTTGAATACATCTGCCCTCCATGTGCGCCCCCCATCCAAGGTCTGAGGCATCTGTGGTCATTGTCTGTGTTATCTGAGGTTTTTTGAACGACATGCCTGTGTTTAACTGGCTTACTGTGGCCCACCATAGAAATTCCTTTTGTAGACATGGAATGAATGGAATAATTGCTTCCAGGTTGTTGCTGTGTCGAGACCATAAGCTTTTTAAGTACCATTGAAGCTTTCTCATGTGTAGTCTTGCTAGTGGGACCAAGAGAATGCAGGATGCCATGTAACCCAGGGCCTGTAGGAAACTCCTTGCAGTCATCTGGGTGAGCTTTGCTAAACTTTTGAAGTAATGAGTTAACTTCTTTTGCTTGTCTTTTGTCAGGTAAGCCATTTGAAAGGCTGTGTCTAGTTTGGCTCCTAAGAAGGTTATTTGCTGGGATGGCTGAAGTCTTGACTTTTGAAAGTTGACTGTGTATCCCAAAGCCTGTAGCAAGTGTATGACATAATCCAAGTTTTTTGTCAAGGTTAGTTTGTTGTCCGCTTGTATGAGGCAATCGTCCAGGTACGGGTAGATTTGAATCCCCTGGAGCCTGCAATGAGCAATTACTGATGCCAGGCATTTCGTGAATACTCTGGGCGCAGTAGATAAGCCAAATGGCAATGCTGAGAATTGATAATGCTCTGGCCCTGCAAGAAATCTGAGGTATCTTCTGCAGCTGTGTCTGATAGGGACATGCAGGTATGCCTCCTTGAGGTCCAGAGTAATCAGCCAAGACCCCTTGCCCAGCATGGGAAGGAGTTGCTGTAAAGTCAGCATTTTGAACTTTGGTACTATGAGAAAAGTGTTTAGAGCGGACAAGTCCAGTATTGGTCTCCACTGAGTTTCTTTTCTTGGAACAAGGAACAGTCTTGAATAAAACCCCTGACCTTGTTCTTGTTGTGGAACTTTTTCTATTGCTTTGATCTGAGCAAGCAGAGAAGTTTGCTTGATGGCCTCTGCCCTCTGATTTTGTGGAAGGTTTGGCATGCCTTGTTTTCTTGGCAAGGTATGAAAGTGGAATCTGTAACCGTGGTCTATAATGTCCAGTATCCATTTGTCTTTTGTCAGTTTGTGCCAATTTCTTGAAAACAGAGATAACTTTCCGCCCAAAGGAGCTTCTGTTTGCTCCTTGGTCAGCGGAAGTAGAGGAAAGTCATTGAGCTTGTCCCTGCGGGGCAGGAGAAACCCCTGTGTCACTTCTTTGGTTTGCTGGTTGCCATTGTCGTCCCCTGTAGGATCCTCTGTATTGCCCTCTTCCTCGGGCACGCCTGTTTTTACCCCTTTGAAATCTTTCAGGATTAGGAAAGGACCAGTTTTTAGAAGGCCAGTTCCTGCTGAATCTGGGCGGCTGAACCTGCAGGAAATCTTTTGACTGTCTGTACTGACTTAGCTTTTTCCTCAATGGACTTTAACACATCTTTAGCATTAGCACCAAAAAGCTTGTTCTTTTCCAAGGGTGCATCAAGAAGTTTTGCCTTAACATGATCTGGTAAAGGTTGTTCTTTTAGCCATGCATGTCTACGAATGACCGCCCCTGTCATAGCTGCCCTACATGAAGCCTCCAATGCATCATATCCACACTGCAAAAAATGATTGCTAACTTGCTGAGAATTATGCACAGCCTCCTGCAAAGACTTCCTATCTAAAGGTTCAGGAGAGGCCAAACTTTTCTGTAAATCATCTATCAGGAAATCCTGAAATTGAAACATGTGAAAGAGACAATTGAGAGCTCTCATAGATAAAGTAGTGGAGGTGTAGACCTTCTTCCCCCATCTCTCTAAGGACCTTGCTTCCCTGTCGGAAGGCAAAGGATTTTTGGATGTGGTAGCCCAAAACCCCTTTAGGCCCCTGGGAAATTGTTTCTAAATCAACAGCATGGGCCCTAAATAAATGAGAATGGGTTTCTGGAACCCTATAGTATCTGTCAGGCTTGACAGGAGCAGGAGGAAGAGCATCAGGGGTAACACTGGAGACAAACTATAAATCATCCAAAACATCAAGCACAGGAGGTATAGCTAAGGGTCTGTGTTGAGGCTTTTTGAGGAAGGTTCGAAGGCGCTTTCTGGAATCAGAAAATTCCTGGCCTTGCCACTTAAAATGCTCCCTCATGGAATGCAGAACTTCCCCAAAAGAAATAACCTCAGGAGAGGAGGCCGAGGGAATGGAGTCCTCTGCATCTGAATCCTCATAGGTCTGGAAGGGCTCTTCCTGGCTTTCAGAGGGAACAGAGTCCTCAGAATCTTCATCTGAGGGCAGAGGGTCATGGGGGTTCAACCCTGGGCCTCTTTTCAGGAGGAGGCTGGGATCCTCTCTCAGGATGGGCCTGGGAGCCTCTGATCAGAGAAATTAAATCTGCAGCCATGGACATGATCTGAGTTTCAGGAGTAGTCTGAGGTAAGTTTTTTGCAATAAGATGTTTGGACTTGCTGGCTGCCTTGGCACGTGTGTAGGCCCTGATAGACATGGACAGGGGAGGCCTAGCCGCTCCACGTGCAGGAGTTACCTTATCAACAGCAATGGTCTCGGGCATTTCCTCGGTTTCGGTATCCAGAGGAAAATCAATAACTGGCGTCGGAGTGGCCTCCTGTATCGGAGGTATCGGTAATGCGGTGTCTTCGGTTCGGAGCGGTGGGATAACCGCCTCAGAGGGAACCGGAGCACTCGCAGTTAGTTTTGGCGTGGTGTCGGTTGGAGACGCGGGCCGAGGATGTCGGTCCCGGTCTTTTCGTTTCTTAGGAGTCTGCGTTGTCGGTTGTTCCGACGGCATTGTATAATCAAATTTTTCACCGAAAAAGTCTTCAGCGAACTCCGCCCGGCGCCTGAGAGTGCGCTTGTTGAAGCGAGCACAGGCGGCACAGGCCGAGACGTCGTGGTCTGGGCCAAGGCAAGGGAGGCAGTAAGAGTGGAAATCCTTATGAGGTATTTGTTTGCCACAATACAAACAATTATTTACTTTTTCAGTAATTTCGGACATCGGCTGAGGCAAGAAAAGGTCCCCAACGGGGTACTTAGCTTTTTTGATGACTTCGGTTTCGAAGAATACAGGAGCTAACCGACCAGCACTTGCGAACTGCTTCTGCTTCGGGCACCGCGCGGCAAGAAAGACTGAAGAAGATGGCGTCGGCTGATGCTTATATACTCCAGCCGCTCTGACGTCGGAGAGAAATGCGACATCAGCCGACGTCGGACCCAGACTTTGGAATCCGGCCGACCGAGGGCTGCCTGAGGCAGGACAACCCATATGTTATGACTGCAGTTGTATTCTTGAAGGACATCTTGGTGTGATCTTTCAAACAACTTGTATACAAAAAATGGAACTTGTGGGAACAATATAGGACGAACAATGTTTTGGAGGAGGACTTAGATTTAAGGGAAGCTAAAAACTGAGCAATGCAGGGATTAGAGTTGGCGAAGCTGAATGAATTTAAACACTTGGGATCAACAGTTCAGTGTAAAGGTGAGTGTAGGAGAGAGGTGAAGACGAGAGTGCAGGCAGGGTGGAGTGCATGGAAGAGTGTGCCAGGAGTGATTTGTGTTAGACAGGTACCAGTAAGAGTGAAAGGAAAGGTCTACAAGATGGTAGTGAGACCAGCTACGTTATATGGGTTGGAGATCGTGGCACTGACAAAAAGACAAGAATCACAGCTGGAAGTGACATAATTAAAGATGTTAAGATTTGCATTGGATGTGTTGAGGGTGGACAGGATTAGAAAGGAGTATGTTAAAGGGTCAGCTTAGGTTGGATAGTTTGGAGACAAAGTCAGAGGCACAAGACTGTTGGCTTGGACATGTGCTGAGGAGGGATGCTGGGTATACTGGGAGAAGGATGCCAAGGATGAAGCTATCAGTTAAGAGGAAAAAAGGAAGGTCTACGATAAGGTTTTATGGATGTGGTGAGAGGGCATGCAGCTGGTTAGTGTGACAGAGCAAGATGCAAAGAAAAGGAAGAAATGGAAACAGACCCACTGTGGTGACTCCCAGTGGGAGCAGCCAAAAGAAAAAGGAATTGAGCAATTCATGTATTGCTGGATTAGTGGCAGTTTTCCAAAAACTGATAAAAAATGTTTTGTAACTAGGAATAGGTTAGTATTTTTTTTTTATATGTATATAAAAATGTATGTTTGCCAATGTCTTAAGTGATAAACGTGTTTAAAAAAGATGAGCAGGAATAACTGAAAGAGCTAACTAGCGAGTATGCAAGAGCATAGTAAGGTGTTGGATTCTCTATGAGATAAGGGAAGACTCAACCATATACTATGCGGTTACCTTTGCACCTGTTCTAGAAACACTCAACAGAAGAGCTCCTTGCCATCCCACACTTGCAAAGTACTGAAGGACAAGACAAAAAATAGAGAAAACATCTACTTATATTAGAAGACCACTACATGAAAGAAGTGAACCTCTCTGATGGAAATGCACACCAACAAAAAAGAAAAAAATGCATTCTGAGAATAGCAGTAACTCCTCGTCTACACTGCAGTAGAACCTCCTCAATACAATGATCTCTAAAAGAGAGAGAATGTGAAGAACTTAAATTGTTTCAAAAGGGAACTCAAAACTGTTAAAACATTTCCTGATTCAAGTCAAATTTACAACTGTACTTTTTTTCAGATAACCCTAACCTCAAGTCGAAACTGTGCACCAGAAGTTAACCCATTTTTTAAATACCCCAAAGCATCATCACTCAAAAACACTAATTCAAACAAAGGCAAATGTTTCATAATACTTTGTAACAAAAATAAATGCACAACAATCATCTTACTTTTATGTACATTACAGAAAAATAGGAAATGATGCAGAGGGAGACAGAGCTCAAAATGACATAGTACGAGGGGAAGAACAAATGTGTGAAGTAAAATGTGCTGTATAGAAAGTCCACACAAAGAATAGTAAAGATTGTGGGAGAAAGGAGACAGAGACAATAAGGAGAGACATGTGAATGAAAGTGAGAAAAAGTTAGGTAGGGGCAGGAACAGAAATAGCTATAATAAGACAGAATGGCTAGAGATCTCTCAAGAGATCCAAAGCACTTCTTAGTCTACAGTGTACAGTTTCTTTGTTCATTTACATTTCTACACAGGCTCACTATTACTGCATACTCAGTAGCAGAACAGCAAAGCAAACACCAAGAACAAAAAACATTCAAGTGGAAACCAGCACCAGTAGGGCAGAGAAAAGTACAGTTTTGTACCTACCATAAATGTAGATGTTCGAGGATCCACATTGCTGCAGTCCTAACTATTGGGTAGTCCACTGTCCAGTCGGCCCGAATACCAGAGTATATGGACGCGGGGTCAGGGCGATAGACTGACGGCAGTACGCCAGGGTACTAATGCGCATGACCGACGTCATATCCTCAGTCTTTTCTTGCCCCAGATGTCAGAAGACCCTAAAAAGACAAGGCCCAATATACCTGCACCAAAAATATGTACAATATATACAAAATATACAAAATATCAGCATATAACCTCACCTACACAACCACCCCTAAACAAAGAGGGGAAGGAGGGAGGTAAATTGCAGCAATGTGGATCCTCGAACATCTACATTTATGGTAGGTACAAAACTGTACTATGTTCTTCATTCCACATTGCTGCAGTCCTAACTATTGGGTAGAATCCCAAAGCAGAGGTAAGGGAGGCTGGCAAATCATAAAGAAGCAGGAGCTGACAACATGCCTTGCAAAATAGCTGTGGCAAAACCAGCCCTAGACTTAGAGTAGAGAGGAAGGTGATAATGCTTAGAGAAAGTATGCACTGAACTCCAAGTAGCTGCCTCCAAAATATCCTTAGTTGCCACCCCCCTTAAAAATGCTGTTGAAGTGGCAGTAGCCCTAGTGGAATGAGGCCTAATCCCAGCCGGAATCTCCTTGCCATGATGGGAATAACAAAATGCAATGCAAAACCCAATCCACCTAGAAATTTTTGACACAGGCTTACTCAAAGCAAAAGAAACAAACAACTGCTGAGACTGCCTAAAATCCTTAGTCCTGCTTAAATAATAACGCAATTGCCTGTGTACATCTAAAGTGTGCAAAATCTTTTCCCTTTATTTTGGGGTCTGCATAAAAAGTAGGCAAATGAATAGTTTGGTTTAAAGCCACACTAGAAACCACCTTAGGCATAAAGGAAGGATTAGTACGTAATGATACCCTATCCTTATGGAAAATCAGAAAGGGCTCAACTGCCATAAGGGCCTGCAACTCAGACACCCTTCTTGCAGAAGTAATAGCCAACAGAAAAGCAGTCTTCCATGACAAGTATTTCAATTCAGCAGTAGCCGCAGGCTCAAAAGGTTGTAGAGTAAGTTTTTCCAACACAAAATTGAGATCCCAAGCAGGAGTAGGAGCTGGGGGTCTTATATTCTTTGCCCCTCTAAGAAACTGCTTGAACAAAGGATGCGAAAACAATGGTGGGTCACAATCATAGTGAGCTGAAATTGCTGCAGCATGAATCTTAATGGAAGAGAAGGACAAACCTTTGTCCAATAACTCAGTAAGATATTGAAGAGCCACATTCAAATTAGGCTCAGAAATCTCCAAATTCTTTGCTGTACTCCAAAATAAAAACCTCTTCCATTTTTCACACTTTCCTTGTACTAGGTCTTCTAGCTTCCATAATCACATTTAAAACTTGTTGAGGAAGTTGAGACCTGCTGTGTTTCAACACAGAATATGCCAGGCTGTTAGATGAAGAGAGTGAAGCTTGACATTGAGCAGATGACCGTCCTTCTGAGATAACAGATGTGGAATCAAAGGTAAAGGCCATGGAGGCTTCCTTACCAGACTCCTTAGTAGTGGGTACCAGTGTTGCCGAGGCCAATCTGGAGCTATTAAAATCATCCTTGGCTTGTCTTGTCTGACCTTTAATAGCACCTTTGGAAGAAGAGGCAGAGGTGGAAAGGCATACACATGAAGATTTTTCCAACTGAAAGAAAGAGCATCCACTTTCCAAGCTGTGTGATGAAACCCCTTTGTGCAAAACTTTGGCAGCTGGTGGTTTAGTGGAGAAGCGAACAGATCTATGTCTGGAGTTCCCCATGACACTGTCAATTTCTGAAATACATGAAGATCCAGTTTCCACTGTGGGGATCCATGATTTGTCTGCTTAACACATCTGCTAAGGAGTTCTGTGCTCCGGCAGAAACCTTGCCTGAAGAGTTAGTTGCAAGCTGAGCGCAGTCTCCCATAAAATCATTGCTTGCCTGCATAGAGGATAAGAATGTGTTCCCCTTGTTTGTTGATGTACCACATGACAGTTGTGTTGTCTGTTAGAATCAACACCTGCCCTGGAAGAAGTAACTCCTTGAAAGCCATTAATGCAAACTGGACTGCTAACATCTCCTTCATGTTGATATGTAGATGCTGTAGTCTGGCAGGCCACTTGTCTTGTATCCACTTTCCATTTAGATGAGCTCCCCAAGCAATGTCCGAGGCATCTGTCCAGAGAGTCCCTTGTTTAGTGACATTTTGAGCCCACACAGAAAAATTCTTTTGAAGGCAAGGTATTATTTGAATGACAGTGTCCAAATCCTGGCAGTGCTGTGTCCATACATTTTGAGATACCATTGCAGCTTCCTATGCAGAGCACCAGAATACAAGATGCCATGAACCCTAATGCTTGAAGGACTGTCCTTGCAGTCAGCACGGACTGATGAGATAGTTGATGGAAGTAAAGGGATAGACTCTTTTGTTTGTCCAAAGGCCATCTGGGCTGCTGTATTCAGTCTCACACCCAGAAAGCACATGTCTTGAGAGGGTACTAGACTGGACTTTATTTCGCTCACAGAATACCCTAGGCATCTTAGCACTGCTATAACATATTCCAGATGCTGTAGAAGGTCTTCCTTTTCTTGAGCCAGAATCAGGCAGTCGCCCAAGTAAGGATAGATTTGAATTCCTTTTAGCCTGAAGTAAGCTATCACTGGAGCCAGAACCTTTGTGAATACTCTAGTAGATAAGCCAAAGGGCAATGCAGAGAACTGATAATGAGAATTTCCAGCTCGAAAACAGATACTTCCTGCAACTTAGTCTTATAGGCACATGAAGGTAAGCTTCCTTGAGATCTAAAGTTACCATCCAGTGATCTTTGCCCAGCAGAGGTAAAAGCTGTTGTAACGTCAACATCTTGAACTTGGGAATGTCCAGATAAGTGTTGAGGATAGATAAATCCAAAATTGGTCTTTGGTACTAGGAACAGGCGAGAATAAAATCCTAGGCCCCTTTCTGATACAGGGACTGGCTGAATGGCCCCTATTTGGAGTAACAGAGAAATTTGCTTGTGAGCCTCTTTCCTTTGTGGAGGAGGAACGTCTGGCATGCCTTCGGGCAAAGTATGGAAATAAAACCTGTGTGAATGATATCCAACACCCATCTGTCTTGAGTAATTAAATCCCAATTTTCTTTGAAAAGAGACAGTCTTCCTCCCAAAGGAGCTGCCAGACGAGAATCTACTGGCAGCTGAAAAGGCAGGTCATTGGGTCTGTTTACGAAAGGACTGACCCCTGCCCTCACCAGAAGTCTGAGCAGGTGAACTCCTGTTCTAGGCCTAAAGAACCTTGAGCTCTGCCCCTACCACGCCTAGACCTACCCCTAGACTGGGAATCATAAGCAGGATATGTCCATCCCTTAGTAGGCCAATTTCTACTAAACAAAATCTTTAACAGTTTGCATAGACTTAGCTTTGTCCTCCATTTTCTTTAAAACTGCTTCCACAGACCAAACAACACATCAGACTGTAAAGGAGCATCCAAAATCCTTGTTTTAACATGTTCAGCTAAATTCTGATCCCTCCACCAGGCATGCCTAGAACAGAACTAGTGGCAGCCACCCTCGAGGAGGCCTGTACAGCATCAAAACCACATTGCAAAGAATGCTTACCCACTTGTTCAGACACATGAACTAAATCCAGCAACTCTTTACACTCAATACCTAGCATCCACCTTAGATTTCAGTTGTGAAAGGAGATAATTTTGATATTTTAGCATGTGAAACTGACAATTCAATCATGGCTAAAGTGGAAGAAGTATACACTTTCTTTCCCCATCTATCCAAAGCCCTTGCCTCTTTATCAGTGGGAACAGGGTTTTTAACCACAGAGGCCTTAACACCTTTAGGTCCCTGAGAAACAGTTTCCGGTCTGCCCTAGGACTCTTAAAAGATACTTATGAGCTTCAGGCACCCTATAGTACCTATCAGGTTTAACAGGAGCAGGAGGCAAAGAATCAGGGTTCAGGGAAGCCTCTGCAAAACATCTTCCACCACATTCAACACAGGAGGTATAGCTAAGGGCCTATGCTGGGGTAAAACAAGAATTTTCCTGGAATCAGAGTAATCCTGGCCTTCCCATTTAAAGTGCTCCCTCATGGAATGCAGAGTCTCTGAAAATGAGAAATCCTCAGGAGGAGAAGCTGTAGGAGTGGAATCATCCACATCAGAATCAGAATAAGGAGGATACTCCTGCAAATCTTCCGCAGAAGACTCAGAAGCCTCTGAACACTGTTCAAAACTATCAAACTCAGGTTCCACCCTAGGCCTCTTATCAGGAGGGGGCAGAACCTCTAATCATAGTAATCAAATCTTCTGCCATTTTAAGCATATGTTTCTTAGGCACAGAACCTGAAGTGCTAGGAGAAGCCCCCACTGAAGCTAAACTTAGTTTTGGAAACAGAAGGAGAGGCTCTAACTACCTTGGGAAGAGCAGTTACCTGAGAAGCCCCCTCAGCCTGGCCTACCTCCTGAGAAGGCACATCCTGTAACAGTAAAGTCTCTGCCTGAGACTCCAAAGAAACTCCTGGCAAAACCTCTGGCTCCACTGAGTTTTCTAAAGAACCGACGTCCGGGACTGCCGGTTCATCAACCCTAGGCTTTGCGCTTCTTGACGAAGCGCGGCGCGGAGCATCCGACGGCATTTTATAATTGCAACGCTTCCCAAACACTAACCTGGCACAGTCTAACCTTCTCTTAATAGTGCGTTTGTTAAACCTAGCACAAGAGCGGCATCCAACAACGTCGTGCTCAGGCCCTAAACAAGGTATACACAAGGTATGGTAATCCCTATGAGGTATCTGTTTCCCACAAGAAATACAGTTATTCACTTTTTCTGACATCCGGTTAAATACTGAGGCAAGAAAACAAAATGTTGCCAACTCTGATTCGGTCTGAAACTCCGACTTCAGAAAATTTCAGAACGCCAACCTGCACAAACTGCTTCTGCATCGGACCAATATACTCTGGTATTCGGGCCGACTGGACAGCGGACTACCCAATAGTTAGGACTGCAGCAATGTGGAATGAAGAACATGTACTGGCTACAGCCCAAGCAATTAGGAGTTATGTACTTATAACTCAGCATCTGTACTGGCCAATTTCACTATTCCTCATGATGGGGTCTTATGATAACACTTCAGATCCGATCCCGCCATTCCAAAAGATTGTTGCTTTATGTCTCGTGCTCTTCCCACTCCCATAATGCTCTTCACCAGCAGTAACTCCTCAGATGGAGTTTACCAACCCAAACCAGGAAAAGAAATATAAACACTAAAAAACATGTATACAAAAATTAATCTTACACCAATCTGGAGCGCAAACTATAAAAGCTATGAAGATCTAGTTTCTTCAGGCACCTCTAGACTTTTCTGGAAGAGGGAAGGATGGGTGGGGATGTGAGGAACAATGAAAATGGACAACACAGATACCAAGTTATGTTAAGTACATAACTCTTAAATCTGATGTCCATTTCATTTTTCCTCATGATTGTCACTTGCTACTGAATTCTGGGGCAGCCCCCATGGAAGGACATACCTGAGCACCAAGGAACCAAAGGATGCTCTGTCTCTGGAAACTATATCTAATTTGCAATGTGAGACAAAAGTGAGAGATATTTACCAAGTTGATACAGCATAAATTTCATCAACAGAGGTCCTACCTGAGAATGCAGAAGTAGTTAGACATTGACCTGGTAGAATGAGCTCTCTGTGAACACGGCAACTGCAATCCTTTCAAGGAATAAATTTTAGATATACAATTTGTAATCCATTTAGCCAAAGTTACTTTTGAAACTGCTTGGCCTAACCTATTGGGTGAAAAGGATACAAACAGCTGTTCAGACTTTCTATGTTCTTTTGTCTTGTGCAGATAGGAATGCAACTGTCTACAAACATCAAGTGAGTAGAGCATATATTCATTCACCTTTGGAGTGGTTGGGGAAAAAGACTGGAAGATGAATGGACTGATTTATGCTTGCTTCTGTGGCCACTTAAGGCAAAAAAGCATTTGCCCGGAGAGAAACTCTTGTCTTTGAAAAAGATAACATATGGTGGTTTTGATGAGGCCTATAATTCAGATACCCTCTTGGCCAAAGTAATGGCCACAAGAAAAAGTCTTCCAGGATATTAATTTCATGTCATAGGAACTAGCCGGTTCAAAGTGTTTTGATTAAGACCTTGCAGAAAAAGTCAGATTCCAAAGAGGGGAAGGATCTTTAAATCGGAGTCTGTGTAGAAAGGCTTTACATAGTTTGGATGCCGAAATGGGTGCCAACTCAACTGAATTTGTGGAATGAAAATTAGCAATGACTGCCAGTTGTAACTTAATTGTAGAAAAAACGGCACCCTCTTGAAAAAGAACACTTAGAAAAAGAATAGCTGAAACGGGAGCCGTAAAGGGATCAATGTCCTGTTTCAATGCCCACACTGAAAGTCTCTTCAATTTGCTATTGTACAATTTTTTGTTAGAGGGGTTTCTGAGAAGCAAGAATGATCTCCCTACTGGGGAGGCCAGCCTGAACAGTCTTAAAATCACTGGGAATTGGAGAAACTGAGCTGTTAGTCTTCGGGACTTGCCTTTAAATTTTTATCATATAAAATATAAAATGTTATCAGGTTAAAAGCACAAAAGCACTTTTTTCACTTTTTCTCAATTAGAAGTTGATTGCTTAGCAAAGCGGATTTGTTAATTGAAACAATGTGCTCTATAAAAGATGTTAGCTTTGGAAGCAGCCCACATCTGATGAAGTAGGAGAAATGAAAACGTGCTGTGTATTTGGAGGCGTTTATGTGAACTGTTTGTGGCTTGTGGATTAAACTTTTGTTTCCTGTGGCAGCTTTGGTTCTATGCTTTATTGTTTTACCTTCTGGGTCATCATACTGTCTAATTTCACTTAGGGATAAGTTCCATGGTGTCTGGCACCTTCCAAGCCTGGCAGTAGACTAAAATCAGTGAGTTCATTCACTCGTGGGGTGAACCCAGGAGGTAAGATGGGCCCATCCCAAACACATCTAGAAATACAGATTCCCTAGAAGGAGGAGTTTGGGAAGACCATCCACCCTTTCATTTCTGGATTTCTATAATATCGCCAAAGGAGATGTCCTAGGGTAGAGACTAAGGGGATCTTCTCCCTCATCAAAAATTAGTATCCTCAGTCAAGGACTAACGGGGAGTCTATGTGCTTCCTCATGCATATACTCTTCAGATTGTACCTCTTCTGTGGGATAGTCAGGGGAGAACTCTGAAGAGGAAGGAGTCCCCTGTAGAGGAATAAGCTGGAAGACCTCCCGAACAGGCTGACTGTGGACAAGCTAACTGGGATCCAGGCTTAGACCAGATATGCCTAGGACCTGGGGGGACATCTCCAGGCCTACAGAATGCCCTCTCTGCCATCTGGAAAGCAGCAAACCTGGGGATCTCTTTTCCCTCCCTTATCGGGGCCAAAATAGTCAAGAGAAATGGAAGAGATCATCCCGGATTCATGCCCTCCAGAGAACATCGGCCCCAAACTGTCAAAAGCCGAAACCCCAAGAGGGACGGAGTCAAAACCATCCCCACAGAGTCGACACTGACACCTCAGGTCATAGACCAACCATGCGCGGACAGCCTCGGAGACAAGTCAGTCTGGGACAGACTGACTCCAGGAAAGTACCATCCTTGGCTCAGTCAAAATCCCATTTGGATCCTGGGGTTCCGAAGTGAGTGGTCAGATTGGAAGAGGAGCTGGTAGAAAAGGTGACAGGGTTCTCACAGATCCAAGATAGGCAGGAGATAGTTAAATTTTGATTTGGGCCTTGAGCAAACTCTGCATCATCCTGTCCATCTCATCCCAGGGAAAACCTGGAAGAAACTTACAAATGGGAAAACCTGGCCAGAGAAGGGAACTTCCCATGCCTTGGTTTATGGCTTGGAAACCTTTGTATCTGAGAAGGGATTATACGGTGACGGGGGACTATGAATGAAGAAAACTTCTCCTGATCCGATAGCACCTTCAGATCCGATACAAAGCAGGTTGGGTCCTAGGAGAAGGAGAGTCTGATGAAAGAGGCGGATCAGAGGAGCTCTTCTGCTCAGAGGAAGACCTGCTCTTCCTCTGATCCTAAGAAGATGATCTGACAGCTCTGGTCTTTTTTCACTAGCTGAAGCCGAAATGGAAAATGGCGGGAGACGCTTCTTGGGCTCTCTGGACACACTGGGCTTAGCAGGTGTCTGAGCTCCAGATGAAGGTAAAAGCCCTCTCAAAATTAGTATGTCTCTGCGATCCACTAAGGCACAGGGGATGAATCCTGTACACACCTCAAATTTTTTATCCAAGTGAGAGGCACCCAAACAATACACACACCTCATGGGCATCCGAATTCAAAATTTTTTGCCCACAAGAGATGCATCATTTAAAACCCGTAGGTTTTTCCAACATTGTTAAATAAACTGACTATGCACGCACACATACAGAAGGCAGAAAATAGAAAGCAAACACCTACAGAATCATAGCCAACTTTTTTTTTTTTTTTTTAAATATATATATATATATATATATATATATATATATATATATATATATATATATATATATATATATATGTATATAGCGAACGGAAAAAGAAACATGGGCCAAAAGCCATACAGGAGGCAAGAACAGGAAGAAACTATCCTACTTAAAAGCTAGGTTGAGAGGGGAGGGTAAAGAAAGTATGAATAGAAAAGAGTTGGAAGAAATTAGACAGTTTAAACATATCTTTTAAAGAAGCTTGAGACCATGAATCACAACTACCCAGGAAGGCAGTAAACGATATCTGGATTGTCAGGGCTGGTGCAGGGCATTAAGGGAGTGGGAGAAGCTCGAGGCCAAGCAAGTGTCTTTTGGAACGGCCAGATCAGATTCAATGTCGGATTCTATGACCCCATCATAAGGAATAATGAAATGGACATCAGATCTACTGTTTGACTAGTGTCTAGTGTGCTTGATTCTGCCAAAGGACGACGGGCAGGCCCTTCTTAAAGTGGGGGGAGGGGTGGAGAAGCAGAGCCAACTACACACTGCCTCCATCTCTTAGAGGTGGGGTAGAAACACAGAGGCACAGCCTGGAGGCAGTCATTAGGTTCACCACATCAGTGGGTGGTAGACTTCAGAGCAAGTGTGCAGAAGTACAGAGGGCATTGCAGTGACCCAGTCTGCGCGTACCTCCTGCACACAGGGTGGGGTTCAGACACTTAAAATGCTCTCAATGCAAGGGATGCCAATGTAATAGTGAAGCACCTTAACAGCTACAGCTATCTGAACGATTCCCCCAACAACAAATAACAGCTCTCGTCTTCACTCAAGTTGGGACCCTTGGATGGGGAAAGCTTGAGGACCATCAAGCAATGGGAAAAGATAACATGGAAAAGAAAACATTAGGAGGGAGCAATCAAACAAAAGGAAGGAGGGAAATTACAAGGCTTAATTCAGATGACTGAAAAATGAGGCTATCAAGTAATATAAGAGGGGAGAACTTTATTAAAAAAAAAACAGCAGCATACAAAAAGTAAATATAGTCAAGAAACAAAGCAAAAAATGGGGTGGAAGGAGGGAAAAAAGAAATTTCCAAGGTAGAGATAAAGTTGGGGGGTTAACATACCAAGAAAGAATACCATTGTAGAACGGGAAACATGAATTCAATTTATATATACCACAAATACCTATGCAAGGATCAATGACATGCCGTTTCTTGACTTTTGTTTCCGTGATAGCAGCATGATAAGCGCATGTCATTTTCAACAGCCAGGCAGCTCTCATTACTGGCACTACATACTTAGCTAGATACCCAAACACCTCCTCCTTCTTGCTGAAAATTGGCACCTAAAAAGAAAGAAAAAAGTTACTCTGCATATATTTTAAAATTTAAGACTGCTACAATAGCAGTGCACAATGTATTAAAGAAATGGCTAGGTGTATTATGCAATGAACATAAAATAATGAAAAAAAATTAAGACTGTAGCAAACCACTAAGACATTAGAAAACTGTAACCTCTTTTGCCTCCTCAAGGGAGGATGCCCAGCTAAAAAATCTAGCCAACACCTAAAGCCCAAAGAGTAAAATGAAATAAGAGGATACTAAGCAAACAAGGGATTTTCTGGGAACATGAAAGGCAATTTCTTGTCCCCAGTCTGGCAACACATCCATTTTAGCAACCCACTAAAACCTCAAGACTGACACTGCAAAGTCCAGTAAGACTAAAATACAGCTAGACTATCATACCTTTCACAAATGGTTTTCTTGAACACTGGTCAAGGTTCAGCTTCTGAACCAAAATGTTCAGGTTAAGGCCCACGACTTTTGGTATTCTTATAACCTTCTACCTTTAAGTGTGGTAGCCATTTGCACTTTTTAGCAAATTTGTGTCTTGGGTTAAGTTTTTCTCCTGTAATTCCTTTTATTTATTTTTAAATGTTGGCAATGCACTTATCAGCCTTGCTCCCATTCACACATTTGGGGCTGAAAGATTGAAGCCCTGCCGTCAAGTACTCCTGTGTTACAAAATTACAAAGGTAGTCCCTCACAGCGTTTACTACTGCTCCTCAGATTTCTCACTGGATTATTCTCTCCACTTGTCTTAATGGCTTGAGAATAGGGTGAACTGGACACTGAATTCCCATTCATGCATAAATCTTCTGGAATCCTAACATGGTACTGAGGATCAACTTTCAGCTACGAGGAAGAACAGGTATGCTAGGAATGTTAGAAAACTTCTGTGTTGGTTACATTTCTAGTAATCATTTTAAATCGGAGTTGCTGGTTACTGAGACTTGTCTACATATATCAACTGGACACAAGCTGATTTAAGTATTCTTTTCTCTGCACTTATTTAAGATTTGATTCAGTAAATATTGTGTCTTTGATTCAGTAAATACTGTCTATCTGCAATTACCCCTCGTTTCCTGGTCTTGGTGGCTTTGGAATTGCCCGCCCCTGCTGTAAATCTGTTTCTGCACACTCCTCCTGGACCCATCTCATTTGTTAACTCAACTGAGTACAGTGAGATCATATTTTGATTTCAGATACTCCTACAAGTCCACATCTCCTCTGCTGTGTAGAGAAAGAGCACTTGGGAAGGACATTCCCCTCTAGTATCTTAATCTGCTCGGTTTCCTCCCTCTACAAAAAAAAAAAAAAAAAAAAATTCCACTTCATCTGCTTTACTGTATTTATGTTTCTTTCTACTTTACCTTATTTTGCCACTTCTTAAAAGTACTCAATTGGATTTTTTCTGCTGCCTTTATTACTGCTTGTTAGTAGCCTGACTAAATTCTAACGGTTATTCTAAGGCCTTTGGTTTAAGCACTTCGGCGTCAAACATTTGTTTTACATTAAGAAGGTTTGTGGTCTGCACTGTTGTGGCAGGACAGGTAGCGTACATCCTTCTAAGTTGGGAACTGCTGACTGAAGGCTCAGTTTCTGTTATTCTAAAAGTGGATTAGTTCTGGGTTAAGCACTTGGGCTTCAAGCCAGTTATTTTACATTAAGATTTGTTTTCTGCACTCTTGTGGGAGGAGAGGTTAGATTCTGCCCTTCTGAGCTGGGAATTTCTGGTTAAAGGCTTATTGTGCATGCTTACTTGAACTGTTTCTTTATGAAATCGGTATGCCTTGTTTGCTGTAGCAGACTAGATTGAGGCCTGCTGGATCTAGCTTTGTTTGTATAACTTATGCACTTGATCCAGGCAGTCTTTTTTGGAAAAGGTTTCTCTGTACCATAGTGGCAGGAGTCTGCAGTCAGAACTTGTCTGAAGACTGCTGGAACAGGGCACAGTTCTGAGATTTTTAACTGGTTAATTGGGCAAAGTGCTGTTTTGGCTGTATCTGCTCTACTTTCTGAAAAATATATATATACATACTTGTTTCCCACCTTTCTGAACTAGTATAGTCCATTTTTCAGGTCACTGCTGAATCCAGGGCTGTTAGAAGTTTGTGTTGCCCATACCCTACTTGGATAGAAGGAAATTTCATTGTTCACCTGTGAGAGAGGGGAGCTTTGAGCAGCCTGTCACTGGAGGAGTGGTTTCAGCCCAGAAGTTAGTAGTTTATTGACCATTTTGGGCTAATTTCTATCACTTTCACTTCCCTGCTATAAAAAAAAGCATTTGCACAGTTTTTGCGCTTGTATTCCGCTCAGCAAGTGCCTTCCAGGTGTTCTGCAGAGTCTACAGCAACAGAGAGACAAAAAGAGAGACTTTGGAGCGATTAAGTATCATTTCTCGGCTTTTCCTGCTGTCTTAACTAATTCCGCCTAAAACGCCAGTTTTTTAGCGTTTCTGTGATTTAAAAAGTTTGTTATTGCTACATATTGTACTTATTTGCTGCCAGCACTTGAATTGTCATTTTTGTGTTTAAATAATCTGTTTAATTGTTGTAGGCTACACACTAAAGTGCGATAGCCTTTTCTGTGCATTTAAAGTGTTTTTAGATGGTATCTGCTGTATTTTCTGAAAGAAAAAAAAATGTGTGTGTGTATATATATATATATATATATATATATATATATATATATATATATATATATATATATATACACACACACACACACACACATACTTGTTTCCCACCTTTCTGAACTAGTATAGTCCAGTTTTCAGGTTATTGCTGAATCCAGGTCTGTGCAATAAGTTTCTATGTTGCCCATACCTTACTTGGACAGAAAGGAGGAAGTTTCTCTGTTCACCTGTGAGAGAGGGGAGCTTTGAGCAGCCTATCTGTCCCTGGAGGAGCAGTTTCAGCCCAGACGTTAGCAGTTTATTGGCCATTTTGAGCTAATTTCTCTCTCACTTCCCTGCTATAACAACCACATTTGCAGTTTCTGTGTTGAAGTTTCAGTGCCAGTTAGCTAGAGAAACTATTCTCAGCTCCATGAAGTCTACTCTTCAATTTTTCCCTTGGAACTAGACAAACCTTCAACTTTAGCATTCAAATCATTAATTTCACAGTCAAGCACTTGCTTAAAAATCATAGCAACCACTAATTAACCATAGCACTAGACCCCCCTATACTGTCCAGAAGGAAAAGGCTCTCTTTGTCCCCACCAACCAGTCAAAAAACAGCTTATTCTACCTATTCAGGCATGTCCCAAAGGGCAGTTTCCAGTGTACTCTCCAGTCCATCTGGGCATTTTGAGGCAATGTTACAACTGCCTCATGTACACAGACAACCCTCTCCTCCTACCACCGAACACTAATATATGCGAGAGATGCAATTATACAGCCAAACTGGAGGAAAAGCTCTCTCAACCCAAGACTGGAACTGACAGTCAAGAGGAAAAGGGTAATACTTGCAACCACCACCAGTCTCACATAGATCTAATAAACCAACACCAGCAAATAACACATGAATACATGAAAACATACTCAGAGGCTCTAAATAAAAATCTGCAAAAGCAGCAGAGACCTCCAAAGCAGACATTCAAGCAACCTCCACAGCCGATCACCAACCATGAAACACATACTTCACATAATCAGTTTGTCACGCAATCACTTAAGGCAAAATAACATGCCCAACACACTAGTAATAGGCAACTCTATAGTCAGGCAAACTGATGTCCCACTAACTAGGCTGGACAAGAAGGTTACAGTTAGCTGCCTGTCGGGCACCAGGATCCACCACATAACACAAGCACTCAGGTCACTCTAGAAGTACAACTATGACTCTGTCATTGTCCATGTTGGTGTGAATGACCTCAGACATACCAGCCTGGACTACATGGAGAGACATGGAAGAGCTCTCTGATCATGTAGCCCAAGCCGGTATGACCCTGACCCTGAGTAGCACCCTGCCCTCACCAAGAATGATGCCACAGTATAAAGAAAAAATGATCAATTTCAACAATTGGCTAAGTTTCTGGTGACATTCAAAGGGGATCTGGTATCTGTCCGCCTGGGATGACATGCTCGACAAGCCACATTGCTTCGCAAGAGATGGCTTGCGCCTGTCACCCTTAGGCTTTCGAATACTGGCCAAGGCTCTTGCTGCCCCCATAGTGCCTTTTTTTAGGCAAGGCTCAAAAGACAAACCCACCACCATAATTAGCACAAGTAACCAAAAACTGAGGTTAATGCTACTCAACGCCAGAAGTCTAAACCTCAAAATGCACGCACTCGAAGCACTCCTCAGTATGGAGAACATGGACATCTGTGCAGTACCAGAAACTGGTTTAAGGCTCCTGAGAGCACCCCAGCACTACTAGGCTATAACTCATACCATACCTTTCAGCCACAGAACCAGGACCGAAACACAAAAGGTGGGGGTGTATCCATATTCATCAAGGATACCCACACCTCCAGGTTAGTGGTGCAGCACAATGAATCAGAGATCATCCATGTGCAACTAACAGGCAAAACTGCAATCCAAATTGTAGCTTGCTACAGATCACCCACCATGACCCAGGACCCCCAATCGGCATTTCTGGAGACACTGGGAAATATGAAGGCCCTACCAAACACCCTAACACTGGGTGATTTAAATTACTCAAACATACTGGAAGAACTACTCAAGTAGTAACTCCCTTGCCCAACGCTTCCTAGAATTTATAAACTCGAATGCCCTGGATCAACTGGTCAACATCCCCACCTGAGGGAACAACATATTGGGCCTGGTCATCACTAACATGGGTGACCAGTGTTCCACACCAGAGGTCAACCCCTCGCTGGTTAGGTCAGACTTGTCACTCTGGATATCCACATTCTTACCCTACCCCCAATCAAGGAAACCACTGTGAAAAACTTTTCAAAAGCAAATTTCACAATACTTCAAACCGAGGTGGAAAGGTTCACAGCCCCCATGCTAAAGGACAATGCTGTCCAAGCTGCTGAAACCTTTACAAAGGCACTCTATGAGCATCTGCAGGAATGCATGCATTGTGCTATCCCAAGTAAAACCAAGACTCACTCCTCCAAGAAAAGGAAACCAGTCTGGTGGACCCATGCCATAAACAAGCTATACAACAGGAGGAGGAAATTAGTACAGAAGAGAGTAAAATTCCAAGAAAGAAAGACATCCCCAATCAGTATCAGCAAGAAACTACGATCCCTCATTAAATCATCCATGGCTAGTTTGGAAAGAAAAATTGCCAATGACTCCAAAGATGACCACAAAGCGTTCTTTAGCTATGTCAAGAACCTAAGTGGAAACTCTAAGATCTGCTCTGAGTTAGTGCAGAATGGCAAAAAATACACTGAACTGACTGATATTGCCAACATTCTGGCAGACAGGTTTAATGCAAACTTCACCCCCTAAATGGCCCATAACCATACAAGAATAATGTAGGGCCCCGTCAATCACAGACACACAGGTTAAAACAGCCCCATCCCAAAGCCAAAAACACAGCTTCAATGGGACTGGATGGTGTCCCAGACTGTGTCTTACAAGAGCTCCAAAATGAACCGACCCCTCACCTAAGCATACTGTTCAAACAGCCTCTCTACAGGCTACGTACCCCACAGAGTGGCGCACAGCAACAGTTATCCCACTCCACAAAGGTGGAGCCACAATGGACCCCAGGAACCATCACCCTATAAGCCTGACTAGCCTGGTCTGCAAGGCTACAGGGCGCATCATCATGGAACTCATTAACAGAGACATTGGGAACCTCCAAACCTTGGACCCTACCCAGTTTGGCTTTAAGGGCAGATCATGCCTCCTAAACCTGGTGGACTTCTTTGAGGGAGTTACCAAGGCATTAGACGAGGGAAAGGAGGTCCACACAGCCTACCTAGACCTTGCAAAGGCTTTTTACACCATTCCCCATTCTAGTATTATAAACAAGCTCACCAGCTTGAACAAGCCACTACGTCATGAGATGGGTTGCCAACTGGCTCATGGATAGAACCCACATGGTGAGAGTTGCAGGCTCTACATCAGACTCTAAACCGGTTACAAGTGGCGTCCCCCAGGGCTCAGTCCTAGGACCCCTCCTGTTCGGTATATACTTCTCAGAGGTACAGGCAAGCAAAGGAGGACTATAGCTGACAAAGTTCACAGACTACTGCAAACTAGGGGCCATAATTGATTCTCCGGCTGATACAGACACCCTCCAGATGAGTCTCACTGAGACGGATACATGGTGTCAAAATCATGGCCTCAAGCTAAATGCCAAAAAGTGCATAGGCATCCCCTTTGGAAAAAATAAAGTACCCGCGACCCACCACATACATGGTAGTCCCCTAAATACAGATGATGTAATAAGGGATCTGGGGATCCAAGTACATAGTAATCTCTCCTTTGATAATCATATTGCCAAGGTGGTTAGAAAATCCTTCTATGTGGCCCACCTAATCACAAAAGGGTTCGCATCTGGAACAAGAGAGGTTATTGTGCCTCTCTACTCATCACGCATTAGACCTATCATAGAATACAACGTCCCATTTGGGATGTACCTTACAAGGCAACAGCTGGAAAGACCACAGTACCACCTCACCAAGAGGATTACTGGCCTCAAACAAATGCCCTATGCAGCCCGACTCAAACTCCAGCTGTACTCTGTTACATACTGCTTACTCAGAGGTGATCTCTACCGGACATACAAGGCCATGTCCAACCAAAAATTGATTGACATGCTCCACCTAAAAAAACACAAATCCCAGAGAACCACACGCTCTAGCGATATAAACATCACCACAACGACAAATAGGTGTCCCAGAGCCTCCTCATGCTTTGGAACAGGATTCCAATATACATCAGGCAGAGCCCCTCACTAACACTCTTCAAGAGAAACCTTGACAGGTGGATGGGAAACAGAAAATTTACCCCAGGGATCACTGCAGTGGCTCTGCTGGACAGTGGCGCAGGAAACTAATGGCTCTGCTGGACAGTGGCGCAGGAACTAATGGCTCTGCTGGACAGAGGCACAGGGAACTAATCTAAGGGGGTGGCGAAAGCCAACACATTCTGGCTAGGCTTATAAATGCCCTTGGGCAGATAGCCTAGTACTTACCCATGAACCTAAATGTAGAAATTTGAGTGCATTCACTGTTGCAATCATTACATCTTGGGATATCCTGCTAGCAAGTAACTCAAATGGCAGGTTCACGCTACTACAAAAAAAAAAAAAAACCCTAGCAAGCTCTTCCCTTCAATAGATGGTACTGATTTAAGATTTATAAAATAGACAAGTTTTTTTGTTTGAAATTTAAACAGCTTAATTTCTCTAAAAAGCAATTCAAAATTGCACAAATTACATTTGAATAGCACAACAGATGTACTTTGGCTTCGTGTGTGTAGAGGAAGGAATTCCAAAAAAGTGGTATTCTCTGTGATTCACAGCCATCCCTCAACATGTTCTATTCATCCTGAAAAAGATATTTAGACTTTGAGTGAATGTTTATGTCCCAAATGAACTTGCAAATGTGCAGTCTAACAGGATAAAGTCTGTTGAGGTTTATAAGCAAGACAGACTGCCTCTTGATAGCCTGTATAACAGAGAGACGAGGGGCCACAGCTTTGATTCAATCTAGATAGTTGTATGGATTCAGACCTTGGATTTTCTTAGTAAGCAGTCGGAGCAGAGGATTAAAGAGCTGTTAATGAGAGGTTTCCTGTGGCCTAGGGTTTGGTTCTTTCAGGCTCAACTGTCTATGTAACTCTGAGCAAGTCATTTAACCAGACAGCATTCCCAGGTCCAAGGAGATTAGGGTTCAAACCCCAGTAAGCAAATGCAAATAAAAAAGGAGATGTGGGTGCTCAAACTGCATCAGATGTTTGGACAGGTACAAACCGAAGGGAGCATTACACTCCATGATCAGCCTGACAAGTGCAGAATACCGTGGAATGATCACACCCCCAGGACCTGGATGCTATTCCATTAGTAATAAACTCTACAATGGAAAAATATTTTCTTACAATGGTGATCCAAGGACAGTTCATTATCTATATAGGTTCCCTGGTCCCCAACTACTGGAACAATTTTCTGTGGTACATTGTCAATGTGACAGTTAAAAGGTACTTCTTACCTGCCTAAGGATACTACATAAATTTCTTAGCATTCAGTTTTAGTCCATGGTTTTGACACTAGTTCTTGGTTTGGGAATGGCCCTCTTGGAGGATCTTGGTATCCTCTGGGGAGTTTATAACAGCACCAACTTTACAGTCATCTGCAAACCTGGTCAGCCATAAACCTTTAACAGTGGCTTTGACAAGACAGAACTAAAACAGAAAGAATGGCCCAAAGAATGAATCCTGCTATGCATCTCTAGAGTTAAGTCTTTTCAAGAGGTATAAATAGCCTACCCTACTTTCCCGCAGTCTATTTGTGAGACAATTTGCTATCAACTGAGTTGCATTGGGATTAACATTTA
Organism: Protopterus annectens; assembly: GCF_019279795.1. NCBI lineage: Eukaryota > Metazoa > Chordata > Ceratodontiformes > Protopteridae > Protopterus > Protopterus annectens. Next base: position 345,440,240 of record NC_056747.1, on the reverse strand, counting down.
GCTGGGAATAGTTTTTCTTTAATACCCAAGTGGGGGATAGTGCTGAATGCCTTTGCGAGATCTAGATATGAAGTGTACTTTCCTGCCATCATCCATTGCTCCTAAGGAATACATCAGTCTTTAACAGAAAAAAAAATGAACTGGTTTGCATCATAGGTTTGTAGGTTACCCATGTCTGAAGATCAAAGGCAAGAAAAAACTAACTTCTACTAAACCAGCACAGCTTCCTGATGCCAAACAGCAGGACTAAACGCCTCCCAAACACACGTATGCTTGTTCTGGAAGTCAAAGGCAAAAGCAACAAGCTGCTACTAAACCAACACAGTTCCTAATTCCAAGCAGCAGAACTAAACACCTCCAAAAAGTACAGTCAGAGATGTGAAACTCAAAGATACACAGCCAGATAGCCAAACTCACTGAGGCAGGTCTTTTTAAAAATTCCAAAGGGATAAGCAAACAAGACGCCAATAAACAAACAACTTCAATTTTATTAAGCACCACGGATACTGCTGTTTGTCAGCGCCCTGCATCAGCTTCTTCAGACTCTGAAAAATAACAACTCACACTTAAGTGCTGCTACATTTAAAGCCATTGCAATCAAAGTCTATTTACAAAACACACCCTCCAATTACCTTAAAGGAACAGGCACAAGTAGCTTCAATCTGACTAAAATGTTTCTATCCCATAAACACACAATATAAAAAGTTGTATGTGATATAAAATATACAGCTGTAAAACTAATATGTTGCCACCTTTCCTTTCTAACATGTTCTTAATATTCAGACCCCTCCTGAATGTAATCTTCAGGGCCGGCCCTAAATTACTGGGTCCTGTTAGTTCAGTTGGCAACAAACCCCAATTTTTCTGGATGATGGACACTATAGCACTAGCATCCATGCTAAAGGTAGTAATGAAAAGTACAGTTTTGTACCTGCCATAAATGTAGATGTCCGATAGGTATGCATCTGCAGTCATAACATATGGGTTGTCCTGCCTTAGGCAGCCCTTCGGTCGGCCGGATTTCAAAGTCTGGGTCTGGCCTCGGCTGATGTCGCACTTTCCCCGACGTCAGAGCGTCTGGGGTATAAAAGCATCAGCCGACACCATTTTCCTCAGTTTTTTCTTGCTCCAGATGCCAGAGCCCTCTAGGAAGGCTAAATTTGGATAAATGCAGAAAAGTTCCAAACATTTGCAAAATTATATACAAATACAAACAAACAAATACACCAGAATAGATTCCCCCAGCTAGCTAAAAGAGGGGTAAGTACCCTAGGAATACCACAGAGGGGTACAGATGCATACCTATCGGACATCTACATTTATGGTAGGTACAAAACTGTACTACGTCCTTCAAGGATGCATCTGCAGTCATAACATATGGGTAGAATACCATAGCCAATCTGGGGGAGGAGGTACTAAGAAAAGGATGGTGTAGTTAAGATCCCTTGCAGGACTGCAATAGCAAACCCTGCTCTGGACCTGGAGTATAAAGGTAGATTGTAATGCTTGGCAAATGTATGCACGGAGCTCCAAGTAGCAGCTTCTAAAATGTCCTTGGTAGCCACCCCTCGAAGGAAGGCTGTAGTGGTGGCCGTGGCCCTTGTGGAGCGAGGCCTGATGTTTTCAGGAACTGTCTTTCCATGAAAGGAGTAGCAAAATCGAATGCAATTTCCTATCCATTTTGAGATTGTCTGTTTGGAAATTGCTTTTCCTTGCACCCCAGTAGCATATGCTACAAAAAGTTGGTCAGTTTTTCTGCTAGTTTTTGTTCTGTCCAAGTAGTAGCGTAGTTGTCTGTGTATATCCAGGGTGTGCAAAATTTTTTCCCTCTATTCTGTGGGTTAGGGAAGAACGTAGGCAGGTGGATAGCTTGGTTCAAGGAGACCCTAGATACCACCTTTGGCATAAAAGTAGGATTGGTTCTAAGAGAAACTCTGTCCTGGTGGAAAATAAGAAATGGCTGCACTGCCATTAATGCTTGCAACTCAGATACTCTTCTTGCTGAAGTGATTGCCAGAAGGAATGCAGTTTTCCAAGACAGAAACTGTAGCTCTGCCGAAGCTGCTGGTTCAAAAGGAGGAAGTGTCAGTTTCTCCAGCACAAAGTTGAGATCCCAAGCAGGTAGAGGGGGTCTTCTTGGAGGTTTAATATTCTTGATCCCTCTCAGAAATTGTCTGAGTAGAGGGTGCGAGAAGATAGGTGGATCCACATTGTATTCTGCTGAAATTGCTGAAGCATGAATCTTAATGGAAGAATAGGACAGTCCATTGTGGAACAATTCTGCTAAGTATTCCAGAATATGTGTTATGTTTGCCACTGTGACATCTGAGCCCTTTGATGTGCTCCAAATTAGAAATCTCTTCCATTTAGCTGAGTATGTCTTCCTTGTGGAAGGCCTGCGAGCCTCCAAGATAATGTCCTTCACCCTCTGAGATAAAACAATTGGATTGGTATTTAAGGAATTTTCCAGGCAGTTAGCTGTAATGTTTTCAAGTTGGGATGCAGGGTCTTGAAATTGTTCTGCGTCAGAAGAAGCGGCCATAGGGGGAGAGGCCATGATTTTGCCTGAGACATGCTTCTCAATAACAGATACCAGTGCTGCCTTGGCCAGTCTGGAGCTATTAGTATCACTCTTGGCTGTTCCTCCCTGATCTTCAGTAGAACCTTGTACATCAATGGGAGAGGTGGGAAGGCATATACTGTTAGGGCTTTCCAGCTGAAAGAGAGAGAGAGTCCACCCTCCAAGCTTGTGGGTGGTATGTCCTTGAGCAGAATGTCTTTAGTTGATGGTTGAGTGGGGAGGCGAACAGATCCATCTCCGGCATTCCCCAAGTCTTTGCTATGAGAGCTGGAAGATGTCTGGGTGCAGCATCCATTCATGTGCATCTATGGTTGTTCTGCTTAAGCTGTCTGCCAGAGTATTTTCTTTTCCTGGCACGAATTGGGATTGTAGTTGGATATTGAGATTCAGGCATAGTTCCCACAGATTCATAGCCATCCGGCATAGAGGGTAAGAGTGTGTGCCTCCCTGCTTGTTTATGTACCACATGACCGTGGTGTTGTCTGTCCTTATTAACAGGTGACCTTGTTGGAGGAAAGGTTTGAAGGCCTCGATTGCATGCCTCACTGCCAGCATTTCATTTTGGTTTATGTGCATGCTTAGCTGTCCTTGAGGCCATAGGCCTTGTATACATTTGCCCTCCATGTGTGCTCCCCATCCTCGGTCTGAGGCGTCCGTGGTGATGGTCTGCCCTGTTTTTGGTTTGTTGAAAGGCATCCCTCTGTTGGACTTGCAGGCCTGAGCCCACCACAGGAATTCCTTTTGAAGGCATGGAATGATTGGTATCATGGTTTCTAAACTGTGACTGTGCTGCGACAATACATTCCTTAGGTACCACTGTAATTTCCTATTATGCAGCCTGGCATGTGGTATCAGAATTATGCAGGATGCCATGAAACCCAGGGATTGCAGGATTTTCCTTGCAGTAAGCTGAGTTTGTCTTGTCAGAGTCATGAAATAATCTGGAAGTTCTTTTTGTTTTTCTTCTGTGAGAAAAGTCATCTGGGTGGTTGTGTCCAGATCCGCACCCAGGAAGGTTATCCTTTGTGATGGTACTAGCCTTGACTTTTGGATGTTGACTGTGTACCCCAACGTTTGTAGCAGGTGTATGGCATAGGTCAAGTCCTTTAACAAGCCTTCCTTGTTGTCCGCTTGAATTAGGCAGTCGTCCAGGTATGGGTAAATTTGAATTCCCTGTAGTCTGCAATGTGCAATTACTGATGCCAGGCATTTCGTGAATACTCTGGGCGCAGTAGATAAGCCAAAGGGCAATGCTGAGAATTGATAATGCTCTGATCCTGCAAGAAATCTGAGGTGTCTTCTGCAACTTGGTCGAATAGGGACGTGCAGGTATGCCTCCTTGAGATCTAGAGTCACCAGCCAAGACTCCTTGCCCAGCATGGGAAGAAGTTGCTGTAGGGTCAGCATTTTGAATTTTGGAACAATGAGATATGTGTTCAGTGCGGACAGGTCGAGAATAGGTCTCCATTGGTTTTCTTTTCTTGGTACAAGGAACAATCTGGAGTAAAAACCTTGGCCTTGTTCTGAAAGTGGTACCTTTTCTATAGCCTTTATCTGAAGTAGATTGTTGATCTGTCTTAAGGCCTCTGCCCTTTGATTTGGTGGAAGGTTGGGCATTCCGCTTCTTTTTGGCAAAGTGTGGAAATGGAACCTGTATCCTTTGTCTATTATTTGCAATGTCCATGTATCCTTTGTAATATAATGCCAGTTTTTTGAGAATAAAGCCAGCTTTCCGCCCAAGGGTGCTTCCAGTTGATCCCTGGTAGGCGGAATCAGAGTTAAGTCATTGAGCCTGTCCTGATGCAGTGGTTGTTGTTGCTGTTGCACTACTCCTCTGGTTGGCAGGCTGCCACTGACGGCCTCTATAGGAGCCCTTCGATTGACCTCTGCCCCTAGGGCGCCTGTTCCTGCCCTTTTGGGCTCTGTCCGAGTCTGGAAAGAACCAATTCTTAGTAGGCCAGTTTCTGCTGAATCTCGGTGGTTGTACTTGCAGGAAATCTTTAACTGTTTGCACAGATTTTGCCTTTTCTTCAACCTTTTTTAAGATCTCCTGAGCAGAGGAGCCAAATAAATTTTGTTTCTCCATTGGAGCATCCAGGAGTTTAGCTTTAACATCGTCTGGCAAAGATTGTTCCTTCAGCCAGGCATGCCTACGAATAACTGCCCCAGTCATAGCTGATCTAAATGAAGCCTCCAGTGCATCATAGCCACATTTTAAGAAATGATTACTAACCTGCTGTGAATTGTGTACCAAATCCTGATGGGATTTACGGTCTAGGGGTTCAGGAGAAGAAAGTTTCTTATTCAGTTCATCTAACAAATACTCTTGGTACTGTATCATATGAAATTGACAGTTTAATGCCCTGACAGAAAGAGTTGCAGAAGTATACACCTTCTTACCCCATCTCTCAAGCTCTAGACTCCCTTTCAGAAAGTAGAGGATTTTTGGCAGTAGAGGCCGCAACCCCTTTAGGGCCCTGAGAAATAGTTTCTGGGTCTGCAGAATGGGCTTTATACAGATGGAAATGAGAATCAGGGACCCTGTAGTATCTGTCAGGCTTGGCAGGGGCCAGAGGAAGAGTATCAGGGGCCGTACTGACATCATTGTACACATCAATAACATTCAGAACAGGAGGTATAGCTAAGGGCCTATGTTGAGGCAAATGCAAAAAGGTCCTTAATCTTTTTCTAGAATCAGAGAAATCCTGACCTTGCCATTGAAAATGCTCTCTCATGGAGTGCAGAGTCTCACCAAAAGAAAACTCTTCAGGAGGGGAGGCCGAAGGGATAGATTCCTCAGCATCTGAATCCTCATAAGGCGAGAAAGCCCCTTCCTGGTGGTCTGACAACTCAGACCCATCCGTGGAATCATCTGAAGAGTGAGGGTCAGAGGGGTCAGTCCTGGGCCTTTTGTCCGGAGGAGAGTGAGAGGCCCTGTCTGGGTGAGGTTGAGAGCCCCTAATTAAGGAAATAAGGTCCTCAGCAAGGCTGAGGATCTGTGAGCTAGAGGAAGGCCTCTGAGAGGTAGTCTTGGTAGGCAAAGCTTTAGATAGTTTGGCAGCCTTAGCCCTAGAGAAGGCCTTAATGGACATGGAAGCAGGGGGCCTAGCTGCCCCACATGCAGGAGTAGTAATGTCCAAAGGTATGGTGTTGGACAGTTCCTGAACACTAGCTTCAGTAGGGAGTTCTGTAGCCGATTCAGCCGGGGCCTCCCGGGCCTCGGTGGTCGGAAGAATGGTTTCGGTAGTACGAATTTCCGAGGACTTGGTTTTGGCCGAAACAGAGACACTCGCGGTAGGCCTAGCCGTGGTTTCAGCCGAAACCGCAGGCCGCGAGTGTCGGTCCTTTTCCTTGCATTTTTTCACCATATGCGTAGTCGGAGTCTCAGACGGCATTTTATAAGCAAAAGAGGCCCCAAAAAATTCCTCTGCAAGCTCCGACAGACGTCTAAGAGTTCGTCGGTTGAAGGAAGCACAGGCTAAACAGGACGATACGTCGTGGTCTGGGCCTAAGCAAGGAAGGCAATAGGAGTGGAAATCCTTATGAGGTATTTGTTTCCCACAAGTTAAACAATTATTTACTTTGTCTGACATCGGCTGAGGCAAGAAAGAGTCCCCAACGGGGTACTTAGCTTTTTTCGAAGTCTTCGGTAGCTGAATTCAATGGATCTGACCAACCGGCACTTGCGAACAGCTTCTGCTTCGGGCACCGCGCGGCAAGAAAGACTGAGGAAAATGGCGTCGGCTGATGCTTTTATACCCCAGACGCTCTGACGTCGGGGAAAGTGCGACATCAGCCGAGGCCAGACCCAGACTTTGGAATCCGGCCGACCGAAGGGCTGCCTGAGGCAGGACAACCCATATGTTATGACTGCAGATGCATCCTTGAAGGACATCTGCAATGGTATACACCTCTAAGTTGGCTGTCACTCCTGGGGTAGCTATTCTCCGAGACAGAGTGGCCCAAAATGGGTTGGAAATACCCAGTTTCCCTTTTGGATCTAACCTCTAGACACAAATCCACAACCAACTCCTCAGGGTAGCCCCTACATAAAAACAAATTAGATATGAACCGGCACTCTTTCTGGAAGTCACCATCTCTCGAGACCATTCTGGCCGCCTCACAAATTGGCCTTTTACTACGGATCTCTTCTGGAAGGCCGGATGCTCACTATCAAAATGCAAATAAGAACGGGAAAAGGTGGGCTTGCAATGAATTTTGCCTAAAAACTGGTTCTGGTTGCTGTCCTTGAATAATTCCACATCTAAGTATGCTATTCTGTGTAAAAAGTAGAGATAATAAACTTTAAGAAATCTGTGGACTTATTGAACATCTCTACCAGGTCACTGGCCACCGAACAGTCCCTTGAGAATGATACAAATGTAGTCCAAGAAACAGGTATGTAAGGATACTCGTTCTAGGAAGGTAGAGTTAGTAAACACGAATTCCTTCTCCCAATGGGCCATGACCAAGTTGGCCACACTCGCCCCACATGGTGAGCCCATGGGGACTCCAACTAACTGATGGAACCATCTATCATTGAAGGAGAAGTAGTTACATGTTAAAATGATGTCCAATAGGTCTTTTACCATTGAAGTTTCACTCGCTGGTGCCTGCTTTGTGGCCATTTCCAACTCCATCCATTCCACCACTACATCATGTGGAATGGATGAGTACAGGTCAACAACATCTACAGTCAGAAAGTGGTAATCAGGACTGTACAAAATGTTTTTCACCTTCCCCAAAAAGGACCAGGAATCTTTAGAAATATATGATTCATTAGCCACATTTTTTTTAGAATGTGATCCACAACTTTGGCTGCTGCGTATGTTACACTCCCTCTAGCACTCACCAACTGGCACATGGGAGGGTCCTCTAATGTTTTTGTGGATTTTCGGGTTCCCAAACAAAACAGGTACTCGAGGAGATGCACAGTACATGAAGTTGAAAATTTCCTGGTCAATAGATTCATTAATAAACATGTCTTCAAAATAAGACCGAACTCTTGCCAGATTTCCATTCAACTCATTCTTGGACACCTCTTGGTAAGTTTCAGAAGACAAAATTGCTGACATTCTGTTATAATCATCTATGTCCATTGCAACCAGGCCGCCTCCCTTGTTTGGTTGCATAATTCTAACTGAAGAGGCACATAATTCATTAAAATCCACCCTTTCTTCTTTGGTAATATTAAAATGCATCACAGACCTAGACTGTAGCAAATGTCAAAAATCCAAATCACACATTTGCTCAAATGCCCCCAACATAGGGTGGATAGGTGGATTATACGTACTAGGTACATGAAAAGTATTCCTTTGGTACTCATGGTCCCCCATCAACTAACAAATTTAGTTTCCTGACAATTTAAAATCCAAAATGGATCTGGCCACACAGGCTCTTCTAGATGGAACATAAGAAATTCCTTTAGCCAGGAAATCAACTAATGTCTGGGTAAACTTGAAATGAGAAAAATTATATATATGGAAATCCATCCCAGAGTTGGAAATGACTTCAAATGTGGTCTGCTCAGGGCCAGGGCACCCTACTCCACTCACATTTGGTTCCTCCTTGTCCTGTATCTGAACCTGGTCTTCCGGTTCGAAGCCTGTTGGGGAGAAGAGGTTGGATCCCGAAAATTTGCCCCATCCAAACCAGAACTAGGGTTCCCCGAATGGCTAGTCGGAGTCGCTGGTTCACGTCTTCCCTCTGGGTCAGCATATCCAACCCTAGCACCAGTCTCTTCCTCCGGTACTGAACTACTCAAAGATCCAAGATTCATGGAAGTGTTTGGGCCATTCAAAGGGGCAGGAACTCCGCCTTCTCACCCCTTAAAGTTGCCTTGCGATTTAGGAGGTTTAGGGTAAGCTACCCCCTTCTCTGTAAGCCTTGATATCTCGATGTAATTTTTTAATCTTGGTTGAGGTAATTTTGGAAATATACTCATCAATACTGGAGTATATCCTCTCATAGTCAAATTTATATCTAGAAAAATTGTCTGACTTAATATCCTCATCCAAGTCCGCAATTTCTCTAGTTAGGGACAAGATTGCTCCCTGGTAGTGTGTACTAATAAGGTCAATCAATTCAGATCCATGCCTATCAAACATAGTGAGGAGGTCCGCATGGAATTTAGATCCCTCCTCTAAACCCGTGGGATACTACCAGGAACTCAGCCCCTTTGGTACTATCTTCACACGCCGACACTCTCCAAAATAAGAAGCTTCCAGTTGCAATTTTCTTAACTTGACTAAATTTCTGGTCAAAAGCACTGAGTTTAGAAGAAAGGTCATTGTCTTCGGGTGTGTTGGATACCGGACCGGCTGATCCATAGTCGGTAGACAGCTGGAATGGACGACTCAACCATTGCTTCAAGTTGAAATGAATATTGCTTTGCCCCCTCCCCTATGGGGGGTTATAAGATGGTAGTGCGATTCTTCTTTCGCCATTCAAGGTTCCATCAGATGGCCTGATGTCGGCTCCTCCCGACCCCTGGCTTGAGCCAGTGCCTAGGGCTCCTGGGTCATCCATCCTGGAACCTGCTTCACTATTATGTGGTAACAGTACTTACAACCCAAAATGGTCTGGACTAGGGAGCTGTAAACCCTTAGAATTCGACCCGCTGCACGGCTGCGTAGTTTCTAACATCATATCCAATCGTTGAGACAGCATATCAACTTTCTGAGTGAGCAAATTAATAAGCATAGTAAGATCACTCTGCTCCATATTGTCCTGACTGACTAACATTTATATGCTACGAAGATTAAACTGGAGAATGCCCTAGCAAGTCATGTCTACAATCACCCTGGCCATGATTTTACATTTATGATCATTGACCAGTTGAACTATGTGAAGTGAGGGGGGACTGAATCCCTGAAGTGAAGAAACTTATGTGGCAGTTGAGACTTGAAGCCTACCATCACCCCAGCCTCAATAGTATGTTATCTATCAGCTGTGTCCTTAAGCTGAGGAGTTTGGAAAGATGATGCATGGGGGGTATAACATCGGGTGTGATTTGGACATAGGACCGGCTGAGTGATCTTGATATATATATTTTATACCATGTCTGGTAGATGGAATGTCTTTTTATCAACATTTGAAATATGATGGCATGTTTATTTATTTTAATGTGTCAGTATTATTATGCGTATTTGGTTCAAAGCAAGCGTGTTTTTATAATTTTATTAACTGTCGATTGCATTTAAGTGCCATGTAAGGAACAGTATTAGTTTTACAGCTGTATATTTTATATCACATACAACTTTTTATATTGTGTGTTTATGGGATAGGAACATTTTAGTCAGATTAATCTACTTGTGCCTGTTCCTTTAAGGTAATTGGAGGGTGTGTTTTGTAATAGACTTTGCTTGCAATGGCTTTAAATGTAGCAGCACTTAAGTGTGAGTTGTTATTTTTCAGAGTCTGAAGAAGTTGGTGCAGGGCGCAGACGAAAAGCAGTATCGTGGTGCTTAATAAAATTGAAGTTGTTCGTTTATTGGCATCTTGTTTGCTTATCCCTTTGGAATTTTTAAAAAGACCTGCCTCAGTGAGTTTGGCTATCTGGCTGTGTTTATCTTTGATGAGTTTCACCTCTCTGACTGTGCTTACACCTCTCTGACTGTGCTTATTGGAGGCGTTTAGTTCTGCTGCTTGGAATTAGGAACTGTGTTGGCTTAGTAGCAGCTTGTTGCTTTTGCCTTTGACTTCCAGAACAAGCATACGTGTGTTTGGGAGGCGTTTAGTCCTGCTGTTTGGCATCAGGAGCTATGCTGGTTTAGTAGCAGGTTACCCATGTCCTTATTTATTAAATTCCATAATGATCTTTTCCATAGCCTTATACACGAGACTGGCCAGACTTGCAGGTCTATAATTTACTCTGTCCACTGACACCCCACCTTTGTGCAAGAGAATAATAGTTGCCTTCCTTCATTTATCTGACAAAGCCTGTCTGAAGGCTGACACTGAAGAGATTCTCTATGGTTCTGACAAGTACCATTTCAGATTGGCCAATAAGTGCCCTGGTATGTTATTCACCCCACAGAAGCAGCATTCTTGACTTTGGATAGTGCCTTGAGGACTTGCCCATGGGAAACTTGAAGGGAAGGTGTAGATGTTGATATAAGATATGGAAATGTAGGGGAAGGGGGAAATTAAGAGAAACTTTTCAACAAGATTACTCATGTCTTCTGGGTCCCAGTTTGCGATATCATTTACTTTTGGCTTTGCAGTGTTGGGCATTATTTATAAGGTGCTTTAATAAAATTAAAGAAAGTTTCCTGGTTGTGCTTTGCCTGGGTGGTAATTTTTACCTCATATCTACCTTTGGGTGATTTGATAAGGATCTGGAGTTCCCTATTCAGCTTAAAAGTTTTTTCAGCATCTTGAAAGTTCTAAGTACAATGTGCTTTATTTATTAATTTATTGAAGAGCCTGTTTATATTCCACCAAAATGGTTTACTTTTGAGTTTGGTACTGTATATACTTTGCAGGACAGATGTAGCTATTCACATTTGCATGGGATATGGCAGTAAGAGATTCCACATAACCAGTGTGGTTATCAAGTTGGAAAGGGATGCTGAATTTAGCCAAGACACCACTCAGTTTCAGTAGATTAGCCTTGGCATAATATGTGAATAGAGAGCTTCAGTCAAGTTCACTTTAAGACTTATTTGTCATCCAATTTGTCCATGAAGAATTTTACAATTGGTTGTCAACAGAGCTAAATCATATTGGTGAGGACAAAGTCCAGGATTTTATCACCCCTAGTTGGGGTGTGAACTAACTAGTTCAGATAGTTTGTACTGATGAAGTCCAGAAATCACTCCCCCCCCCCCCCGAGAATGGCATTTGGCTTAATGCATAGGGAATCTATACAGAGTTACCAACTGACAGGGACAGAGGGGATCCTATACTTAGACATGATACTAGAAGTCTTAAGTTGGTCATGGAGGTGTTCCAGATTATCAGATATGGAAAAACTGCCAGGCATTGATAACCTGCACTGATTGGGGTGCCCTCAATGGTTTTAAACCAGGTCTCCATAGCTATGTATTTATCAATGTATTCCAGGGAGAAGTCATGCCTTTAGGGAGTGAAGTTTTTTGATAAGGCTCTTAGCACTCAGCAGCATAACTTTATGCTATCCAAATTCTGTTTTAAGTTGAAAGGTTTTGAGGACTGACATTGCCTTAAAAGAGACACTATGGGGTGGACAAAACTTTAGCCGATAAACGAATATCATGGTTTGATAGGTGCTTGTTATCGATGACAACAGTATTATCCACCACCTCTTCTCAGGCATTAGGTGGACAACACCCCAACCCATCGGAACAACACAAGAAGCTAAGCCAACTGATTAAGTCAATCTTTTACATGTACTGAAGCCATCACTTTTAGTGAAGGTAAAATACTGCTCAAGGCTACCCGACTAGCACATTCTTAGAGCTCCATTATCCCCCATTTCATTTAGTCCAGGAAGGCACATCTCAAATCATTTACACTAATGTGTACTATGACAGGTCATATGTGTATGCAAAAACTTGACTAACTGAGCAATGTGGTGAGCACTGGCACCTCAGACAATTGACTGTGACCATTACCTTTGCACAGTATGGTGAGTGGTGCAGTAATATGTTCCACAATGGAGTCACCTATGTGCACCCCCCCCCCCATTGTGGGAGGAAGCAGTAGGCCAAAAAAAAATCACAAAAACTGATGGACCAAAAAAGAGCCATAAAAATGACAGAGTGGACTATTGAGGATAAGAAAGAAATTATACATTGCTACTATTATGCAAGAAGCACAAAAAGACAGGGAAATTAGAGGAAAGAAATACACTTGCACAAAAAAAAAAAAAAACTGTCAGAGGCTTCAAATAAAAAATTGTGTTCATTAACACCAGATTTATGAAAAACAGTATACAGACCAAGAAGCCTTGGGCCGTTGTTTGGAAAAAGATGCAACTGAGGAAGTGCGAAAATATAAAGAACAAAATCTAAAAAGGTATAAATATCTTGAAAGGTATAAAAAAGAAATATGGGACATGGAAAAGAGAGAGATCTGACATTGTGCAATATTTATGCAAAGGAGAAAACCAAATTAATCAATACAAAAAAAAGGTAGCCCCAAAGTTAATTGGAAGAGAAAGACAGGCAATGGCATCCAGACATAAAAAATTTCACAATACAAAAATTAAGGAGGAATGCGGAACATAAGATTAGTAAAGTAGAAGTTAAAAATAGGGATCTCTATCATATGAGCAAATTGAACAAATTCCGAATGCTCATATCGAATGTACCGGACCTCGAACTTCCTCCCACATCCCCCGATAATTATATATTCCAACTCAGAGATCGCACTACAGTGAGGAAAGGGCAAACATCCCATTCTTCACTGTACTACGATCTCAGAAAAAAGCACTTAGAGGTCCGGTACGTTCGATATTATGAGCGGTCGCAATATGTGAGATTCAGTCATATGACATAGACCCAAAAAATAGAAGTTGAAGTTACAGAATACCTGCAAAGTAAAGGATTTAGTGTAGACAGTCTTAGGGATAGGGGAATGGGTAGAGAGATTTGAGAAGTAATGGCAGGTGGTCACAGACTATCTGCCCTGCCCTGAAACAGTGTCTTCTGAGCCATGTTCAGAGCAGGTCTGGACGGAGTTTGTTGCTTCCTGGTGCTCCTTCTTCCCCTAGAAAGAGGTGGAGGGGCAGAATGTTTTCCTATAAATTTTGTTTTAGAAGGATAATTTCCGTGGAATTTGGGGATAGGAAAAACAAACAGGTGCTTCATGTTCTGTAACTCCTTCCCCTTCTGTTGTAGAGTTTTGAATAACTCAGCCACCTTTGTCCCAAACAGCGCAGAATTATCTAGAGACACGTCCAATAATTTTGCCATAATGTCATCAGGTAAGGGCTGTAACCTTAACCAGGATTATCTTCTCAGGACTGAGGTAGATGCAGCAGATCTGGAAGAAGCTACAGCAGCATCACAGCTGCATCGAATGGAATGCCTTGTCATCTGAAAAGACAGATAGGAGGGCTGGATATCTGTGCCTTGGCAGGAGAGTTTGGGATCTCAGACAAAAGCTTAGTGGCCTGGCCTAACAGGGCTAGAGCATATTTTGGCATACAAGTTTGGTAATTTACTGTCCTGAATGTCAGGGTAGCTGAGGTATGAACCTCCAACAAAAAGCAAATACACCAAAAAGGCTTTTAAGCATAGTAAAAGAAATAGAGGTATAGCCAGAAGAGATTAGGGGGCTGGAGGGAGGGTAACCAGGACTGAAACAGTGAATACACTCAAACATCTACATTTATGGTAAGTGTACACAACTGTACTATGTTTTTCGTGTTTCACTGTTAAAGTCATTACATTTGGGTAGATTCCCAAAGCTATAGTTGGGAGGAGGAGTTTATATAGCATTAGGGACAGCTGTAAGGCCCTGCAAGACAGCAGTGGCAAAGCCAGCTGTGGATTTAGAGAAAATTGGCAAATGATCATGCTTGGTGAAAGTATGTACAGAACTCCAAGTAGCAGCTTCTAGGATGTCCCTGGTAGGAACACCTCTGAGAAAGGCTGCAGAAGTAGATGCAGCCCTGGTGGAGTGAGATCTGATCCCCTGGGGGGATAGGTTTTCCATGGTGCTTATAGCAGAAATGAATGCAATGGCTTATCCATTTAGAAATGGTTTGTTTTAAAATAGCCTTTCCCTCTGCACCTGCAGCAAATGCTATCAACAGTTGTTCAGACGGTCTTAGAGGTTTAGTCCTGTTCGAGTAGAACCTAAAGTTGTCTGTGCACATCCAAGGAATGCAGAATCCGTTCCCCTTTGTTCTGTGGAATGGGAAAGAATGTTGGCAAATGACTGGACTGATTAAGAGCCACACTGGATACCACCTTGGGCATGAAGGATGGATTGGTCCTGAGTGACACCCTGTCTGCATGAAAGATGATGAAAGGCTCCACTGCCATAAGGGCCTATAATTCAGACATCATTCTAGCTGAAGTGATTGCTAAAAAGAAGGCTGTTTTCCAAGAAAGAAATTTCAAGTCCGCAGTAGCAGCTGGCTCAAAAGGAGGTAGAGTGAGTTTCTCCAATACAAAGTTAAGGTCCCAGGCAGGGGTTGGAGCTCTCATGGGTGGTCTCAAATTTTTTGCCCCTCTGAGGTACTGCTTGAGCAGAGGATGAGAGAAGGGAGGTTCTGTGTTATAATGAGCTGAAATTGCTGAGGCGTGGATTTTGATGGAGGAAAAAGACAGGCCCTTGTGAGGCATCTCAGTGAAGTACTGCAAAATCTGAGGTAAATTGGGCGCTGTTGTGCTAATCCCCTGAGACTGGTTCCAGGCACAGAATCTTTTCCATTTGTCAGCATAAGATTTTCTAATACTAGGTCTCCTTGCCTCTAAAATGAAATCCATCACAGGTTTGCCGAGGGATGAAAAGGGTGAATTTAAGTGATTAGCCAGGCTACAAGGTTCAAAGTTGGAAGCTGAGGGTGCAGAAATTGGTTCTCCTGCTTGGACAGCAGTGAAGGGGTTTGAGGCAGGTGCCGTGGAGTTAACTGTGACAATGCACAGGAGGGGGTACTAGTGTTGGCGTGCAGTCTGGAGCAATCAAGATCATCCTTGGTTTATCCTGTTTGACTTTTAGTAGGACTTTGGAGAACAGAGGCAGCAGGGGGAAGGCGTAGACTGATAGGTTTTTCCAGCTGAAGGACAGAGCATCCACTTTCCAGGCTTGTTTGTGGGGAGTCCTTGTGCAAAACTTGTACAACTGGTAGTTCTGGGGGGAGGCAAATAGATCTATGTCTGGGCTCCCCATTCGCTTGTCAGAATGGTGAAAACCCTTGGTTCCAGTTTCCACTCGTGTGGGTCCATGAGATTTCCGCTTAGTCCGTCTGCCAGTGTATTTAATTTTCCTGGCAGGAAATGAGCTTGTAGGTGCACTTGGTAGCTCAGGGCTGTGTTCCACAATGCCATGACTAGTCTGCAGAGGGGGTAGGAATGTGTACCCCCCGCCTGCTTGTTTATGTACCACATAACCGTGGTGTTGTCCGTCTTTACCATTAGTTGTCCTGGAAGAATGTAGTCCTTGAAGGCTGTCAGAGCATTCTGTACAGCTAACATTTCTTTCTGATTGATATGTAGGTGCATTTGACTTGGGTTCCATTTGCCCTGAATGTACTTCCCTGCCAGGTGAGCCCCCCCATGCATAGTCTGAAGCATCTGTTAGGGTTTGGGCGGCAGGGAGTAGTGTAAATGGTAATCCCTTGTTTTGGTGGAAGGCCTCTGCCCACCAAAGGAACTCTAGGCATAGGCAAGGTACGATAGGAATCTGTTTCCAGGCTGTGAAAATGTTGACTCCATAAGCTTTTTAGATACCACTGTAGTTCATATGCAGTCTTAAATAAGGAATTAGAAGAATGCAGGAGGCCATGAACCCCAAGGCTTGTGGTATTTGTCTTGTAGATAGCAGGGTTTTTGTGGCCACTTGTTTGAAATAGTTTACCAACTGAATTTGCTTTTCTGGCGTACGGTAAGCCATCTGGGAAGTTGTATTCAAGCTTGCTCCCAGGAAGGTAGTTTGCTGACAGGGTACCAGTTGTGATTTCTTTTCATTTATAGGGTACCCCAGACAAATTAGAACCCTTTTTACAAATGCCAGATGATTTAAAAGTACACAGTGGCTTTCTGCCTGAATTAGACAATCGTCCAGATATAGATACATTTGCATGTTTCTTTGTCTGCAAAATGCAATTATTGGTGTCAGGCACTTTGTAAAGACCCTGGGTGCAGTAGATGAGCCAAAGGGCAGTGCTGAGAATTGGTAATGCAAATAGCTTGCTTTGAATCGGAGGTATCTTCTGCAAGATACCCTTATTGGGATATGCAGGTATGCCTCAAGTCTAGAGTTATCAACCAGGCATTCTTGCCTAGCATAGGCAGTAGCTGTTGTAAAGTCAGCATTTGGAATTCTGGAATGTCCAGGAACGTATTTAGAATGGATAAGTACAGAATTGGATGCCATGATTTGTCTTTTCTGGGTACCAGGAAAAGTCTTGAATAAGATCCCTGTCCTTTTTTGGCACTGGTTGAATAGACCCCATTATCCATGAGGGACATGACTTGTTTCTGGGCCTCTACCCACTGATTTGGTGGCAGATCTGGCAATCTGTTTGGAATTGGCAACGTGTGGAAATGAAATCTGTACCCCTGGGATACTATATTTAATACCCACCTGTCCTGGGTAATTAAATGCCAATTTTGAGCATGAAGTGCTAGTTTTCCCCCCAAGGGGCTGCCAAAAGGTAAGTGCTTGGAGATGGCCGAGGAAAGTCATTGAGACTGTTTACTGTAGGGTTGTGTACACTTACCATAAATGTAGATGTTAGAGTGTATTCACTGTTGCAGTCTGGGTTACCCACCCGCCAGCCCCCTTTCTATACCTTTTTTTTCCTTCACTATGCTCAAAAGTCTTTGTGGTGTATTTGCTTATGTGTTCTAAAGTGCATGTATATATTTATAGTTTTATATATATATATATATATATATATATATAGATATATATAGATATATATATATATATATATATATATATATATATAGATATATATAGATATATATAGATATATATAGATATATATAGATATAGATATATATATATATATTTATTTATTTTGCTCCCCATCTGGGGGGCTCCTGACATCTGGGGCAAGAAAAACAGATTAAAATGGCGTCTGCTGCATGTTTCATACCCCTGACGTCATGGAAGAGGAGACAGCAACCAACGCAGGACCCAAGACTTAGTTATTCAGGCCAACTTGAGGGCAACCTGTCAGCAGATTACCCAAATGTACTGACTGCAACAGTGAAACACGAAGAACATCCTTGTCCCCTTTTCCTCTTCTGGTACCAGATGAATAGCCCCCATGCTTAAGAAGGAAAGTACCTGTTTTAGAGCCTCTGCCACTGCTTTGGGGCAGGTCTGGCCACCCATTTGATGTTGGCAACATGAGGAAATGAAATCTGTAACCCTGGGACACTGTATTTAAAACCCATTTGTCCTGGGTTATGAGTTCCCAAGTTCTTTGCATGAAGAGCAAACTTTCCCCCCAAAGGGGCGGTCAAAAGGTAAATGTTTGGTACTTTTAAAAGAAGTCACTGAGACTGTTTACCATGGGGGAGGGTCTTGTTATTTCAAGATTTGGAAGAGGAGCCCCCCCCCCCCTAAATGCTTGGTTCTGAGAGTCCCCTGGGACTGAAACCTGGGGTTTTTGCTGTGCCTGGGTTTGGCCCGAGAAGACCTGGAAGGGACTGGAAAGGACCAATTCTTAGTAGGCCAGTGCCTACTAAATCTAGGAGGTTGCACTTGTAAAAAATCTTTAACAGTTTGCATATATTTAGCTTTATCTTCCATCTTTAAGAACTTCTTCAGCCTCGCTGCCAAACAGGAGGTCCAGATTTAAAGGAGCATCCCAACAATTTAGCTTTAACATGATCATGCAAAGATTGTTCCTTAATCCCAGCATGCCTTCTAAGCATAGACCCAGTAACAGCAGCCCTGCAAGAGGTCTCTAAAGAATCAAAACCACATTGCAAAGACTGTTTTCCAACTTTTTCAGCAGAATGCATTAAGTTCTGTAAATCTTTATTTTCCACACAGTCAGGAATCAACATCATTTTCTGTTTTAGTCCAATAACATGTTGCTGATATTTTAACATATGAAATTGGCAGTTTAAAGCTCTGATTGCCAAGGTTGCAGAAGTATAAACCTTTTTACCCCATCTATCCAGCGCCCTCAGAAGCCGGTGCCTGCACAGCGGCTCTGGACCCATCCAAGGTGGAGACATCCACGGGTTCCATAGTTGATGTATCTCACGGCATACCGGACTCCAAATGGGTCTCAGTAGAGGCCTGCAAATCAGAAGTAACTGGTATCAGGGGCTGCAAAAGCGCCTGAGTACTGGCGAACTGGCGACTGGCTTAGGAGAAGCATCGTCAGCAGTTCTGGACCTCGACGGCCTGTCTCTGTCTTTATCTTTGCGTTTTATCGGAATCCTGGTAGTCAGATGGCTAATCGACGACATTTCTGGATTATTAAACTGAGAACTGAAATAACGAGGGACAAAAATATAACGATGACGGACAGTGCGCTGATTAAATAAAGCACAAAACCGACAGTAAGGTACATCGTGGTCAGGGTCAAGGCAAGGAATACAGTACGAATGAAAATCTTTATGAGGTATTTGCTTTCCACAAGTAATGCAATTATTAACTTTTACTGACATTGGTAAGGAGCAAGAAAAGTTTCCCCAATGGGGTACTTAGCTTTAAGTTGAAGATTTCGGAGCTGAAACTCGAACACGAAAATTTCAGTGGTCTGCCGACCGGCACTTGCTAACTGCTTTTGCTTCGGGCACTGCACGGCAAGAAAGACTGATGTAATGGCGTCAGCTGCATGTTTTATACCCGACGACCTGACATCATGGAAGAAGAGACAGCAACCGAAGCAGGACCCAAGACTTTGTTAATCATGCCGACTGAGGGCAACCTGCCAGCAGATTACCCAAATGTAATTACTGCAACAGTGAAACAAGATCATCTTTCTATAACATGCACACAGGAAATGGAGAACAAAGAATGTGTCCTGTTTAGAAGAAAATGATCTAAGAGAAGAGTTGCTTGATTTAATACAGATGGACAGACATATTAAGATTGATAAAAGAGATAAGACTATAGAAAGTCAATAAAACCCAAAAAGTTAAGACGTTTGATAAAACAAATTAACACATTAGGAATGTTCACAGAGATTTGTGCGATATAACAGAAGCAAACAGAATATACTGCTGTGTGGCTAAATTAACAGATAAAGTCTTATCACAAAAACTCTGGAGAAATCAAATGCCATCATGGAATTATCAAATAGATAAAACTATAAAGCAATTAAGAAATGAGGTGTCACTGTTAAGAGTATAAGAGGGAACAATCAAAAATGCTCAAAAACGTGATAAAAGCAATGCACAGTATCAGAACGGGTCAAGATCTATCTTGCACTATTGCAAATAATGAACTAGAAATATCAGCACAGACAGAAAAACTTAAAAGATATGCAGATAAATATAGAGGAAGAGTACAAAATAAGCAACTTTCTGATGACCCAAAAAGTTTTAGAGAGTTGGGAAACGAGGCAAAAGGAATTGAACCACCACCAAAAAAGAATAAATAAATATACTTCGGAGAAACATCTATGAAGATCCTGTGAAACAAAGATGCTAAATGGACAGAAATAAAAGAAAGAACAAGTTCATGTACAGGATATAAAATGGGATGAAGTAACGGCCAGAGAGACTGAAGCAAAGTTAAGAAAAGCCCCTTAATGGAAAATCCCTGGCCTAGATTCAGTACCCAACATCTAGCTCAAGTACTAACATCTTTACATGAGTATTTAGCCACAAGTAAGAACTATTTATGCACTTCCAAACAGACGCCAGTCTGGTTAACAGGAAAAACAATGCTCCTACTTAAGAGCAAACCTGCAAGCTATCCTAAAAACTACAGGCCAATAACTTGCCTTCCAACTACACAAACTGTACACTAGAATTGACGCAGACGGTGTTTATAGTCATTTAGAACAAAACTCCCAGCAATAGAATAAAACGGTAACAAAAAAGTCATATGGAGCAAAGGATCATTTGTTAAAGTTATAATGGAGAACTGTAAAAAGGAGTATAATCTAAGTATGGCATGGATAGACTACAAAAAAGCATTTGAAAGTATCCCACATTCATGGATAAGAGAGTGCTTAAAAATTTATAAGATACACCCTACACCGACTTTTTACATTATAGCGACCATAAAAAAGTAGCAAATCACTTCACAGTTAAGCCGTGACAAAGGACAAATTATTATTCCAGGGATAAAAAGTCAAAAGGGGACATTCCATGGTGACTTCCTTGTCACCACTGCTCTTTTGTCTTGCCCTCAACTCAATTAAGCCATCTACCTAACAGATTAGGTCATGGCTACAATTTGGCTCACACAAAACAACTAAGTCTAAAGCCTTGTATTCTTTTTGTAGATTTAAAATTGTACAGTTTATTCAATGAGGAACTGAAAGCACAACTGCAAGTGGTCGGACCTTTGTCAGATACAGGAATGTGATAACATGTACAGAAGCAAACATTAAAGCAGGAAAGCTACAGTACCAAGAAAACATCAGTTTGGGACAGCAATGTGATATAAAATAACTTAAGAGGGAGTGTATAAATATCTGGGAATTGATGAAGGATCAACAATAAAACATGAACATATGTAAATAAAACTTAGTAAGGAATATTTTAGAAGACTAAAATTAATACTTGACAGCACTGACATCTAGGAACAAAGTCCAAGCTATAAACCAATTTGGTCTTCCTGTCCTTACACTCTTGGATTGACTGACTGGCGGCGAAAGGTGTTGCATCAGTTGGACAGGAAAACAAAGATGCTTCATGAGTGTCAAATGGATTTATAAAAATCCGTGTATACCAAGACAATTATTCCCATTCTGAAGAAGATAAGGGTCTCCTTACAAGACCAAACATTGTGAAAGTTTTGAAACATGAGAATAAGTCTAACATGACCCTCCTGCTTAGTTTAGCAAAAGCATATTGTAGTCAAGCAGGAATGGAAATCAAACCAGAAGTAGATAAAAATCAAGCAGCAACTGAATCCGCCAAAAAAAAACAAAAGAAAGTATACAATTTGAAGGATCAGATGGGAAGGAAAGAAATGTGAAAAATGAATAAATACAGTTGCAAGTATAGAAAACTCCTGGAACAACCTCATGCTGATCAGGATCGAAGAGAGGAATGGTTAAGGAAGGGTGAATTTAAACCAAAACACAAAAGGTTAATATTGGCCGGCCGAGATAGTGGACCAAGTACAAGTTGGTTTACAAAGTCCATTGACCATGTGGGAGAGAAAAACAAATGTAGGTTTTGTAAAACAGAATTGGAAACAGTCGCACAGCTTTTTGCTGGTTGTAGTATACTAATGGCAGGAGAACTGCATACTCAAAGGCATAATAATGTGGCAAGGCTGTTGCATTGGGGATTGTGGAAACATTAAAATACTGAAGTAGCTGAAAAGCACTGGAAACATGAGCCACAAAGCATTACAGAAAATGAAGTTTCTATCACGTGGGATCACCCATTACCAACAGTTCAAACAATACATGCAAGAAAACCAGATATAGTTGTCCATGAAAAGACAAAAGTAACATTAATCATTGAAATTGCTACACCTAGTGATTACAGTGTCTTACAGAGAAAGACAAAGTAATAAAATACCAAGATTTGCAAGCAGAAATGAGGGCAATGTAGAAGGAGAATGTCCAAACGCTACACTAGTAGTAGGAGCAATGGGTCTTACAAAAAATAATTTACAATTGTACTTGAATATGTTACAGACCCAGACAACGTATGGCTTGCAGGAAGAGTCATTATTGGGCACATTGAGGATGCTGCAAAAAGCACTTCTGGCTAAAATCAAAGACTGAAACAAAACTAATTTCATGAACTTGAATCCTACTTTCACTTAGGAATGGGGTCCATTCCAGTCATGGTATTAGAACCCAAAAAGACTTGGAGAAATTAAAAAGGACCGTCTTATGGGCTTCTGAATTGAAACACAGTCTGACGTATGTTTCACGGTGGGTGTCGCCTGTACTGTGTGCTTGTGAGGTTGCTGAAGGTACTTGTTTTCTTAGATTATATTTAGGAGGCCCTTATAGTTTAGGTAAGTTACTTTAAAGAGACTCAGCAAGTGAAGGTCTGTTTGGTCTGATCTGTGTGTGACAGGTTTAGTGTGGTGGTGAGTGGTACTGGCAACCTGCTTGTTAACTGTACTGTCTTCATGTGTGTGTTGACTCCAAATAACTGCCTCTCTCACACACTGCCTCAGTTTAAAAATTACAGTTGATAGTAAACATTACATTAAAAGAGGTAAAAATGGCTGCACTATTTTTGTCCAACAGCATCATTCCTGGTCTTCACAATACTTAAATCGTTGGTTTATTTAAATGAAAAAAAATGTATGCTTCAGCATGTATACCATAAACTGCACTCAAGTAATTGCTGATACAGAAACAGAGGATTGGATTTATATAGTAGGCAACTCAAAAATTGGCTATAGCTTATATAAATGTATATATTAAAATCTTTCAAGTCTTAGGCATACTAATTTTATACATAGTTTACAGATAACTGGTTTTGGAGGGAAAGAGAGGGCTGCCATGGTATAGTTCTTATCTAATTAAATAAAAAAAGTGTTGCACTGTACTATCTCTAGCCAGATGCAGGTCCACTACAGTCTACCTCAAAAATCAATAGGTTCATAGGTGTTTAGACTAAATCACAAAGGCCATTTTAAGCCTAGCCATGCACCCCAAATCTCTGACAAATTCTGATACCCTAGATAAGTGTAAGCATGAGCCTGGGAGATAAACCATTTGCAGGTTGCCTGCGTCCATTATATAGGTGCCACACCAGGGATGAATTTCTGGTTTCCCAACCAATTGTCCAAGTTGCACTTGAAATGAATTAGGGAGTAACTGTGCTTCACATGGATGGGGAGCCTGCTCCATATACAGGGCAGCCTCTGGGATATACATCTCTCTCTCCAGTAGGTACTACTTATATCACAGGCAAGGTTCAAGTATTTAGAAAAATTAGTTGTATAAAATCTTACCATAATCATAGATGCCCTTCTCTTCCATATTGCAGTATTCTTACTTGTGGGATCCTCCTCCTTGGTCAATCCAAACATCCGGCTCCTCTACCAAAGCTTTAGCCTGGTTGCTGTCAGGTACTTGGGGCATCACATGCAGGGCCATAAACCCTGGGCCTTAAATGTAACATCCACATGCACAGACCTCAGAACTAACTGTCCAGTCAGACAACAGTCTAAGAATAAAGGAATGATGCCATCCAGACAGGAACAGGATTCTTCAGAGGGATAGAAGGGAGGGAAGTAATACTGTAACATCTAAGAGAAGGACATCTATGGTTATGGTATGATTTTACACAACTAATCTATGTCCTTCTATACTCATGTTGCAGTATTCTCACTTGTGGGAAAGTACCACACTTGAGCAAAGCATAGGGTGGAGGAAGCTTTAGCAATCTCCAGGAATCCATAGAGGATGGCTTTTGCAAATCCTGCCGACTCTGGAGATTATACAATTTATAGTGTTTGGTTCAAGTGTGGACCATGTGGCTGCCTCTAGGACAGTGGCTGTATCCAGGTCTTTGAGAAAAGCCCTTGAAGAGACCACTGCTCTAGTGGAGCGTGCTTTAACTGTGTAGGGTAATTGTCTACCATGGAAGGAGTAACAGAAGTTTATAGCTTTGTATACCCAGGAATATATTTCTGTTTGGATACAGCTTTCCCCAAGGTCCTGGGGTAAAAGGATACAAAGAGTTGGTTGGACTTTCTAATGTCCTTGGTCTTGTCCAGATAATCTCAGTTGCCTGTGAATATCAAATGAATGAAGGAATTGAGCGCACTTGCACTGTCATTCTGTGGCAAAGGGAAGAAAGTGGGTAAATAGATTGGTTAAGGGACAGTTTGTTTACCACTATGGGTATGAATGAGGGGTTAGTACAACGAGAACCCCTGTCCCTGTGGAAAATAGTGTAGGGTGGAGTAGCCATGAGTGCTTGCAGCTCAAACTCTCCCCTAGCTGAAGTAAGGGCTACTAACAAGACATTCTTCCAGGTACACATCTTTAAAGTGGCAGAAGCTGCAGGCTCAAAAGGGAGCAGTGGTAAGTTTCTCCACAACAAAGTTCAGGTCCCACGGAGGAGGGATAGAATTCCTTGGTGGTCTGATGTGGAGAACCCCCTTAAGGAAATGTTTCACTTCCAGTCTCGATAACAGGGTGGATCAATAGGTGAAGCAGGCTGACAAATGGACCTTCACTGAAGAGTATGAAAGCTCTGATTTTAGGAGCTCTCACACACACAAGCTAGAACTAGATGAACATCCACTTGGAAGGGGTCTCGTTTGCTTTGCAGACACCAGCTGGAGAACCTTTTCCATTTTGATAAGTAGGATTCCCCGTGCTGTAGGTTTCCTGGCCTCCTGCAGGACAGATGGCACATCCTCAGAGTAAAGACGTCTGAAAGGGATCACAAGTTGATCACCCACAGAGTTAAGCTGAGGGTTTTCAGATGAGGATGGAGGAGGGATTCCTTTTGTTGTGAGAAGGTCCACCTTGTGAGGCAACTTGTGGTGAATGACCTTGGCAAGAGATAGAAGGGGGGACCAATGCTGCCTTGGCAAATAGAGGGTCACCAGCAAGATTTCTGGTTTGTCCTGCAGAATTCTCAGTGGGATCTTTTGAATGAGAGGGAAGGGGGAAAGCATAGAAACAACCCCTTCCAAAAGCATGAAAAGGCATCCACCTTCCATGTTAGTGGGGAGGGGAGCCTGGAGCAGTAGAGCTATAGTTGTCTGTTCTGGGGGGGGGGGCAAACAGATCTATCTGTAGGGTGCCCCATATATGGACAATGTACAAGAATATATCCCTGTGTAACATCCATTTGTGATGTTGAGAGAATGATCTGCTGAGGGCATCTGCCTGTTGGTTGTCTTGTGATGGGATGTAGACTGGCTGCAGTGTTACATTGTACAGAGTGGCCAACTACCACACATGTACTGCTAGCCTTTAAAGTAGGATCTGTACCACTCTGCTTGATGTTCCAAATCACTATGGTGTTTGTCTGTGAAGACTTGTAGGGGACCAGGTTGTAAGAGTGGGAGGAAGGTCTTTAGAGCTAGGAGGAGACCAGTCATTTTCCTCACACTATGTTTTTTCTGGAGGGAGGACTCCCATTCAGCCTGTACCTTAAGACCATTCAGAGTGGCCCTCCATCCCCGATCAGAGGCATCTGTGTGCATGAATTGGACTGGCTTGGTGGGCTGTAGAGGGAGGCCTGGGTTTTGGCTTACCTGGTTGGATCCACCACCCCAACTCTCTTTTCAGGCAGGCCAGGAAGGGCACCTGAAAATCCAGGGGGCGATTGTGTTGGGACCAGACATTTTTCAAGTACCACTGGAACTTCATCACAAGCAACCTGATAAGGGACAATATAGGAAGAGTAGCTGCCATTAAGCCCAGAAGACGGAAAAATTCCCTGGCAGGGATGTGGGTGACTAGAAGTAAGTCTTGGAAGAAGCTGGTTAGAGAAGAAACCTTGCCTTGTGGGAGGAAGGCCTTCATCAAGTCTGTTGTTATTCTGTTTCCCAAGAAGATCTGGTCTTGGGATGAAGTGGGAGGACTTCAGTAGGTAGAGAGTAAACACTAGACTTCGTAGGAGAGACGTAGTGGCTAGACACTTAGGATCATAGCAGGTTACAAGGCTATTGACCCAGAGGCTCTTATAAGCCTAGCCAAGAGTTTAGCCCATGTTTAGACAAATCAGCACCCATGTGCCCCTGTCCAGCAGGGATATAGGTGAAATCTCAGGGGTATATTTTCTGTTTCCCATCCAGTTATCCAGGTTGTTCTTAAACATTCTTGACATGGACAGGGAGTCTATTCCATAGATGGAGTCTCTGGGACATAAATCTGTCCCAACAAGTCCTGTTGAAGTGACAGACCAGGTGGAGGCCACCCATGCGGGTTACTTGAGTGGAGCTTGACTTGTGGATATGAAGCAGCCCCATCAAGGTGGGGTCCATGATCGCCTTGCATGCCAAAGGTCACACCTCTGTGGAGTCTGTATGAAACTGAGTAGAGGGATAGGGCTTTTAGCCTGTGTATGATAGATGTTTGAGGCCCTGGATTCTCCTGATGAGGAACCTCTGTGGTCTCGCCAGCTGCTGCATGTGCTGTGTGTGGTACATGCCGAAAGGTGCGCTGTAGTCAATAATGGGCCTTACAAGGGAAGAATACAGGGATGTTATGACCTCCTTTGTTCCTGGATGAGATAGCCTTTCTTGTGGAAAGCTTTCCGTACCACTGAAGCGAAATGGTGGTCAAAAGTCAGGTTGCTATCAACCTAGGTGCCCAAATCCCTCATGAAGGATTGAGCACTTAGGACGTTATTAATGTGATAATTTGTGGGGGCGTCACTCTCCCCAAAGGAGATGATGGTGCATTTTTATGTATTCAGCTTGAGGACATGTTTCTGGCACCAGTCATTTGAGTGAGACCCTCTTGGAGGATATCCACATAACTAGGGAAATTGATGACGGCATCCAGCTTGCAGTCATCTGCAAACCTGATAAGCCACAACCCACTGGTTTTGGCTTGCACCTCAGAAAAGTATATCCCAAATAACAGTGGCCCCAAGACCAAACCCTGGGGTACGCCGCTTGTTACAGGTCTACTGCTTGAGGTGGCTTCCCCTACTATGACTATGTGGGTTCTATCAGTGAGCCAGTTTGCTACCCATCTGGTAACATATGGATTGATGCCTAGTTAAGAGAGTTTATCTATTATGCCCGAGTGGGGAATAGTGTCAAAAGGCTTTGGCCAGTCCTCCTTGTCCATGGCTTTGGTGACTGTCCCAAAGTTGTCGACCAAATTTAGCACACATGACCCACCCCTTGACAAAGCCAAACTGTGTGGGATCAAGTGTTTGGAGGTTGCCAGTGTCCTTGTTAATGAGGTCCATGATCCAGTCCATGGCCTTGCAGATCAGGATAGATAGGTTGATAATTTCCCGGACTGGAGGATGTTCCACCTTTGTATAAAGGGATGACGGTGGCTGTCCTCCACTCAGCTGGGATGAAGCCAGTACTCAGGCTTCGGTTGGTTGAACAGGGTGCCTAATGGTGCTGCAAGTTCCTGCCCGAGTTCATGTAGGATGCAGCCTGGGATGTTACCGGGTCCCATGGAGGCTGTATTTTTTGCCTTTGAGACAGCAGTGATGACCTGTTCCCTAGATATAAGGGGAAGGGGGCAGGTATAGTTTTCACTAAATCTGTCAGCCAGCAAATTTGCTATATCTATGGCATTCATATATGGGTGTCCTTGACCACCAGTTCTGAACACATCTGGGTGCTTCCTCTGAGGTTGAAGACGGATGTGAAAAAGGCCTTATGATAGTCTAGTAGATGTGGCCAATTTGGACTTGGTTTGCTTTGGAAGATTTCACTAGTGCTCTTATTTGCTTGTTCAGGCTAAAGAGGCAAAGCTTCCAATTGGGCACCTACTTCTTGGTCTTGGACAGCAATGTTTTCCTTTTGTTATAGAGTTTACTTAATGCAGATGTCCATCAGACAGGTTTTCTCTTCCTTGTGGAGGATGACTTAGTTCTGTCGGGTATTCCTGATTCCATGCATCTATATAAATGCTCGTATAGTGCTTTGGTGTAGTTTTGGATATTGCCGCCAGTTCTTAGAGAGGGGGAGGGGGCTGTGAAGCTGTTTATATCATCCATCAAGGGGTTGTAATCAGCTTTGGAGAAGTTTTTTTTCTCTTATCCTAGCTAGACGGGGGGGGGGGGGTTTGGGGGAGACTATGACTTCGAAAGTGAACGCTTTATGATCAGATCTTACTAGGAAGGATAATACTATACGGATGCTGCAGTGATTACTCATGTTGGTTAATACTAAGTCCAAGATATTATCACCCCTTGTGGGGGGTATCTACTAGCTGTTCCAAAGCATTTGCATTGACAAAAATCAAAGAATATCTGGGCATTTGTGTTCTGGCATGAGTAGTTCTTCCAGTCTATGTTTGGGAAGTTAAATTCACCAAGGATCAGTCAGGGTAAAGGGCTGAATCTTGATAGATTCTAACAGGTCCAAATAGGCAGATTGGGCATCTCGAGTCAGATTTCGGGGGGGGGGGGGGTCTTGTCAATGGTTAACTACACCTGGAGTGTCTCCTGTGCATCATACTGTTTGACCAGCCTGGAGGTGTGTATGTTTTTAATGTATATTGAATCTCCACCTCCTTTGGCTTTACTGCCCACAGTTTCGGGTATGAATGTATGACAGGATGAGTAACCAAGTAAGGCTGGGGGGGCTCCCCGCAGCTTTGAACCAGGTTTCTGAGACTGCAGAGAGGTCAACATTTTCCAGGGTTAGGAATGCTTGCAATGTGTGCAGTTTCATGTTTAGACTCCTAGCGGTTTAGCAGCATGATTTTTAATTTTGGCTTTGTTGACATTTTTATGGTGGTAATTTTAACCTGATCACTTTTCCTAAAAAAAAAGGCACTACTGGGGAGGCAAGAGCCTTTGTCATAGGCCTGAAGCCCAGGCTGTCAGGTACTGGATCCCCATGGAATGACACCAGAAACTAAGCCAATTGTTAAAGTAATTCATTTTCTCTCTCAAAATATTTTTATTGTTCAAATACAGTTGAATATACTCCATAGTTATTAAAGAGGTTATATACAAATACTGTGGTCACTATTTACATCAGCCTGACACTATAACAGAGCTCAATATATAGAATTACTTTATTGGTATAACAATCCAGTTATCAGTGTATCTGTTAAGTTATTGTAAAGTGTCAATTAAGGCATTTTTTGCATGGAGTGTTAATAAATGGCTTAAGATGAATACTTAATTCTTTAATTTTAATTTCCAACAATGCTGTGGTCTTCAGTAGGGTGTAGAAGTCGGTAATGTGTTCAATTCTATCTTCTTATACACTTCCTTGAGATTGCAAGAATTGTCCAAACTAAAGACATTTTTGACTCATTCAAATGAGGACCTTCGTACACATTTAATAAGTCTAGAGCTTTAGATAAGTTAAATGATTCATTAAATAAAAAGCTTGTAAAAAGTTTTTAATACCATTCCAAAATGGCTTAATTTTAAAACAAACAAAATGTGATTCCAGTCTGCATTGTGTATTTGCTCACACCTCCAACATATTACCTTTGTAGAAGAATTAATTTTCGTAATACTATATGGTGTTAAGGAAGATCTGTGCAAGCATTTCCAATTAAAGACTTTCCAGTATTGTGCAAAGGATGTATGTTTTATTGATAAAATATCTGATTTAATTTCTTCAGTTAGCTGCAATGAGTGTACTTTTGTTCTATAATTCCAATATGAGGATTTGGGCGTTTTATAATGCTTTGCATAGTTACCCAATCTTGTTGTGGAATTTTGTATGTTGTTTCTATTGTTTGCATATTCAGAACTTTTAGTTCTTTGATGCATTGAAACCAACAAACAAATACTTTGTTCCCAGGAATTATTTCTCAGTATATTTTATGTGGATAGGTCTTTGTAACTACGAATGGTGCTAAAATATCAAACCAGATTTTTAAATCTATATTTGCATTAATAATTTTCCTAAATGAGTCAATGTAATAATCATACGAGTTTTACTGGGCTTAAGTCATATTATACTGCATACTAATACATACGTGCCATGGCAAATTTAATTTGAATTTTTTTTTAATCAAATTCATTTATTGATATTACAGTTAGTAATTCTTTCCAATTTGCATTTGGACTTATCCAATCTGAGATTGTTTTCTATATTGATGCTTTTATATACGTTTCTATATCAGGAAAGTTTAATCATCCTTGCTTCCATGGTCTGATATGATGCATTAAACTTATTCCATTTCTTTTGGGAAATCATAAACATTTTATTAGGCATGAGTTTATTTATTCCTTTCTGATAACAGTTGTATTGCCAAAGCTATATATAGAATCTTGGGTAGTAAAACCATTTTTATTAACTGTAGTCTATCTTCAAATGTTAATATTATTTTGTTCCACTTTTCCTGAGATTTTAATTGTATTGATCATATTATTGTATTTTTTTGACTAATTATCCTTGCATAACTCAATTCCTAGATATTTTAAGGTAGATTGTTTCCCTATAATGTGATTCCCCTTCATCAGCAATTCTTTTTTTATTTAAAAATAAAAACAATTATCTTGAGTTATTGAAATGTTTCCCTATAATGTGATTCCCCTTCATCTGCAATTCTTTTTTTATTTAAAAATAAAAAAAATTATTTTGATTTATTGAAATGGAGTCCTGAAGTCCTGTAAAATGTATGAATTAAAATATCTAATTATTCTAATCTCTCTTTTGTACTGGATAATGTTAATATGTCATCAGCAAAGACCATTACTTTAGAACTGCATTGCTCAAACATCTACTACTCTGATTTTTATATTGTTACATATTGAATCTGCCAATATTTCAATAGCCAAAGCAAACAGAATTGGTGACATGAGACATCCTTGTTTAGTATCCTTTGTTATATGTATAGTTTCAGAGGTGAAAGGACCAAGCTTAACATATGCTAAATTATTTGTATATATATTCTTTAGTAGATTAACAAAGGAAGGAGAAAATTCAAACACTAGAAGTTTGAAAAATAGTCCCAATTTAGGAAATCAAAGGCTTTCTCTATATATAAGCCAATTATGAGTGTTTATTTATTAATATAATCTATAAGACAAATTATTCTTTTAATATTGTCATGTGTGCGTCTATGATATATAAATCCAGTTTGATCATTATTTACTGTTTTAGATAGTAGTATTTTCATTCTGTTAGTTAATATTGTCATAAATATCTTATAGTCATTATTTAATAATAACAGACTGGAGAAGTTGTTCACCGCAACTGAGCTACAAAATATAAGTATCTTGATTTTTTTTTTATTATTCTTACAGATTACTGTTTTTACAATTTAATATACATAAAGCACTTTGTCTATTCAGTATCTTCACAAATCCTTATCTGTTTAAAAACTTTCATTTGTCTCTGTAGTGCTTGCTGTCTGTAGGCTATTTTTGTCCCACCCTGTTGGTGTGTTGCTCTTATACTTGGTGGCTTTGCAGTTGCCCGCCCCTACTGTGACACACCTCCCAGTCTAGTGTCATTAGCTCATTCTGCTCAATACAGAGAGAACATTTGATAAGGCCTTCTGTTCCTCCTTTTTCCCTTTCAAAAAGTAAAACAAGACTTTTTTTCTCTTTTAACTGAACCTTCTTGTGTTCTGACTGTCCTTCTCAAACATTTTGGAAATATACAGTATATTTCAGAGCATTTGTTAAAACTGTATTTGCTATAACTGATTTAAGTATTTTTTTTCTGGCTTTTTGATTATTTACTGCTTAGCGACTGCATTTTAGCCTGTTTACACAGCTCTGCATTCTATTTAAACTGTTTTTGTGTTGATTAACTGTTTTGCACTTTTAAAAAGTTATTTGTTGCTTAATTTTACCTGTAGGCTAATGCACTCAAGTGCGCTAGCCGCTTAAAAGCATTTATAGCATTTACTGTCTTTTTCCTCGGTTTTCTGCAAAAAAGAAAAAAAAAAACAAAAAAAAAAAAAATCTTGTTTTCCCGCCTTACTGAACTAGAATAGTCCAGTCTTCAGAGTTTGTTGATCTCTGGGCTTTGTCTTGGTTCCTGTGCTATTCCATATCCTTATTTGGATAAAAGGAAGCGTCTTTGTTCACCAGTGGGAGTGGGGAGCACTGAGCGGCCTATTTGTCCCTAGAGGAGTGGTTCCAGCCAGAAACCTGTAGTCTATTGGCCATTTTGGGTCAATTCCTAGCTCTTTTCAGCCCCCTGTAATAAAGCCCGCTTTAGCGCGCTTTTTCGCTTGTATTCAACTCAGCACAACTCCTCGTGGTGTCCTGCAGAGTTCTACAAGCAGCAGAGAGCAAGAGAGTGACTTTTTCCTGATTTAAGTTTTTTTTTTTTCTGGCTTTTTGATTATTTACTGCTTAGCGACTGCATTTTCGCCTGTTTATACAGCTCTGCATTCTATTTAAACTGTTTTTGTGTTGATTAACTGTTTTGCACTTAAAGTTATTTGTTGCTTAATTTTACCTGTAGGCTAACACACCAAGTGCGCTAGCCGTTTAAAAGCATTTATAGCATTTACTGTCTGTTTTTCCTCTGTTTTCTGCAAAAAAAAAAAAAAAATCTCGTTTTCCCGCCTTACTGAACTAGAATAGTCCAGTCTTCAGAGTTTGCTGAACTCTGGGCTTTGGCTTGGTTCCTGTGCTATTCCATATCCTATTTGGATAAAGGGAAGCTTCTTTTGCTTTAGCGCGGAGTTGCCCATAGAGCACCATCGGGCAGCGCCGGTTAAACAAGGTTAAACTATTTCTGGCTCCGTAAAGTCTGCTCTTCAATTTTTCCCTTAGAACTTCTCTACTTGCAATCTAAACAGTCTATTCTCTATCTCAAAAGCTCAGCACTTGCTCCTAAAGCATTTTTATATAGGTAAAGTACTTATATACTAAACAAAGTACTACATTAGCCTAGAATCCCCTTGAGTACCCATTTCCCTATAGGTCCCTTCTGACTCAGTTACACAGCAAACTTTTTCTAGCATGTCAAAGGGTCAGTTGCTAGCATCCTCTCCTGTTCAGCTGGTAAATCTGGGCATCTTGAGGCAATGTTACAATTGCCTCATGTACACAGACAACCCACTCCTTCTCCCACAAAACACAAATACATGTGAGAGATGCAACTATATAGCCAAACTGGAGGCTGAGCTCTCTCAACTCAGGACTGGCAAGACCAGACAGGAGGAGAAGGAAAAGTACAGTTTTGTACCTACCATAAATGTAAATGTCCGAACTGGATAGCATCTGCAGTCATAACAACCGGGTTGTCCTGTCGTCAGGCAGCCCTTCAGTCGGCCGGATTCCAAAGTCCGGGTCCGGCTTCGGCTGATGTCGCACTTCACCCGTCATCTCTGTTGGTCTTCGGGTATAAAGGCATCAGCCGACGCCATTTTCCTCAGTGTTTCTTGCCCCAGATGCCAGTAGCCCTCTTGAAGGCTAAAATTTGGATAGATGCCAATGTTTCCAAAAAGATAGAGGTAAACACAAATATAAGCATGTATGTACATATATACAAACAAATACACCATAAAAGACTCCCCCCCCCACCAGCTAGCTATTAGGAGGTAAACACCCTAGGAGTACCACAGAGGGGAAGGAGGGAGGGTAATCCTGACTGCAGATGCTATCCAGTTCGGACATCTACATTTATGGTAGGTACAAAACTGTACTATGTCCTTCATGGATGCATCTGCAGTCATAACAACTGGGTAGAATACCATAGCCAACTAGGGGAGGAGGATAAAAGTAGATTATAGGTTCATACTAGCCTATCTGCCCGAGGGCATTTATAAGCCTAGCCCATTGTTTTGTGGCTTACGCCACCCCTTTAGTATGGGGAACTATACCCATTATTTTGCTGTGCCTCTGTCGAGCAGTGACACTGAGGTAATTCCTGGGGTATATCTGCGATCTCCCATCCATTGGTCAAGATTTCTCTTGAACAAGGCCAGCGAGGTGCTCTGCCTCACATGTACCGGGATTTTGTTCCACAGCATAGGGAGTCTTTGGGTGATGAATCTATCCCTCCAGCACGTCCTATTAATAGCGGTGTCGAGGTTTAAGTCTCCCGCCTTGTGGCTCTGATGGATCTAGATTTTTGAGGTGAAGCATATTCATCAAATCTGGGTTTGACATGGCCTTGTATGTTAGGCAAAGGTCACCTCTGAGCAAGCGGTGCGACTGAATAGAGCTGGAGTTCTTTCAGTCGGGCAGCATAGGACAGATTTTGAGACCCTTTATCCTTTTGGTGAGGAACTTTTGTGGCCTCTCCAGCTGCTGCAAGTGTCGGGTCAGATACATTCGAATGGGGCATTGTACTCAATCATTGGTCTGATGAGTGATGAGTAAAGGGAGACTATGACCTCCCTTGATCTAGATGAGAATCCCTTCATGATAAGGTGGGCAATGTAGAAGGACTTCCTAACTACTTTAGCTACATGGGTGTCGAATGACAGACTACTATCAACCTGGGTCCCCAGGTCCCTGATAACTTCTTCTGTGCTCAGTGGATTGCCACCTATTTGGTAGCTAGGGGTAACCTTGTTTTTCCCGAAGGGTATGACCATGCATTTTTTGGCATTTAACTTTAGGTCGTGGCTCTGGCACCAGTTATCCGCTTCTGTGAGACCCTTCTGAAGGATATCTGTGTCAGATGCTTTCTACTATGGCCCAGTTTGCAGTCATCTGCAAACTTTGTCAGCCATAACCCTCCTGTGTTTGCTTGTACTTGAAAAGTAGATGCCAAACAAGAGTGGGCCCAGGACTGAGCCCTGTGGGACACCACTTGTGACAGGCTTTGAGTCTGACATGGCGCCAGCAACTCTGACCCTGTGGGTTCTGTCACTCAGCCAGTTTGCAACCCATCTTGTGATGTATGGGTTAACATTTAAGCTGATGAGTTTTTCAATGATACCCGAGTGGGGTATTGTATCGAAGGCCTTAGCCAGATCGAGGTAGGCTGTATGGACTGCCTTTCCCTCATCAATGGCTTTGGTGACTGTTTCAAAAAGTCAACCAAGTTTAAAAGGCATGATCTGCCTTTGACAAAGCCAAACTGGGTTGGATCCAAAGTCTGCAAATTCCCTATGTCTTTATTTATGAGGTCCATTATGATCCTCTCCATGGCTTTGCAGATAAGGCTTGTCAAGCTAATGGGCGGTAATTTCCAGGGTCTGTGGAGGCACCGCCTTTGTGAAGTGGGACCACAGTTGCAGTGTGCCACTCCTGGAGCACGTATCCAGAGGTAAGACTTTGATTAAACAGCTGTCCTAGCTGTGGGTTTAATTCCTCATTGAGTTCGTGGAGCACACAGCCGGGGACACCATCGGGTCCCATGGATGCTGTGTTTTTTGCTTTGGAGAGAGCAGTTCTCACTTGGGCGCTGTAGATGTTTGGTGGGCTGCACTCATTTGGTATAGATATCTCTCCTTTTGGGAGTTTGCACTGAACCTGTCAGCCAGTATGTTGGCAATGTCTGTAGGATCAGTAATCTTCACATCATTTTGAACTAGTTCTGAGCATATCTGGGAGTTTCCTCCTAGGTTTCTAACATAGCTAAAGGCCTTATGATTGTCTTTTGAGTCTTTAGCTATTTTTCTCTCGAAATTTGCTTTGGATGATTTTATGAGAGCTCTTAGTTTTTTACTTATAGTGATCAAGGGTGTCTTACCTTTTAAGGATTTTGCTCTATCTTGTAGTAGCTTCCTCCTTTTGTTGTAGAGTTTGTTTATGGCTGGGGTCCACCAGACTGGACGCTTGCCTTTGGTACAAAGAGTCTTTGTTTTGCTTGGGATTGCCTTATCCATGCAGTCCTGCAGGTGCTGGTAGAAGGCGTTTTAAGTGATTCAGCGGCTTGAGTATTGTTTTCCGCCAGCTCGGGGGCCTGAAAGGAGACCACACTAGTCTTTAGAAGTGTGAAGTCGGCTTTTGAGAAGTTCTTTATTGTGGTCTTTTTTATTTCAGGTGGGGGTGGGATGAGGACCTCCAACGAGATTAGTTTGTGATCTGATCTCACCAGTGAGGGGTATACTTCCGGTGTTGAACATTGTGCTCCCATGTTCGTGATGATGAGATCAAGTATGTTATCTCCTCTTGTGGGATGGTGACTAGTTGTTCCATGGCATTTGAGTTTATGAATTCCAGGAACTTTTGGGCTAGGGTGTTTGGGCTTGAGTAGTGTTCCCAGTCTATATTAGGGTAATTGAAGTCACCTAGTATGATGGTGTTTGGTGATACATTTATCCCCTCTAGTGTTTTCAGGAAGGCCATGTGAGTTTCCTGAGTTTGTGAGGGTGGCCTGTAACATGCTACAATTTGCAGAGCAGTCTTGCCTATGGTTAATTGCACCTGGATGGTCTCCGATGCATCGTGCGTTGCCACCAGTCTTGAGGTGTGGGTGTCCTTGATGAACATGGATACCCCCCTCCTTTCTTGGTATTGTCCGGATTTTGGGGCCGGAACGCATGATATGAGGTAAAACCTGATAGCGCTGGGGTGCTCTCAGGAGCCTTGAACCAGGTTTCTGTCACAGCACAGACATCGATGTTCTCCATACTGAGAAGGGCCTCGAGTGCGTGCATTTTGAGATTTAGACTTCTGGCATTGAGCAGCATTACCCTTAGTTTTTTCCTTTTTGTGTTCTAGGGTGGTAGGTTTAGAATTTGAGCCTTGCCTAAAAAGGCACTATGGGGTGGCAAGAGCCTTTGCCAATATCCGAATCCCAGGGTGACAGGTGCAAGCCGTCCCTTGCGAAGCAGCGTGGCTTGTCCAGCATGTCATCCCAGGCAGACAGATACTGGATCCCCTTTGAATGACACCAGTGTTTAAGCCAACTGTTAAAGCTGATCATCTTATCTCTGTATTGTGGCATCATTCTTGGTGAAGGTAGGATACTGCTCAAGGTCAGGGTCATACCTGCCTGGGCTACATAATCAGAGAGCTCCTCAATGTCTCTTTTCATGTAGTCCAAGGAGGTACGTCTCAGGTCGCTTACACCAGCGTGGACAATGACTGAGTCATATTTGTACCTGCTGTTGAGAGACCTGAGTGCTTGCTATGTGGCGGATTCTAGCGCCCGACAGGCAGCTTACTGTGACCTTCTCCTTACTCAGTCTGGTGAGCGGGACATCAGTGTGTCTGACTATGGAGTCACCAATGACTAGTGTGTCTGGCATTGTGTTTGGCCTTAAGGGCTGTGACTGTTTGACACTCTGACTGTGAGGTCTATGTGTTGCGGGTGTTGTGTTCTGAGGTGGTGGTTGTTTGGGTGTCTGCTTTGGTGGCCTCTGCTGTTTTGGTAGATTTTTGATCAGAGCCTCCGAGTATGTCTTTGTGTGTTTATGTGTATGATTTGAGGTTGTAATGGTACTATGTGAGACTGGGTCTATAGTGTGTGTGGTAACCTTCTCCTCCTGACTGGTCTTGCCAGTCCTATGTTGAGAGAGCTCAGCCTCCAGTTTGGCTGTATAGTTGCATCTCTCGCATGTATTTGTGTTTTGTGGGAGGAGGAAAGGGTTGTCTGTGTACATGAGGCAATTGAAACATTGCCTCAATATTCCCAGGTTCACCAGCTGAGCAGGAGAGGACACTAGCAACTGATCCCTCGACATGCTAGAAGGGTAGACGAAAAACTTTAAAAAAAGATTCCGGGGGACGTGGGTGACCGAGAAATGGGGGGTTGCCTTTTTGGGGTACTGTCTATGACAAGAGTGCCGTATCAAGGTAATAAGTACTGTAGGAGCGTATGGTGTGTTTAGGATCCCTTGCAGTACAGCAGTGGCAAACCCTGCTCGGGATCTGGAATATAAAGGCAAATTATAATGCTTGGCAAATGTATGCACGGAGGTCCAAGTAGCCGCCTCAATAATGTCTTTGGTTGCCACTCCTCGTAAGAAGGCTGTGGTAGTGGCTGTTGCCCTTGTAGAATGAGGTCTTATGTTCTGTGGAATTGGTTTTCCATGGAAGGAGTAACAGAATCGTATGCAATTTCCTATCCATTTGGAGATTGTCTGTTTGGAAATAGCTTTTCCTTCCCTTCCTGTTGCATAGGCTACAAAAAGTTGGTCAGTCTTTCTGCTACTTTTTGTTCTGTCCAAGTAGTAGTGTAGCTGTCTATGTACATCCAAGGTATGCAGTATTCTTTCCCCTCTGTTTTGTGGGTTGGGAAAGAAGGTAGGTAGGTGGATTGCCTGGTTTAAAGACACTCTGGATACCACCTTAGGCATAAATGTAGGATTAGTCCTCATGGACACTCTATCTTGGTGGAAGATTAGGAAGGGTTGCACTGGCATTAAGGCCTGTAGTTCTGAAACCCTCCTTGCTGAAGTAATTGCCAGTAGGAAAGCAGTTTTCCATGACAGGTGTTGTAGGTCTGCTGTTGCTGCTGGTTCAAAGGGTGATAGTGTCAACTTTTCTAGCACAAAGTTTAAGTCCCAAGCTGGTAATGGTGGTTTCCTTGGAGGTTTCCATTCTTGATTCCTCTGAGGAACTGCCTGAGCAAAGGATGCGAAAAAACAGGTGGATCAAAGCTGTATTCTGCTGAAATAGCTGATGCATGTATCTTGATGGTGGAGTAGGACAGGCCTGAATGAAGAAGTTCGGCCAGATACTCCAGAATGTTAGGCATATCTATGTTTGACGCATCTTTTCCTCTTTCAGTACTCCAAATGACAAACCTTTTCCATTTTCCAGCATAGTTCCTTCTTGTTGAAGGTCTGCATGCTTCAAGAATAATGTCTTTAACTCTTTGGGAAAGTTCTGGATTAGCTGCTGCTATGTGATGTTCCATGCAGTCAGTTGCAACGTTTTTAGGTTTGGATGTATGATGCTGTAGTTGTTCTGAGTTAACATCAAAGGCATCAGGGGTATTGGCCACATATTGTTCCGAGACATGCTCCTGAGCAGTGGGTACCAGTGTTGTCTTGGCCAGTTTGGAGCTATCAGGATTATCCTTGGACGTTCTTCCTTGATTTTTAGTAGTACTTTGTGTATCAAGGGAAGAGGTGGGAATGCATATGCTGTTAGGCCTTTCCAGCTGAAGGAGAGCGAATCCACTTTCCATGCTAGTGGGTGGAATGTCCTTGTGCAGAATTTATTGAGCTGGTGATTGAGAGGTGATGCGAATAGATCTATCTGAGGCATTCCCCATTTCTTTGAGATGGTCTTGAAGATGTCCGGGTGCAGCTTCCATTCGTGGGCATCCGATGTGGTTCTGCTTAATATGTCTGCTAGAGTATTTTCTTTTCCCGGTACAAATATTGCCTGTAATTGGATGTTGTGGCTGAGTGCCAGGGTCCACAGTTCCAAAGTCATTCTGCATAGGGGGTATGAATGAGTGCCTCCCTGTTTGTTGATGTACCACATGACTGTGGTGTTGTCTGTCCTTATCAACTGGCCCTCTGAGAAATGGTCTGAACTTTTGGATTGCCAGTTTTACTGCCAGCATTTCTTTTAGGTTGATGTGCAGGTGAAGTTGATCCTGTGTCCACAATCCTTGCACGCATTTGTCCAGCATGTGGGCCCCCCATCCTAGGTCTGAAGCGCCTGTTGTGATGGTCTGGCTTGCTTGACATCTGCGAAAGGGTAGGCCTGGGTTTGACTGGCATGCCTGAGCCCACCATAGGAACTCCTGTTTTAAGCATGGAATTAGCGGGATTTCTGTTTCTAGGCTGTGTCTGTGTTGGGACCATAAATTCTTTAGGTACCACTGTAGTTTTCTCATATGTAGTCTGGCAAATGGGACCAAGATTATGCATGATGCCATGAAGCCCAAGGCCTGCAGTACTTTTCTTGCTGTTAACTTGTTCAGTTTTGTTAGTGCCAAGAAGTAAAGAGGGAGTTCTTTTTGTTTTTCTGTAGTTAGGAATGCCATTTGTTTTACTGTGTCAAATTCCGCGCCCAGGAATGTCCTTGTTTGGGATGGTATCAGCCTTGACTTTTGTAAATTGACTGTGTATCCCAGTGCTTGTAGCAAGTAAATGACCCTTTGTAAATCTGTTGTCAGCTTGCTTTTGTTGTCCCCTTGTAGCAGGCAGTCGTCCAGGTATGGGTAAATTTGAATTCCCTGTAGTCTGCAATGGGCGATTACTGATGCCAGGCATTTTGTGAATACTCTGGGCACAGTAGATAAGCCAAAGGGCAATGCTGAGAATTGATAGTGCTCTGATCCTGCAAGAAATCTGAGGTATCTTCTGCAGATTGGTCGAATGGGGACGTGCAGGTATGCCTCCTTGAGATCTAGAGTTACCAGCCAACACTCCTTGCCCAGCATGGGAAGAAGTTGCTGTAGGGTCAGCATTTTGAATTTTGGGACAATGATGTATGTATTTAAGGTGGACAGGTCGAGAATTGGTCTCCAACTTTTTTCCTTTCTTGGAACTAGGAATAGTCTGGAGTAGAACCCCTTTCCTTGCTCTGCTGTTGGCACTCTTTCCACAGCTCTCATATTTGCTAACTCCATTATCTGTTGTAGAGCCTCTGTTTTTTGATTTGGAGGTAGATTTGGCATTCCTCTTTTGACTGGTAAAGTGTGGAAGTGGAACCGGTAACCTTGATCTATGGTTTGTAAAATCCACTTGTCTTTTGTTATGTAGTGCCAGTTCTTTGAAAATAAGGTTAACTTTCCGCCTAGAGGAGCTGCTATTTGTTCCCTGGTAGGCGGATTTAGGTTAAGTCACTGTGGTTGTGTTGATGTAGTGGCAGTGGTTGTGTCTGTGCCTCTGTTGTTTCCTTGCCACTGTCGTCCTCTGTAGGCACCTACTCTGGATTGGTTTCTGCCTCTGGAACGTCTATTCCTGCCCCTTTGAGATCTTGTGGAGTCAGGAAAGGACCAATTTTTGGCAGGCCAGTTCCTGCTAAACCTTGGGGTTGAACCTGCAAGAAATCTTTAACCGCTTGAACAGATTTTGCCTTTTCTTCCATTTTCTTCATAACCTGCTGGGCAGGTGTACCAAACAAACTTGTCTTATCCATAGGAGCATCTAGCAACTTAGCTTTAACATGATCCGTAAAGCTTGCTCCTTTAGCCATGCATGCCTTCTTATCACTGTGCCAGTCATGGCTGACCTAAATGAAGCCTCCAGTGCATCATAGCCACATTTTAAGGAATGGTTACTAACCTGTTGTATGTTATTTACCATTTCTAATACATATTTCTTATCAAGAGATTCATCAGTGGTTAGCTTTTAGTTAACTGATCAAGCATAAACTCTTGGTATTGTATCATGTGAAACTGACAGTTTAAAGCTCTAGCTGAAAGAGTAGCTGAAGTGTAGACCTTTTACCCCATCTGTCTAATGACCTTGCTTCCCTTTCAGAAGGAATAGGGTTTTTAGCTATGGTCATGGCTACTGCCTTGGGACCCTGGGATATAGTTTCGGGTCTGCAAGTGGGGCCTTGTAAAGGTGGTGATGAGTATCTGGCACCCTGTAAAATCTGTCTGGTTTGGCAGGGGCTGGGGGTAAAGAATCTGGAGCGGAGCAGACATCATTGAAAGCATCATCCACCACAGAGAGAACAGGAGGTATAGCTAAGGGCCTGTGCTGTGGAAGGTGCAGAAAGGTCCTAAGTCTTTTCTGGAGTCTGAAAATCCTGTTGCTGCCATTGGAACTGCTCGCATGGCATGTAAGGTTTCCCCAAAGGAGAATTCTTCTGGTGGGGAAGCAGCTGGAATGGATTCTTCAGCATCAGAATCTTCAAAATTGGAGAAAGGAGCCTCTGGCTGGTCAGTTATGTCTGATTCATCAGCAGAATCATCAGAGGACACTGGCTCAGGGGGCTCTGCCCTAGGTCTCTTCTCTGGGGCTGAGAGGCCCTGTCTGGGTGAGATTGAGATCCTCTAATTAATGAAATTAAATCTTCTGCCAAAGTAAGCATTTGAGAACTAGAAGAGGGCCTGGTTGTAGGGGGTTTAACAGGCACTGTTTTAGTAGTCTTGGCTGCTTTAGCCCTGGCGAAGGCCTTAATGGACATGGCTGCTGGAGGCCTAGCAGCACCACGTGCTGGGGTAGAGACATCCAAGGGAATGGTGTCTGATAAGTCAGTGGCAACCACCGTAGTGGATAAAATTTCTGAGGCCGATTCAAGAGTGGTAGCAGGGGCCTCAGTTGTAGAGATAGATTCAGCTGTACTTTGATCAGTTTTCTCGGTTTCGGCCGAAACAGAGACACTCGCGTTTGCTTAACCATGGTTTCCCGCGCAACCGCGGCGCCCGAGTGTCGGTCTTTATCTTTGGCTTTTTGGCAGATTGGGTAGTCTGAGGATCCGACGGCATAATGTACGCAAAATCAGAACCAAAACTGTTCTGCAAACTCCGACCGACGCCTAAGCGTTCGTCGGTTGAAAGAAGCACAGGCCGAACAGGCTGCTATGTCGTGGGCTGGGCCTAAACAAGGCAGACAATAAGAGTGGAAATCTTTATGAGGTATTTGTTTCCCACAGGTTAAACAATTATTAACTTTTTCTGACATCGGCTGAGGCAAGAAAGAGTCCCAACGGGTACTTAGCTTTAGAAGTCTTCGAAGTAGTATTTGGTAGAAGTAATCTCTGGATCCGACCGACCGGCACTTGCGAACAGCTTCTGCTTCGGGCGCCACGTGGCAAGAAAGACTGAGGAAAATGGCGTCGGCTGATGCCTTTATACCCGAAGACCAACAGAGATGACGTCGGGTGAAGTGCGACATCAGCCGAAGCCGGACCTGGACTTTGGAATCCGGCCGACTTAAGGGCTGCCTGACGACAGGACAACCCAGTTGTTATGACTGCAGATGCATCCATGAAGGACATCCACGCACACCACAAACCCAGTTTCACACAGAACTATCACAACTGCAAAACAAACACACAAAG
This sequence comes from Protopterus annectens, assembly GCF_019279795.1. Lineage (NCBI taxonomy): Eukaryota > Metazoa > Chordata > Ceratodontiformes > Protopteridae > Protopterus > Protopterus annectens. Next base: position 345,397,463 of record NC_056747.1, on the reverse strand, counting down.
ACATACTCGGAGGCACTGATCAAAAATCTACCAAAACTACAGAGGCCTCCAAAGCAGACACCCAAGCAACTGCCACCTCAAGACATAAGACATGCAACAACACAGTTCTCAAAGTCAGTGTGCTAAACAGTCACAGTCCTTAAGGCCAAACACAATGCCAGACACACTTGTTATAGGTGACTCCATAGTCAGACACACCGACGTCCCACTCACCAGACTGAACAAGGAAAAGATCACAGTAAGCTGCCTGTCAGGCGCTAGAATCCGCCACATAACACAAGCACTCAGGTCACTCCACAGCAAGTACAAGTATGACTCAGTCATTATATCCATGCCGGTGTGAACGACCTGAGACGTACCTCCCTGGACTACATGAAGAGAGACAGAGGAGCTCTCAGATTATGTAGCCCAGGCCGGTATGACCCTGACCCTGAGCAGTATTCTACCCTCACCAAGAATGATGCCACAATACAGAGACAAAATGATCAGCTTTAATAATTGGCTTAATTACTGGTGTCATTCTAAGGGGATCCAATGTCTGTCTGCCTGGGATGACATGCATGACAAGCCACGCTGCTTCGCAAGGGACGGCTTGCACCTGTCACCCCTGGGCTTCCGGATATTGGCAAAGGCTCTTGCCACCCCATAGTGCCTTTTTTAGGCAAGGCTCAAATGATAAACCTACTGCCCTAGAAAACAAAAATGGAGAAAAACTAAGGGTAATACTGCTCAATGCCAGAAGTCTAAACCTCAAGATGCACACCCTCGAAGCCCTCCTCAGTATGGAGAACATCGATGTCTGTGCTGTGACTGAAACCTGGTTCAAGGCTCCTGAGAGCACCCCAGCACTATCAGGTTATACCTCATATCATGCTCCGCCGCAAAATCCGGACCGAACCACAAAAGGAGGGGAGTATCCATATTCATAAAGGATACCCACACCTCCAGGTTAGTGGCAACGCACGAAGCATCGGAGACCATCCAGGTCCAATTAACCATAGGTAAAACTGCCCTACAGTTTGTAGCATGCTACAGACCACCTTCTCAAACTCAGGAAACCCACACAGCCTTCCTGAAGACACTGGAGAGTATGAATGTCTCTCCAAACACCATCATATTGGGTGACTTCAACTACCCAAACATAGACTGGGAACATTACTCAAGCCCCAACACACTAGCCCAAAGGTTCCTGGAGTTCATAAACTCAAATGCTATGGAACAACTAGTCACCATTACCACAAGAGGAGAAAATATACTAGACCTGATCATCACAAACATGGGGTCAAAATGCTCCACACCGGAAGTATATCCCTCATTGGTGAGATCAGACCATAAATTCATCTCATTGGAGATCCACATCCCGCCCCCACCCCCAGCAAAAAAAGACCACGGTGAAGAACTTCTCAAAAGCAAACTTCACACTTAAGACTGGAGTGGTATCCTTCAAGGCCCCCGAGCCAGTGGAAACCACAACCCACGCTGCTGAAACCCTTACAAATGCCTTCTACGAGCACCTCCAGGAATGTATGGATCAAGCAATCCCTAATAAAATCAAGACCCTTTCCACCAAAGGCAGGCGCCCGGTCTGGTGGACCCCAGCCATAAACAAACTCTACAACAAGAGGAGAAAGCTACTACATGACAGAGCAAAATCCCTAAAAGGGAAGGCATCTCTGATCAATACTAGCAAAAAACTACGATCACTCATAAAATCATCCAAGGCCAACTTTGAGAGAAAAATCGCTAATGACACAAGACAATCATAAGGCCTTCTTTAGCTATGTTAGAAACCTGGGTGGAAACTCCCAGATGTGCTCAGAATTAGTCCAAAATGATAAAAAAAAATCACTGAACCCACAGACATTGCCAACATACTGGCAGACAGGTTCAGTGCAAATTTCTCCCCTCCCTCCCCCCCAAAAGGAGAAATATCTATCCCACCAGAGTCTAGCCTCCCAAACATCTCAGATGTCCAGGTGAGAGCTGCGCTCTCTAAAGCAAAAAACACAGCATCAATGGGACCGGACGGTGTCCCTGGCTGTGTGCTACACGAACTCAATAAGGAACTAAACCCACACATAAGGCTGCTGTTTAATCTTAGCCTTACTACAGGATACATACCCAAAGAATGGCGTACGGCAACTGTGGTCCCACTCCACAAAGGCGGTGCTTCTACGGACCCTGGAAATTACCGCCCCATAAGAGCCTTGTCTGCAAAGCTATGGAGAGGATCATAATGGAACTCAAATAAAGACATTGGGGACCTACAGACACTGGATCCTACCCAATTTGGCTTTGTCAAGGGCAGATCCTGCCTCTTGAACTTGATCGACTTTTTCGAAACAGTCACCAAGGCCATTGATGAGGGTAAGGCAGTTCACACAGCCTACCTTGACCTAGCAAAAGCGTTCGACACAATACCCCACTCGGGCGTCATAGAAAAGCTCACCAGCTTAGATGTAAACCCATATGTCACAAGATGGGTTGCAAACTGGCTCAAGGACAGAAAACACAGGGTTAGAGTTGCTGGTGCCATGTCAGACTCTAAGCCGGTCACGAGCGGTGTCACACAGGGCTCAGTCCTGGGCCCCCTCTTGTTCAGCATTTATTTTTCTGAAGTGCAGGCAAACATAGGGGGATTGTGGCTGACAAAATTTGCAGATGACTGCAAACTGGGCACCATAATTGACACTCCATCAGACAGACATCCTCCAGAGAGGTCTCAGAAATGGATAACTGGTGCCAGAGCCATGGCCTTAAGCTAAATGCCAAAAAATGTATAGTCATACCCTTTGGGAAAAACAAGGTAACCCCTAATTACCACATAGGTGGTAATCCATTAAACACGGAAGACGTTATCAGGGACCTGGGGACCCAAGTTGACAGTAACCTCTCTTTTGACACTCACATTGCCAAAGTGGTTAGGAAGACCATCTACATTGCCCACCTGATCATGAAGGGATTCACATCCAGATCAAGAGAGGTCATTGTACCCATGTACTCTTCACTTATCAGACCAATGATTGAGTACAATGCCCCATTCGGAATGTACCTTACCAGACACCTGCAGCAGTTGGAAAGACCCCAAAAGTTCTTCACCAAAAGGATAAAGGGGCTCAAACATATGTTATACGATGCCCGACTGAAGAAACTCCAGCTCTATTCAGTCGCATACCGTCTGCTCAGAGGTGATCTGTGCCTGACATACAAGGCCATGTCCAACCCGGAATTAATGGACATGCTCCGCCTCAAAAAATCCAAATCCACCAGAGCCACGAGAGCAAGAGACTTAAACCTCAACACGGATATAAATAGGACGTGCTAGAGGGACAGCTTCATCACCCAGAGACTCCCAACACTATGGAACAGAATCCCAGTCCATGTGAGGCAGAGCCCCTCACTGACTCTGTTCAAGAGAAATCTTGACGAGTGGATGGGAGATCGTAGGTTTACCCCGAGAATCATCTCTGTGTCACTGCTGGACAGAGGCACAGCAAACTAATGGGTATAGTATTCTCATCCTAAGGGGTGGTGAAAGCCACACAGACTCTGGCTAGGCTTATAAATGCCCTAGGGCAGATAGCCTAGTATGAACCTATGAACCTATATGAGGTACAGAGGTTTGGGGATTTGTTTTCCTTTAGGACTGGTGTGATTAAGGATCTCCAAGAGGGTGGCTTGACTGAATTTCTAATAGAGTTTTATGGAAGAGGGAGAGTACCTTTGAAGGAAAAAGTTTAAATATTTCCATAATTATGCCATCTATACCTGGATCTTTATTTTTACCCTCTTATTGTATCTGTAATTTCTTTGAAGGATACGGGTTGCTTGCAGATCTAGTTTTAATTTTTCTGTTTTTTTTTTTTTTTTTTTTTTTTTTTTATTAGAACATTTTTCATCTAGATTTAATTGATCAATATGCATATTTTCTTTTTGGAAATGTTCCATATAGTGATTTCTATTATCAAGAATGCCACCTCTATCAAAGACATTTCTCCCTTTCTTTTCATGGAAGATGCTTTTAATGTTATTAGCTTTTGAATGTATTTGACTTGTGGATAAATTATGTAGATATTTGGGAGAAGTGGCCAAGGTATTAACTTTTAGTTTTTCTAAAGCTAAACTAGTTTTGTGTTAGAATTTCAATGTGTTTATTGTTTAATATTTCTACTTTCTTTTTCATCTCCAAATGATTTTGATTTTTTTCAGCTTTTACTGACAAATGTTTAGACCTTAGATCTAAATTCAGAATCCCATTTTCTGATTTTTTTTATACCAAGTTAGGGTTTTACAGGTCTATATCATGTAGTCTAAGTGCAGTAACTTCGACTGACATATGTTAGAACACATATGTCCGAAGTTACAGAAAGTACAGTTGTGTACACTTAACATAAATGTAGATGTTCGAATGTCTTCACTGTTGCAGTCATGACTGTAGGGTTCTCCCCTGCTGGCAGGCAGTCCTCGGTCGGCCAGAATCCCAAAGTCTGGGTCCGGCATCGGCTGATCAGCCATGCTCCCTGACGTCAGAGCGCCAGGAGTACAAAGCAGACAGCCGACGCCATGTTCTCCAGTTTTTCTTGCCCCAGATGTCAGGTGTTCAAAAATGAGTAAGACCCCATACCCTTTGCAAATACACCTCAGAAGGGTGAAAAAGGGAACCACACAAAAGAAAAAATAAGAGGGGACAGGAGGGAGGGAAACCCAGAGTGCAACAGTGAAGACACTCAAACATCTACATTTATGGTAAGTGTACACAACTGTACTATGTTCATAGTGTTTCACCGTTGCAGTCATGACTGTAGGGTTGAATCCCAAAGCAGAATAAAAGGGAGGTGGTCATAAAGTATAGGGGGCGGCTAAAAGACCCTGCAAGTCTGCAGAAGCAAAGCCTGCCCTAGACTTAAAGTAAAGAGGTAGATTGTAGTGCTTAGAAAAAGTATGCACTGAACTCCAAGTTGCAGCTTCCAAAATGTCCTTGGCAGAAACTCCCCTGAGGAAGGCAGCTGAAGTGGCAGCAGCTCTGGTAGAGTGAGTCTTTATACTCCCTGGGATTTGCTTTCCATGGTGTGAATAGCAAAATCTGATTCCATGAGCAATCCATTTAGAAATGGTCTGTTTTGAAATAGCTTTACCTTGGGAACTTGAAGCATAAGAAACAAACAATTGCTCTGATTTCCTGATGTCCTTGGTTCTGCCCAGGTAAAAACGTAGTTGTCTGTGTACATCCAAGGAATGCAAGATCCTTTCCCCCTTATTTTGAGGAGTGGGGAAAAAAGTTGGCAAGTGAATAGTTTGATTTAAAGCCACTTTGGAAACCACCTTATGCATGAAAGTAGGATTAGTCCTTAAAGACACCCTGTCTTGATGAAAAATAATATAAGGTTCCACAGCCATGAGAGCTTGCAACTCCGAAACTCTCCTGGCAGAGGTCAGAGCGAACAGGATGGCTGTCTTCAGAGATAAAAACTTGATGTCAGATGTGGCAGCAGGCTCAAAAGGAGGTAAGGTGAGTTTTTCCAAAACATAGTTGAGATCCCAAGCAGGAATGGGTGGAGATCTAGGGGGCCTTAAGTTCTTAGCTCCTCTGAGAAACTGTCTCATGAGCTGGTGGGAAAAGATTGGAGGGTCTGTATTATAATGAGCAGAAATAGCAGAGGCATGTATCTTTATGGAAAAGAAAGAGACCCTTATGTAAGAGGTCTGTCAGGTAAAGTAAAATCAGAGGAATGTTAGGCATAAGAGGATCTGAATCCTGAGCCTGCATCCAGAAAAAAAATCTTTTCCATTTTACTGCATAAGATTTTCTAGTGCTAGGACATCTGGCTTCTAAAATGACATCCATAACCTGCTTGGGAAGGAGAGAATGAATCATAGACCCTGGATTAACCAGGCCGCCAGGCTGAGAGTCTTGACATGGGAGTGCAGAACCTGACCCTGGTGTTGGGACAGAAGGTTCGGAGTCTGTGGTAAAACCCAAGGGGGCTCCAGACAAAGGCTTTTCAGTATTGGGTACCAAAACTGTCAAGGCCAATTTGGGGCCAGCAAGATTATCATCTTAGGCTTGTCCCGTTTGATTTTTAATAATATCCGTGGAAGAAGAGGTAGAGGCGGGAAGGCATACCCAGAGAGGTTTCTCCAACTGAATGATAGTGCATCCACTTTCCAAGCTAATTCGTGGAATGTCTTGGTGCAAAAAATCTGTAGTTGATGATTGAAGTGGGATGCAAAGAGGTCTATGTGAGGACATCCCCAGACTGCTGTAATCATCTTGAATATTTCGGTGTCCAGCATCCATTCGTGTGGGTCCGGGCAGGTTTCTGCTCAGACTGTCTGCCAGGAAGTTCCGCTTCCCTGATAGAAACTGAGCTTGAAGGTCCAGTTTGCAAGCTAGAGCTGTGTTCCATAGATTCATGGCTAGTCTGCAAAGGGGATAGGAATGAGATCCCCCTTGCTTGTTTATGTACCACAACTGTGGTGTTGTCTGTCTGTATCAGTAGTTGTCCTGGTTGTAGAAGATTCCTGAAGGCCAATAGAGCTTTCTGAACGGCTAACATTTCCTTTAAATTGATATGCAGGTGCTTCTGATCCTTTGTCCAAAGGCCCTGCAGACAGTTGCCCTGAAAATAGGCTCCCCATGCATAATCTGAGGCGTCCATGGTTAGTATCTGAGTGGCTGGAAGCAGACTGAAGGGTTTTCCTTTGTTTAGAGTACATGCCTTGGACCACCAAAGGAATTCTTTTTGAAGACAAGGCAGGACGGTGATCTGTATGTCTAAACTGTGGCAATGCTGAGACCATACACTTTTTAGGTACCACTGTATTTTCCTCATATGTAGTCTTGCATATGGTACGAGAAGGATACAGGAGGCCATGTAACCCAAAGCCTGCAGGAATTTCCTTGCAGATCGAGTTAAGGTTGCCAAGGTTTTGAAAGTTGAAGCCAGGTGTAATTGTTTTTCGTATGTCAGAAATGCCATCTGGGTTGTGGTGTTTAGAAAAGCACCCAGAATAATTATCTGTTGTGAGGGTGTCAAATTTGACTTTATGTTTACAGTGAATCCCAGGAACTTGAGAAGATTCTGAAGAAATTCTAGCTGCTGGAGTAAGACATCCTTGCTGTCTGCCTGAATAAGACAGTCGTCCAGATAAGGGTAAATTTGAATTCCCTTGAGTCTGCAACAAGCTACTACTGGAGCCAGGCATTTGATGAAGACCCTGGGCGCCGTAGACAATCCAAAGGGCAGCGCAGAGAATTGATAGTGCCTCGATCCGGCCTTGAACCTGAGGTATTTTCTGCATTCCTGCCTGATGGGAATGTGTAAATATGCCTCCTTTAAATCCAAAGTTACCATCCATGCATTTTTGGTCAGCATTGGAAGTAGCTGCTGTAGAGTAAGCATCTTGAATTTTGGTATCTCGAGAAAAGTGTTCAAGACTGACAGATCCAGAATGGGTCTCCATGAATTTTACTTTCTGGGGACTAGAAAGAGCCTCGAGTAAAAACCTTGTCCCATCTCTGAAAGTGGAACCAGTTCTATGACTTTCATAGCCAAGAGAGCTTCCACCTGGTTTAAGGCCTCTAACCATTGATGTTTTGGAAGATCTGGCCATCTGCTTGGTTTTGGTAGGGTATGAAAATGGAATCTGTAACCTCTTGAAACCACATCCAGAACCCACTTGTCTTGGGTTATACGAGTCCAATTTAGGTGAAAAAGAGAAAGTTTTCCTCCGAGAGGGGCTTCCAGGCAAGAAGTTCCTGCAGCCCAACAGAGGGAGTCATTGAGTCTGTTTTCTATGAACTTGCGACCTGTCCTCTCCTCCCCTACGGGTGGAAGCAGTCCACTGTCTTGGTCTATAAGAGGCTTGCGTTTGAGGCCTTCTTCGGGAGCGTCTGTATCTACCCCTCTGAGGCCTGTCTGAATTGGGAAAGGACCAATTTTTCGTAGGCCAATTCCTACTAAATCTGGGTGGCTGTACTTGCAAGAAATCTTTAACTGTTTACATGGATTTTGCCTTGTCCTCCATCTTCTTTATCACCTCTTCAGCTTTAGATCCAAACAAAACATTATGCTGAACAGGAGCATCCAATAAATTTAGCTTTTACTTGATCTGGCAAGTTTTGTTCCTTTAACCATGCATGCCTTCTAATGACTGTGCCAGAGGTAGCAGCCCTACAAGAAGCCTCCAAGGCATCAAATCCACAGTGTTGACCATGCTTCCCAACTTGTTCAGTGGCATGCATTAAGTCATGTAATTCCTTATCATCTGCACAGGTGGAAATGGAAGTTAGCTTTTGTTTTAAAACAGACAGAAGAAATTGCTGGTATTTCAGCATATGAAACTGACAGTTTAAAGCCCTAATAGATAAAGTAGCAGAAGTGTACACTTTATGGCCCCATCTTTCTAAAGATCTGGAATTCTTCTCAGTGGGAATGGGATTTTTAGCAGAAGCGGCCTTAACCCCCTTTGGACCCTGAGAAATGGTTTCAGGATCCGCAGTAGGATTCTTGTATAAAAACTGGTGGGAATCAGGAACCCTATAATATCTGTCTGGCTTAACAGGAGCTAGAGGAAGAGAGTCAGGAGTTAAGTTAGCCTCTGAAAAAGCATCATCCACAATATCCAAAATAGGAGAAATAGCCAGGGGTCTATGTTGGGGAAGAAGAAGAAAATCCCTTAGTCTTTTCTTAGATTCCGAGTACTCCTGTCCTTCCCAGTGAAAATGTTCCCTCATCTCATGCAAAGTTTCCCCAAAAGAGAAATCCTCAGGGGGAGAAGCTGAAGGAATGGATTCCTCAGCATCAGAATCCTCATAAGGAGGGAAAGAATATTCCTGGTCAGAAGATGAAACTGAAGAAACAGAAGCCTGATCAGAGGAGTTATAATACACTTCCTGCCTTGGCCTTTTATCTGGAGGGGTATGTGAACCCCTAATCATATTAAGTAAGTCCTCCGCCATCTTAAGTAACTGTTTCTGAGACTTGGGGGCTGGATTAGAAGAGGCCTGGGCTGCAGTCTTTGATTTGGAAGGAGTCTTTGCCTTTGTCTTTGGTTTTGCCTTTATTAGAAGCCGAGTAGGCCTGAAAACCCCTTCGGAAGCCGGTACCTGCACAGTGGCTCCGGACCCATCCGAAGGAGCATTGTCCGAAGGTCCTGCGACAGAAATATTCAAAGGCCTAGTTGGCTCCTCGTGGGAGTCCGTTTCGGCCATCGGTTCCAAAATGGCTGACGACAGGGGCTGCAAAAGCACCTCACAGACGACGGCCGAACCTGAAGCTGGCTCTGCTTGTACAACATCGTCTGATTTGGACCTCGGAGGCCTGTCTTTATCCTTGCGTCGTTTGTGAACTCCGGTAGCCGGAACCGTATCCGATGACATTTTATAATTAAAACGCCTACCTAAGTAATGAAATGCAAAATCGTACCTTCGTTTAATCGTATGTTGATTGAATCTAGCACAAAACAGACAACTAGCTACGTTGTGGTCAGGGCCTAAGCAAGGAATACAGTAAGAATGAAAATCCTTATGAGGTATTTGCTTCCCACATGAAATACAATTATTAACTTTTTCTGACATCGGACTGGAGCAAGAAAAAGTTTCCCCAATGGGGTACTTAGCTTTGAGTAGGAGAAGAAAGTCTTCGGACTGAAGTACATTTATAAAAAATTGTCAGGAGTCAGCCGACCGGCACTTGCGAACTGCTATCACCGCACGGCAAGAAAGAATGGAGAACATGGTGTCGGCTGTCAGCTTTGTACTCCTGACGTCAGGGAGCATGGCTGATCAGCCAACGCCGGACCCAGACTTTGGGATTCTGGCCAACCGAGGACTGCCTGCCGGCAGGGGAGAACCCTACAGTCATGACTGCAACAGTGAAACAGGATGAACATATTCAACTAGCTATAAAAAAATAAAACAATGGACAAATATAACAATTCTTGTATGCAGAGGGGCAATCTCCCCTGCACCCCCCATGTGGAGAGCTGCGCCCCCGCATACCCCGCTACTTAAATATACCAACTCTGAAATCGCACCACAGTGAAGTGAATGGAAACCTCCGCTTATGGAGATTTCCATTCACACGCTCCAACATTTACAGATTCTAACATATTGTCTCGACCATGTGTCGTTCAAAATTGTAAATGTTTGACTATGTGATAGGAACCAGTGTTTTACCATATATGTAAGCTTTTAATGAGTCCCATATCATTATTTTATCTCTGTGGTGTAACTAATATCCAAGAACTGCAATTCAGATAATAACCTGGGTTTGAACTCTAATTTTAGTTATATATGCTGAAATTCTGGAGTTAAAGCTTAATGGTTTGTACCCATTTTGAAGTTTGAGTATCAATGAATTGTGGCCTGAAAAGGGGCAGAGAGTGATTGAGAAATTAATAATTTTAGAGTGCAAGTCATGGGCACCAAATATTTTATCTATTCTAGTTTGGGTACCAAATCTGTGATCTTGATGGGAAAACAACAAAGATTTTTCTTTAAATTTGAAAGTATCTACAAGACGAAATGATTCCACCCACTTGTTTAAAGCTCTTGATACAACAGATATATGCAGCGGCCTTTTCTCTGTATTTTCAGAAATATCAAATATAGAGTTAAACTCTCCTCCTAATATTAAGTTGCCTTTATAATTATTGGAAATGAAATGCAAGTGTTTAACAGTTCCTGATCCACTGCCTGGGTATCGATTGGCTAGGGTCCTTATTCTATTATAGTGAACTACTACTAATGCCATAAAGGCCTTCTTTATCTTCATACTTATAAATGATTTCTGGGCTAATCATTTGTTTTCCATAAAATTGTTACCCCTTTTGTCTTTGATTTATAGGCCAATATCATATATTCCTTAGGATTACATTTGTAATTGTCATTTGTTCTGAAATGAGTTTCTTGAAGGAAGACAATTTGTGCTTTGCTCAGTTTTAAATATTTCAGTAGATTTGATCTCTTGCTAGGATTGTTTAAGCCAATGGTATTTCAAGATAATAAAGTTAAATCCATCTTAGGTTATTTAGACTATGTATTTTTTGTTTTATTGTGACTACTGAACATTTTCCCCTGATAACTATGAAGTATATGTTTGAGCTTTTAAAGGAAATTATCAGCTTTATACTTTGAGTGTTTACCAATAAAGTACTGTTTTGGTCAAGCATACTAAAAATGATTGTGAACTAAATTAAAATTAATAAATGTAAACAAAACTAAGATCCACGCTAGCCATGGAATGAAAATCATTCCTACGCTGATGGATAAACCTAAGTCCATCAGATTATCACTCATACTTTGACAATCCAGAACATCTAAGCTCCATAAATTGATTATACGGAGTATATTGGGAATTAGCAATATTTCTATTATACAGATATATTACTACTGTACATGAGACAGAATTCTAATACAATACGTCTACTTATTGCATAAGGAATTAATATTTACATGAAAGGTATATTACAAGCAATTCAATCATAGTAAAGTATGATGCATCATATATAAAACCTCAGTAAAAGATTATGGCACAGTTTAACATTCACGCTTATTGACAAAGTCTCAAAACTTATTACTCAATATAAATAGATGGTAATATTTATATCCGTTTATAATACAATAAATTTAACTGGATGCATCAGAAGTTATATTTCATTGTTTACCAGCATTTAAGTAATTACTGCTTGTTGCCAACGTACTTAAAGCATCAAGTTTGTTTTATGTAAACATTGATGAAAGTTAGTGCATTTTAATCAGTGCATCCCTCCCCCCCATTTCCTACACAAGGATTTTCATATCTGTCATTTATTATAAAATGAGCAAAATTATAGATTACAAACAACAAATACACTTAGTGATTAATGATTACAAGTTTCCTTTCCATAAATTGCTATTGTATGGCATATACTGAAAGTTTTTAGATTTAAATGGCAACATTCTATTTTGTAAAATCCAAAAAGATACCGTTTAGTCAACTGGGAATCCACAAAAAGCAAAAAAAAAAATGCTGAATGCCACGAACTCCACCAGAGAGAACAAAAAGGCGAATATATTAAACTCTTTTGCACATATTCCATCAGATTAATAACGTGGACTTCATACGAATACTCAGCACTAGATATTGCACATTTAAATATTCTACATTTTGGTGCCAATGTCACTATACAAAACAACTAAACTTCATTTACAGTGACCGTGACCTCAAAAGGATATGACTATAACATGTTTGCACAAACCCTAATATGTTGCGATGGTCTTAGGCATAAAAAAAAGTTACGTACCTACCATAACGTTCCATGTTAGTTGTCCATCTCGCCTTCCTTTTTGCTGGAAAGGTTTGGTGCCATCCACGGCTCTGACTCAGCCACTTTTTATAGCTCAAGAGCTCTTTACTGGCTCAAAGCTACCCCTTATCCTAGAATGCCCAGCACCAGCTACCCAGATCTCGTCTGATAGCTCACACTAGACAAAAAAAGAAGATAATCCATTATTATTAAACCTGGATATACAGTAAACTGGCATGGTTTGCTTAGGAAGCAACCAGTAACAAAACAAGTTATCCAGTGAAACCATTGAAAAAAACTCCTCTCAATCCTCGAGGAAGGGGGAAGAAGGGAGGGATGCAAGAAGGAAGGCAAGATGAAGAACAACTAACATGGAACGTTATGGTAGGTACATAACTTCATGTTAAGTTGTCCAATCTCGTCTTCATTCTTGGATAGGACAGCGTCCCTAGCACCTCAATCCTGGTTGGCTCATTGGAACAGACTCTTCAGAACCGTGGAACCAAAAGAAGCCCTGCCCCAGGAGACCACAACTACTTTGTAATGAGAAATAAATGTATGAGGATCTGCCCAAATAGCTGCTGCACAAATTTAATCTATGGGCAATCTAGACTGAAACGCTACCAAAGTAGCTACTGACCTGGTTGAATGACCTTTGGGTTTTGCTGGAAGAGCTTTTTGTCGCAAATGGTAGGTATGGGCAGTGGTGTCTGATAACCATTCTGACAAGGTTACTTTAGAAACTTTAAGGCCTTGTTTGTTAGCAAATGAAAGGAACCAATCTGATTTTCTCATCCCTTTAGTTCTATGGAGATAGAAACAGTTATCTACGCACATCCAATTGGTGTAATCTGTATTCTACCTTGTTGGAATGATTAGGAAAAAGGCAGGAAGTTCAATGGATTGATTCAAATTGTGTTCTGAACAAACTTTAGGTAGAAAAGATGAGTTAGTTCTCAGAGAAACTCTGTCTTTGTGAAAACCTACGTATGGAGGGCGAACACAGTGCATGAAGTTCTGAAACACGTCTGTCAGAAGAAATAGCAACTAGGAAGAGAGTTTTCCAAGAGAGAAATTTCAAAGAACATGATGCTGCTGGTTCAAAGGGTGGCAGTATCAAGGAGGCCAGAACCAAACAGATCCCAAGGTGGAAGGGGCTCTTTCATTGGGGGGTCTAAGTAGAGATGTACCTCTCATGAAGGCCTTACAGAGTTTGAGATATTATGTTCGAGTTAGAAACTCCAATGTGAAAATGTGACATAGCAGCTAATTGTACTCTGATGGTAGCAGCAGCTGCACCGGATTGAAACAGTTCTAAGAAATCCAAAATCTCGTGTACAGGAGCTTTAAAAGGATCTAAATACCTGGATTCTGCCCAGTAAGAGAATCTTTTCCATTTGCCAGCATAAACTTTCCTTGCAGTTGTCTTATGGGAAGAAACAATAATATCATGCACTGCTGGGGAAATATTGGACAGCCTGGCTAAGACTGGAAGTGCAGTAACCAAGCTGTGAGTTTGAGGGATTGGTGTAGCCCGCCTGATTGATGAATCAAGAGGTCCGGTACTGGGTCCAGAATCCAAGGCTGGGCTAGAAGGTGGGGGTGAAGGAATAGAAAATCAAATCTGTCGAGGCCAATAGGGGGGCAATGAGGATCTTGCAACCCAACGATTTTGCTTTCTGAATGACTTTCGTAATTAGGAGGAAGGGGGGAAATGCATAAAGGAGTCCCTGAGGCCAATCGTGGACTAGAGCATCCCTGAGTGTCTGACCTGGAGGAGGAACAAGGAAGAAGTAGCTGCTGCATTTATTGTTGAGGGGAGAGTCAGAGATCACAGCAAGGCTGGCCCCATTTGCAGAAAATAAGATCCACAATTTCCTGTTTTACAAACCACTTGTGAGGCATGAGGATAGCCCTGCTAAGCCTGTCCGATATTATGTTGGATGTCCCAGGGATATGCGTCGCTGTCAGAAAACGTTGTGAGGAAATCGCCCATTGCCACAGTCTGAGGGGCCTCTTGGCACAAAGGGTAAGACCTGGTTCCACCCTGTTTGTTGATGTACCAAACCACTGACGTGGTCAGTCTGTATTACAATAGTCCCGGCAGGGAGAGAGTCTTGAAGAGCTTGCAGTGCTAGGAGCACCGTTCTCATCTCCAGGACACGGATGTGCAAGTGATACTCGTGAGGTTGCCAAGTGCCTTGGACCGTCTTCCCTAGATAATGCCCCCCCACCCTATCAGGGAATCGTCCATGGTCACTGTGGCAACTGGATGGGATTCCATGAAAGGTCTGCCCTGAGTCACTAATGGGGAGACCATCCACTAGGAAATGTCTTTTGCAAAGATTCTTTAACTAGCATTATGTGAGACATGGGTAATTCCTGGAAGAACCATTGTGTCAAAAGAAGCCACTGAAGGATTCTCATGTGAAAGCATGCTAAGGGAACTAGAAGAATGGCTGCTGCCATGGGCCCTAGAGCTTGAAGAAAGTACAGTGTACACTTACCATAAATGTAGATATTAGTGTATATTCACTGTTGCAGTCATTACATTTGGGTTATAGGCTCGCAGTAGCCCTCAATAGGCCCGATTAACAAAGTCTTGGGTCCTGCGTCGGTGGCTGTACCTTCCTTCCATGACATCAGGAGTATAAAACATGCAGCCCACGCCATTACATCAGTTTTTCTTGCCCCAGGTGTCAGGTGGCCCCCTAATGGGAAGCAATTAAATCTATATATACAAGGATATACCTCGAATAGAGAAGCAAATACACCAAAAAGCTTTTAGAGCATAGTAAGTGAGAGTAGAGGTAATAGCCAAAGGAAGTAAAGGGAGCTGGAGGGAGGGTAACCAGGACTGCAACAGTGAATACACTATCACCACATTTATGGTACGTGTACACAACTGTACTATGTTTAGTGTTTCACTGTTGCAGTCATTACATTTGGGTAGATTCCCAAAACCTCAGCTTTGGCCGGCTAAGATCTAGCTGTATTCAACTGGACATATAAGAGAATTTAAGTACCTTTATCTGCACTTTTTTTCAAATAATACAGTATTTAAATTGATTTAACTGTGTTGCATGATTAACTGAACTGGAAGTTTTGACTCTGTTCTTCAGTTAGCTTTCTCACCCACCCTCCCAGTTTATGTTTTGGTGTTAATCTTAGTGGCTTTGAAACTGCCCGCCCCTCTTCTAAATTTGTGTTTGGATACTCCTTCTGGGCCCATCTCATTTGCTCACTCAACTGAGTGCAGTGAGATCATATTCTGATTTCAGGCACTCCTACTGTGTACAAAGAGAGCATTTGGGAAAGAGAACAAAATAAATTAAGCTCGTTTCCTGCCTTTCCTGTTAAGTGGTCTAGACTGTTTGTAGGCTTCTGAGCCCCCAAGCCATTCTGTCTTGGAGAGAAGCCTTCTAGCTTAGTTTTGTTTCTTATAACTAGCCAGTTTTATAGCTTCAGCACTCAAATCTGTTTCTTTGAACTCAGCACTTGTTCAGAACTCATTGTAAGCGCTGCATAAGCTGCAAATTACTACAGCACTCAACTTTCCTCACTTGTCTAGAGGAAAGCAGTTTTTAGCACTTAATAAGCACTTATCCAGGCATGTCTAAGGGTCAGCTCCCAGTGATTTCTCCTGTCTACCTGATGAATCTGGGCATCTTGGGGCAATGCAGCAATTGCCTCATGTACACAGACAATCCTCTCCTCCTACCACCCAACACTACAACCTGTGAGAGATGCACTTATATAGCCAAACTGGAAGCAAAGCTCTCTTCACCCAAGACTGAACTAGACAGTCAAGAGGAGAAGGTAAACACTTGCACCACACCACACTCATCACATAGTCCCTCAAAACCTACACCACCAAAACACACACAAACACAAAACACACACCTACATTCGCGGAGGCTCTCAAAAACCTGCCCAAGCATCAGGGACATCCAAAGCATAAACTCAAGCAAACTCCACCCCCCAACACAACTCAAATAACACATAGCCCACAAACTCAGTGTGCCACTCAACCACAGCCCATAAGGCATAACAACGTACCCAACACTCTAGTCATAGGTGACTATAGTCAGGCACACTGATGTTCCACTCACTAGACTAAAGAAGGAGAAAGTTACTGTCAGCTGCCTGTCAGGTGCCAGGATCCACCACATAACGCATGCACTCAGGTCACTCCACAATAAGTACATATATGACACTGTCATTGTCCATGTTGGTGTGAATGATCCAAGACATGCCTCCCTGGACTACATGAAGAGAGACATGGAGGAGCTCTCCAATCTTGTATCCCAGGCAGGTATGACCCTAACCCTGAGTAGCATCCTGCCATCACCCAGAATGATACCACAGTACAAGGACAAAATGACTGACTTCAACAATTGGCTAAGCTTCTGGTGTCATTCTAAGGGGATCCAGTATTTGTCTGCCTGGGACGACATGATCGACAGTCCACGATGCTTTGCCAGAGATGGCCTGCACCTGTCGCCCTTAGGATTCCGAATACTGGCTAAGGTTCTTGCCACCCCTATAGTGCCTTTTTTAGGCAAGGTTCAAATGACAAATTCACCACGGTAACAGGTACAAGCAAGCAAAATCTGAGGGTAATGCTACTCGATGCTAGAAGTCTAAACTTCAAAATGCACTCACTCGAGGCACTCCTTAAAATGGAGAACATTGACATCTGTGCAGTGACAGACACCTGGTTCAAAGCTCCTGAGAGCACCCCTGCATTACCAGGCTTCAATTCATACCACACCTTTCGGCCACATAACCCAGAAAGAAGCACTAAAGGCGGAGGCGTGTCCATATTCATTAAGGATATCCACACCTCCAGGCTAGTTGCACAGCATAAAGCATCCGAGATTATCCAAGTGCAACTAACTCTGGGCAAGACCGCTATCCAGATTGTAGCTTGCTACAGACCCCCCACCATGCCCAGGATTCACACTCCTCATTTCTGGATACACTGGAAAGTATTAGGGTACAACCCAACACCCTAATAATGGGCGATTTCAACTACTCCACCATTAACTGGGAAAACTACTCATGTACCAACTCTCTTGCTCAACGTTTTCTAGAATTCATAACTTCCAATGCCTTGGATCAACTTATTCACACCCCCACCAGGGGCAGCAATATCCTAGACCTGGTCATTACCAACATGGGAAACCGGTGTTCCACACCAGAAGTCAATTCCTCGTTTGTCAGATCCGACCACAAGCTAATCAGCCTAGACATCCACATTACACCCCCAGCCCCAATTAGGGAAACCATTGTAAAAAACTTCTCCAAAGCCAACTTCACAAACTTCGTGACACCCATGCAGACGGACAATAGAGGTATGACTGCCGAATCCTACACAAATGCACTTTATAAGCACTTACACGAGTGCATGGATCATGCTATCCCTAATAGAACCAAGATGTTACCCTCCAAAAAAAGGAAGCCAATCTGGTGGTCCTCTGTCATAAACAAACTCTACAACAGAAGAAAGAAACTGTTGCAAAATAGAGTAAAATCCCATAACTGGAGGAACTCCCTGGTCAACCTCAGTAAGAAGCTGAGATCCCTCAAAATCCTTCAAAACTAGTTACGAAAACAAAATTGCCACTGACTCTAAAGACAACCACAAAGCATTCTATAGCTATGTCAAGAATCTAAATGGGAACACTCAGAACTGCTCTGAGTTACAGTGCAATGGCACTAAATATACAGAGCCAACTGATATTGCCAACATCCTAGCAAATAGGTTCAGTGCTAACTTTACCCCCCTCTCACCCCCTAGAGGGCCCATCTCTATACCGGAAGAATGCAAAGTTCCTATAATCACGGCTGCACAGGTAAAAAACACACTCTCCAAAGCCAAGAACACAGCATCCATGGGACCTGACAATATCCCAGGCTGCATTCTACATGAACTACAGAATGAACTGGCACCCTACCTAAGTACCATGTTCAATCATTACCTCAGGCTTTGTACCCACTGAATGGCACACCGCGACGGTTATCCCACTCCACAAAGGGGGAGCCACGATGGACCCCGGGAACTACCGCCCCATTAGCTTGACGAGTCTCGTCTGCAAGGCCATGGAACGTACCATCGTGGAACTCAAACAAAGACACTGGTAATCTCCAAACTCTGGACCCTACCCAGTTTGGATTTGTAAAAGGCAGATCATGTCTCCTAAACCTGACTGAATTCTTTGAAGCAGTCACCAAAGCCATAGATGAGGGTAAAATGGTTCACACAGCTTATCTAGATCTCGCTGCGGCTTTTGACACCATCTCCCCCTCTGGAATTATAGATAAGCTCACTAAACTAGGTATAAATCCCTATGTCACAAGATGGGTTGCCAACTGGCTCATGGACAGAACCCACACTGTGAAAGTAGCAGATTCCAAATCCGACATCACACCAGTGACAAGTGGAGTACCACAGGTTTCAGTCCTGGGTCCTCTCCTGTTTGGTATCTAGTTCTCTGAAGTGCAGACCAACACAGAAGGTCTTTGGCTAACAAAGTTTGCAGATGACTGCAAACTAGGAGCCATAATCGAAACTCCTAACAATGTGGACACACTACAAAAGGGCCTCACTGAGACAGATACCTGGTGTCAAAGCCATGTCCTGAAGCTCAATGCCAAAATGTGTATTGTCATCTCCTTTGGTAAAAACTCTGCACCCATGAACTACCACATAGCTGGTAGTCTACTTAATGCGGAAAATGTGATGAGACCTTGGGACACAGGTGGACAGTAGTCTCTCCTTTGATAATCACATCGCCACAGTGGTCAGGAAATCCTTCTACATGGCTCATATCACAAAAGGATTCTCATCCAGAAAAAAAGAGGTCATTGTTCCCCCTCTACTCATCACTCATTAGACCCATTATAGAGTACAAAGCCCCTTTTGGTATGTACCTCACAAGACATCTACAACAACTGGAAAGACCACAGAAATACCACAGAGAGGATTACTAGCCTTAAACAGATGCCCTATGCAGACAGTCTCAAAAAAACTACAGCTTTACTCCATCGTATATCACCTACTCAGGGACGATCTCTGCCTAACATACAAAGCTATGTCAAACCCAGAGCTGTTGGACATGCTCCACTTAAGGAAATCCCAATCCCTCCAAGCTATACGCTCTAGGGACCTAAACCTTGTCACCACAATAAACAGAACATGCTGGAGGGATAGATTCCTGTCCCAGAGACTTCCCATACTCTGGAACAGACTACCTATCTATGTCAAACAGAGCTCCTCATTAGCACTCTTCAAGAAAAATCTTGATGACTGGATGGGAAATGGGAAATTCACCCCAGAGATCACTTCTGTGGCTCTGCTCGACAGGGGCACAGGAAAATACATTTCTTGGGTGGCGAAAGCCAAGGTACATTTTTTGGCTAGGCTTGTATGGGCCCTAGGGCCGATAGCCTAGTACCTACCTATGAAGGTTGGGAGGAGGAATTTCAACAGAATTAGGACCAGCTATAAGGCCCTGCAAGACTGCACTGGCAAAACCAGCTCTGGAGTTAGAGAAAATTGACAAATGATAATTCTTGTTGAAAGTATATACAGAACTCCAGGTAGCAGCTTCTAAGATGTCCCTCGTAGGGACACCCCCGAGAAAGGCTGTAGAGTAGATGCAGCACTGGCTGAATGGGATCTGATGTCCTGTGGGATAGGTTTTCCATGGTGCTTATAGCAGAAATGAACACAGTGGCCTATCCATTTTGAAATGGTTTGTCTTGAAATAGCTTTCCCCTCTGTCCCTGCAGCAAATGCCAACAGTAGTTGTTCAGATTTCCTTTGAGGTTTAGTCCTGTCCAAGTAGAATCTAAGCTGTCTGTGCACATCTAAAGAGTGCAGTATCCATTCCCTTTTGTTCTATGGGTTAGGAAAGAAAGTAGGCAAATGAATGGACTGATTAAGAGCCACACTGGATACCACCTTGGGCAAGAAGGAGGGATTGGTTCTGAGGGACATCCTGTCCGCATGAAAGATGATGAAAGGTTCCACTGCCATAAGGGCCTGTAATTCAGATACCCTTCTTGCAGAAGTGATTGCCAAAAAAAAATCTGTTTTCCAGGAAAGAAATTCTAAATCTGCAGTAGCAGCTGGCTTGAAAGGAGGAAGAGTGAGTTTCTCCAAGACAAAGTTAAGATCCCAGGCTGGAGTTGGAGTCCTGGGTGGCCTTAGATTTTTGGCCCCTCTGAGGAACTGCTTGTACAGTGGGGGTGAGAGAAG
Source organism: Protopterus annectens (assembly GCF_019279795.1). Taxonomy (NCBI): domain Eukaryota; kingdom Metazoa; phylum Chordata; order Ceratodontiformes; family Protopteridae; genus Protopterus; species Protopterus annectens. The sequence goes on along the minus strand of NC_056747.1, from coordinate 345,376,906 downwards.
AGGGGAGGGCAGTGTGCTATAATGAGCTGAAATGGCTGAGGCATGAATTTTGATGGAGGAACAAGACAAGCCCTTATGAAGCATCTCAGTCAAGTACTGTAGAATCTGAGGTAAATTGTGCACTGCTGCGTTCATTCCTTGAGATTGGTTTCAAGCACAGAATCTTTTCCATTTTGCAGCATAAGATTTTGTAGTACTAGGCCTCCTTGCCTGTAAAATGTTATCCATCACTGATTTACAGAGGGATGGTAAAGGAGAGATTAGGAAATTAGCCATGCTGCTAAGTTCAGGGTTTGCAGCTAAGGGTGCAGAATCATGTTCTCCTGCTGAGACAACAGGGAAGGAGTTTGAGGCACGTGCCAAGGAGCCAAGCGTGACACTGCGCAAGAGTGGGTACCAGTGTTGGCAAGGCCAGTCTGGTGCAATTAAAATCGCCCTTGGCTTGTCCTGTTTGATCTTTAGTAGTAACTTGGAGAACAGAGGAGGAAAGACAAACTGATAGGTTTTTCCAGCTGAACGAGTGTCCACTTTCCAAGCTTGCTTGTGGGGGAATCCCTGTGCAAAATTTGTCCAGTTGATGGTTCCAGGGGAGGCAAACAGGTCACTATCTGGGCTCCCCCCCATGTGCTTGTCAACATGTTGAAAATCCTTGGTTCCAGTTTCCACTCATGTGGGTCCATGAGGTTTCAGCTTAGTCAATCTGCCAGTGTATTTAGTTTTCCTGGCAAGAAGTGAGCTTGCAGATTCACTTGGTAGCTCAAGCCTGTGTTCCCCAATGCCATGGCTAGTCTGCAGAGAGGTTAAGAATGTGTACCCCCCTGCTTGTTCATGTACCACACGACAGTGGTGTTGTCCATCTTTACCATTAGTTGTCCTGGAAAAATGTGGTCCTTGAAGGCTGTCAGACTAACATTTCCTTTTGATTTATGCGCAGGTGCATTTGATATGGGTTCCATTTGCCCTGAATGCACTTCCCTGCCAGGTGAGCCCCCCCTGCATAGTCTGATGCATCTATTAAGATTTGATTGTTAGGGGATAATGTAAATGGTAGTCCCCTGTTTTGGTGACAGGCCTCTGCCCAAAGGAACTTTACGCATAGGGCAAGGTATGATAGGAATCCTTGCTTCCAGATCCTGTGAATGTTGACACCATAGGCTTTTCAGATACCATTGTAGTTTCCTCATATGCAGCCTTGCATATGGAATCAGAAGAATGCATGAGGCCATGAACCCCAAGGCTTGCAGTATTTTGCCTTGCAGATAGCTGGGTTTTTGTGGCCACTTGTTTGAAGTAAGTTGTCAAATGTATCTGTATCTATGGCATGAGGAAAGCCATCTGGGAAGTTGTATTCAAGCTTTCTCCCAGGAATATAATTTGTTGACAGGGTACCAGGTGGGATTTCTTTTCGTTTATGGTGAACCCCAGACAAGTTAGCACCCTTTGAACAAAGGCCAGATGACTGAAAAGGATGTCCTTGCTTTCTGCCTGAATTAGACAATCGTCCAGGTATGGGTATATTTGAACATTTTTTTGCCTGCAAAATGCAATGACTGGAGCTAAGCACTTTGTGAATATCCTGGGAGCAGTAGATAAGCCAAAGGGCACTGCAGGGAACTGTTAGTGCATGTAGCCTGCTTTGAAGCGTAGGTATCTTCTGCAAGACTCCCTGACAGCGATGTGCAGGTATGCTTCTTTTAAGTCTAGTGCTGCCAACCATGCATCCTTGCCTAGAATAGTAAGCAGCTGGTGAAGAGTCAGCATTTTGAATTTTGGAATCACCAGAAAGGTGTTTAGAATAGAAAGGTCCAGGATAGGATGCCATGTATTGCCTTTTCTGGGTACCAGGAAAAGTCTCTAATAGAAACCTTGACCCTTTTCCTCTTCTGGTACCAACTGAATAGCCCTCATGTTTGAGAGAGAGAGAGAGAGAGAGAGAGAGAGAGAGAACCTGATTTTGGGCCTCTGCCTACCGATTTGTGGGTAGATCTGGCCACCCGCTTGGTGTTGGTAACATGTGGAAATGAAACCTGTATCCTTGGGACACTATTTAAAACCCATTTGTCCTGGGTGATGAGTTCCCAGTTTTTGGCCTGCAGACCAATCTTTCCGCCTAAAGGAGCATTCAGTTGGTAAGTCCTTGGAAGTCTTAAAAGCAAGTCATTGAGACGGTTTTCCATACGGGGGAGCATTAGTGCTCCAAGGTTTGGGTGCAGAAACCCCCCACTGCCTAGTCTTGTGTGTCCCTTAGGTCTGAAACCTGGGGTTTTTGCTGTGTCTGGGTTTGGCTTGAGAAGGCCTGAAGGGGGCTGAAATTACCAATTTTGCATCCGTGGTGGTGCAGCGGTAGAGCTGTTGCCTCACAGCAAGAGGTTCTCCCGTTCGATTCTCGGTTGGGGTGCAGGGAGTGCCTTCTGTGTGGAGTCTGCATGTCCTCCCCACGGTTGGGTGGGCATTAAAAAGACATGAGTAAATGGGAGTTTCGTGAAGGTTGAATGTCGTGCTGGCACCTCGGCGTTCGCGAAAATCTACTGCCAAACATTAGCGGGCCAAAATTGCTGTGGCGACCCCTAACCGGGAAAAGCCGAAAGACAAACAGCGCCTACTAAATCTAGGAGGCTGAACTTGTAAGAAATCTTTAACAGTCTGCATAGATTTAGCTTTATCTTCCATCTTTTTAAAAACTTCACCAGCCTTGTTGCCAAACAGGCGGTCCTGATTTAAGGGAACATACAACAATTTAGCTTTAACATGATCAGGCAAAGACTGCTCCTTAAGCCAAGCATGCCTTCTGAGCACAGACCCAGTAACAGCAGCCCTGCAAGAGACCTCTAATGAATCAAATCCACATTGCAAAATATGTTTTCCAACCTGTTCAGCAGAATGCATTCAATCTTGTAATTCTTTACTTTCAGTGCAGTCAGGAATCATCATTTTCTGTTTAAGCAATCCAATAACATGTTGTTGATACCTTAACATATGAAACTGGCAGTTTAAAGCCCTAATGGCCAAGGTTGTAGAAGTGTAAACTTTCTTAGCCCATCCATCCAGCGCCCTGGAGTCTATCTGAGGGGGGTAGGATTTTTAGCAGTAGAAGCCTTAATGCCTTTGGGTCCCTGTGAAATGGACTCTAGATCCGCAATAGGATTTTTAAAAAGGAACTTGAGAATCAGGAACCCTGTAATATCTGTCAAATTTTCTGGGAGCAGGAGGCAAAGAATCAGGGGCCAAACTAGATTCTGAGAAAGCATCATCAACAATGTCTAGTACAGGAGGCATAGCTACTGAGGCAGGAGTAAGAAATCCCTAAGCCTCTTTTTTGAAACAGAAACATCCTGGCTTTCCCAGTGGAAATGCTCCCTTACAGTATGTAAGGTTTCACCAAAAGAAAAATCCTCTGGGGGGGGGAAGCAGAAGGAATAGAGTCCTCTGCATTAGAATCATCATAACAACCTCTCCACTACCTACCATCATATTGCCAGATTTGTCACAGGAACATCCTATCGGACCCACCATTGCGTCAACCTAAAGAAACTGGACTGGCTTGAACTACCTAATCTCCTCAAATTTAATCAACTAATCGAAGCTTTTAAAATTATTAATCAACCCGATAATACCCCTGCCCTGTCCAAAATCCTGACCCCTTACTCCAACTTAAGCTGCCTTCAATCTGCAAACAGTAACCAGGTAATGACTATCAAATCAAACAATGTGGGAGGTGATGCTCTTTATGCTAACTCTATTGGGAAGCAATGGAACTCACTCCCAAACAGCCTTAGACTCATGACTTCCCTTAACCTATACAAAACTCATCTCCGAGCAATACTCAAGTCCCAATGGTTATGCCCATGTCTAAACCCTGATTAAATCCAACACGCCCCATAGCCCCTCTTCTCTCATCTCCCTTTTAAGAGCTTATATTGTAATTTTTACTTCCTTAATTGCACACATGTTAAGTGGACAAACAAACAAAATGTACGTGCAAACAATCTAGCTGATACATATTGATGTCTCCTTGTTTCTGTGGTTTCACTATGTCTTTTTTTCGTATTGTATTGTTATTTTTATTGTTATTCTTATTTGCATTGTTATTATGTTCCGAAATTGGGAGCTTTTCTCCCCGGGCCTCTACTGAAAAAGGATATGTATCCAGTTGGACTAGCCCGGTCAACAAATGTAAAATAAAAATAAAATAAATAAATATAAGGGCAAATCCAGATCATCAGAAGAATCAGAAAAATCATAATCCTCTTCAGAAGATTCATAAACAACTTCAGTCCTAGGTCTCTTAGAAGGGGGAGGTTGGCTTCCCCTGATTAGAGTTATAAGATCTTCATAGAGGCCTGAGCATGCGGCCGGGGCGTCGGTTTCTTAGACATGGTTCGAGATTTTGGCTTAAATGAAGGAGGAGGTGTCGGTTTAATATGCAAGTCTGTAGGCCTGAATACACCCTCAGAAACCAGTGCCTGGACAGCGGCTCTGGACCCATCCAAGGTAGAGACATCCACAGGTTCCACAGTTGAAACATTTCGCGGCATACCGGACTCTGAATGGGTCTCAGGAGAGGCCTGTGAGCCAGAAGTAGCAGGTATCAGGGGCTGCGAAAGCGCCTCAATGAGTACCGGCGAACTGGCGACTGGCTTAGGAGAAGCGCCGTCGGCAGCTTTGGACCTCAGCGGCCTCTGTCTTTATCTTAGCATTTTTTTTTGGAATCCCGGTAGTCGGCAGGCTAACATTTCTGGTTAATTAAACCAAGAACCGAAGTATTTAGAAACGAAAATATATCGACGACGGACAGTGCGCTGTTTAAATAAAGCACAAAACTGACAGCAAGGCACGTTGTGGTCAGGGCCTAGGCAAGGAATACAGTACGAATGAAAATCTTTGAGTTATTTGCTTTCCACAAGTAATGCAATTATTAACTTTTACTGACATCGGTAAGGAGCAAGAAAAAGTTTCCCCAATGGGGTACTTAGCTTTAGTTGAAGACTTCGGTTCTGAAACTTGAAAACAAAAATTTCAGGAGTCGGCCAATCGGCACTTGTGAACTGCTTCTGCTTCAGGCATGGCAAGAAAGACTGCTGTAATGGTTTTGGCTGCATGTTTTATACCCCTGACGACCTGACGTCATGGAAAAAGGGACAGCAACCAACGCATGACCCAAGACTTTGTTAATCAGGCCGACTAAGGGCTACTGCAAGCAGATAACCCAAATGTAATGACTGCAACAGTGAAGCACAAAGAACATCATATTTGACTTGAATTATTTTGCTCCTCAGGAGAAGTGATAGCTGTTGTCGAATAATGGAAACGCTTTCCTGAGGCAATTTTACAATCATTTTTCTTGTGTCTAGCTCTGCTCCTATGTATGTAATAGACTGACAGGGCAACAAGGCAGATTTTCGAAGTTTATTGTGATGCCTAGTGGAGCACAGGATGTGATGGTGTAATCTTGTGCCTCTAAGTTGTTGCCTGGTGGTAGCAGTGAGGAGCCGGTCGTCCAGGTAAGGAAACACCTGGAATCCTAGACGTCTCAGGTGAGCCGCAACTTCTGCCATGCATTTGGTGAACACCCTGGGGGCTGTGGTGAGACCAAAGGGCAGAGCTCTGAACTGGTAATGACTGGCCCCTAGCCGGAAGTGTAGAAGTCTCCTGGACCGTCTGCCCATTTTTATATGATAGTATGCATCCTGAAGATCTAAGGAGCGCATCCAATTGTCCTGACCCAGAAAGGGGAGAATGGACTGCAGTCTTACCATCTGGAACTTCTCTTTTTGTACAGATTTGTTTAATCTGCTGAAATCCAGAATTGGTCTCCAGTCCCCTGTCTTTTTGGGCACTAAAAAGAATCTTGAGTAAGTTCCGGATCCTACTTGGTATGTGGGGACTTCCTGGATGGCTCTTTTTTCTAGCAGTCTTGAAACTTCTGTGACTGCCTGATCCCTTAGATTGGGTGGAACATCTGGGATGGATTATTTTGAAACAAGAGAGGGCTGATGGAAGGCAATCTTGTAACCTCTGGATATGATGGATAGCACCCATTTCTCTTTTGTTATATTTTGCCAAGCAATTGGATACAACGGAAGTCTTCCCCCGACTGCCTCCAGAGTTGAGCAATCGGGCATCCCTTCAGGGATGTTGACCGGGTTTGGAAGAGAACGCATCTGTCACCCTGATTTTGCGGACCCTCTCTGCCACAAGGGCGGCGTCTGCCATTGTTATTGTTTCCCCCTCTGCCCCTGGGGGAAAATTCACCACGTGCATCTGGCAAGGGTCCCTGGGATTTGCGAAACCACATCTTTCCACTATTCTGACCCTTTGAGTATGGTCTGGTAGGAGTGGAAAAACGGACTCCCGCATCAGAGCACGTCGTGTCTTTCAGGCCCAAAGAGAGGAGCCATCAAAGGGGGTTTTGGTGAAAGACACTCTGAAAGGTTTCGCAAACTGACACAGCTGCAGCCAAGAATGTCTCCTAAGAGCCACTCCTGTTCCTGCAGCTCTGCTCGCTCCATCTGCTGTGTATGAAATAAGCCTCGTGGAGGAGTTGACTACTGAATTTAGAGTTGCCAGCTGGGTAGCTACCTTGGCTGAAGGTCCCTCAGCTGTGGGATCTTGTAGGGTATCTCCAAGCTCTTTTAGATCCCTCTGAAGCCTAGTAAAATAGGAAAGATAGTTCAGGGACCTAAGGGAGAAAGTACAGTTGTGTACACTTACCATAAATGTAGATGGTAGAGTGTATTCACTGTTGCAGTCATTACATTTGGGTTATCCTGCTGGCAGGTTGCCCTCAGTCGGCCTGAATTCCAAAGTCTTGGGTCCTGCGTCAGTTGCTGTCGCCTCTTCCCTGACGTCAGGTTGTCGGGGGTATAAAAGATACAGCAGACGCCATTTTATTTAGTTTTTCTTGTCCCAAATGTCAAGTGCCCCCAAAAGGGTAGGCTAAAATTAGGTAAATAAAACATACATGCACCAAAATAAGTTTTACCTTCCTCTATAAGCAAATACACCATCTAGGTTGTATAGATTAGAAAAGTAAAGATAAGTTCCAGCAAAAATAAGGGGGGTGGCAGGTGGGTAACCTGGACTGAAACAGTGAGCACATTCGAACATCTACATTTATGGTAAGTGTACACAACTGTACTATGTTCTTTGTGTTTCACTGTTGCAGTCATTACATTTGGGTTGAGTCCCAAAGCTATGGTTAGGGGGCTGGAGCTAAACAGCATTAGGAGTGGCTATGAGGCCCTGCAGAACTGCAGTGGCAAAGCTTGCCCTGGATTTAGAGTAAAGAGGCAGATTGTAATGTTTTGTAAAGGTATGCACTTAACTCCAAGTAGCAGCCTCCAAAATGTCTTTGGTTGGTACTCCCCTGAAAAATGCTGCAGGAGTGGCTGCAGCTCTGGTTGAATTTAGCCTAATGCCCTTAGGCACTGGTTTGCCATGTGAGTAGAAGAAACAAATGCAGTGACCTATCCACTTTGAAACAGTCTGCTTGGAGATGGCCTTTCCTTGTGATGTTGTGGCATATGCCACTAGTAATTGCTCTATCTTTCTGAAAACTTTAGTTTTGTCCAAGTAGAATCTAAGTTGTCTGTGTATGTTCAAAGAATGCAGAATTTTCTCCCCCTTGTTCTGTGGATTTGGATAAAAAGTTGGCAAATGAATAGTTAGGTTAAGGGCTACAATGGATATCACCTTAGGCATAAATGTAGGGTTTGTTCTCAGAGAGACCCTGTCTGGATAGAAAATGATAAAGGGTTCCACAGCCATGACAGCCTGTAGCTCTGAAACACGTCTTGCAAAAGCTATTGCGCTAGGAGGTGAGTTTTTCCAAGACATAATTGAGGTCCCATGCAAGTGTTGGCATTCTCCTTGGAGGCCTTACGTTTTCGGCTCCTCTGAGGTACTGCCTTAAATAAGGGATGAGAAAAGAGTGGTGGCTCTGTATTGAAATGAGCTGAAATGGCAGAGGCATGGATTTTAATTGATGAAAAAGATAGGCCTTTGTCCAGCATTTCAGTCAAATATTGCAAAATCTGAGGAATATTTGGGACAGCTATATCAGTTCCTTGAGCTTGGTTCCAAACGCCAAATCTCTTCCATTTTCCAGCATAGGATTTTCTAGTACTAGGCCTTCTGGCTTCTAACATGACATCCATCACAGCTTTACTGAGAGGTGTGGTTTGTATGGCTACATTATCTGCCATGCTGCCAGGTTTAAGGTCCTGAGTTGGCTGTGCAAAATCTGACTGTTTTGTTGGTACAGCAGATGAGGTATTTGAGATAAGTTCCAGGCTGGGCATTGGGACAAGTTCCTTAAGATCGGTTATCAGTACTGGCGTGGCCAGTCTGGGGCTATCAGAATCATTTTTGGTTTCTCCTACCTGACCTTTACGAGTACTTTGGGGGAGGAGAGGCAGTGGAGGAAATGCATATACTGATAGGCTTGTCCAGTTCAGACGTCCACTTTCCAAGCTTGTCTGTGATGCATCCTTGTGCAGAATTTTCTTAGTTGATTGTTTTGAGAGGAGGCAAACAGATGTCCGGGCATCCCCATTCCATTGTTATGCTGAAGACTTGCGCATCCAGGTGCCACTCATGGGGATCCATGAGGTTTCTGCTTAGTTCGTCTGCCAGAGTATTTTCCTTTCCTGGCAGGAATTGTGCCTGCAGATGGACTTAAGTCAATGCTGTGTCCCATAAAAAGTACAGTTTTGTACCTACCATAAATGTAGATGTTCGAGGATCCACATTGCTGCAGTCATAACCTGTGGGTAGTCCGCTGTCCTCGGTCGGCCTGAATACCAAAGTGTTAGGCTGGCGTCGGTCATAGTCGCTTAGATCTGACGTCAGTACGCAGTGGTACTAAAGCGCATGACCGACGCCATATCCTCAGTCTTTCTTGCCCCAGATGTCAGAAGGCCTAAAAAAGAAAGGCCATAGCCAAAAATGGAAAATACCCAACCACCAATTATAGAAAAAATAATTACCCCAAAAGCAACACAGCAACCCTAAACTACAGAGGGGAAGGAGGGAGGGAAAATTGGACTGCAGCAATGTGGATCCTCGAACATCTACATTTATGGTAGGTACAAAACTGTACTATGTTCTTCGTCTCACATTGCTGCAGTCATAACCTGTGGGTAGAATCCCAAAGCAAAGGTAAGGGAGGCTGGCAAAATCAAAAAGCACTAGGAGCTGCTAACATGCCCTGTAAAACTGCAGTGGCAAACCCAGCCCTAGATTTGGAATAAAGAGGGAGATGGTAATGTTTAGTAAAAGTGTGCACTGAACTCCCAAGTAGCTGCCTCCAAAATATCCTTAGTAGTTACTCCCCTTAAAAAAGCAGTAGAAGTGGCAGTAGCCCTAGTGGAATGAGGTCTGATCCCAGCCGTAATATCCTTTCCATGATGAGAATAACAAAAAGCAATACAATGGCTAATCCACTTAGAAATAGTTTGCTTTGAAACGGGCTTTCCTTGTGAACCCAAGGCAAAAGAAATGAATAACTGTTGAGACTGCCTGAACCCTTTAGTTCTGCTCAAATAATAACGTAACTGCCTGTGAATATCCAAAGAGTGCAAAATGTTTTCCCCTTTATTTTGGGGATCAGCATAAAAAGTAGGCAAATGAATAGATTGGTTCAAGGCCACATCAGAAACAACTTTAGGCATAAAAGTAGGGTTAGTACGCAGGGATACCCTATCCTTATGAAATATCAGGAAGGGTTCAACTGCCATTAGAGCCTGTAATTCAGATACCCTCCTAGCAGACGTAATGGCCAACAAAAAAGCAGTCTTCCAAGACAAAAACTTCAACTCAGATGTAGCTGCAGGTTCAAAAGGAGGTAAAGTTAGCTTTTCCAACACAAAATTGAGATCCCAGGAAGGAGTAGGAGCTCTACGTGGGGGTCTTATGTTCTTTTCCCCTCTAAGAAATTGCTTAAACAAAGGGTGAGAAAATAATGGTGGGTCACAGTCATAGTGAGCAGAAATGGCTGCAGCATGAACTTTCACGGAGGAGAAAGACAAACCCTTGTCTAATAATTCTGTAAGGTACTGTAGAGTAACACTCAAATTAGGCACTGAAACATTAAAGCTCTTTGCTGTGCTCCAAAGAAAAAATCTCCTCCATTTATAAGCATAAACTTTCCTTGTACTAGGCCATCTGGCTTCCAAAATGACATTCAAAACTTGTTGAGGAAGCTGCGACCCCCCAGGGTCTAAAACAGAATATGCCAGGCTGTCAGATGCAGGGACTGTATCCTGACATTGAGGAAATGATTGCTTGCCTGAGACAAAAGGTGTGGAATTGATGGCAAAGGCCAGGGAGGCTCCCGTACTAAACTCCTCAGCAGAGGGTACCAGTGCTGACGTGGCCAATCCGGAGCTATTAGAATCATGCAAGGCTTGTCCTGTCTTACCTTCAAGAGCAACTTGGGAAGGAGAGGCAGAGGAGGAAAGGCATATACATGAAGGTTGTTCCAACTGAAAGATAGAGCATCCACTTTCCAAGCTTTTGGGTGAAACAGCTTTGTGCAAAATTTTGGCAGTTGGAAATTTAGTGGAGAAGCGAACAGATCTATGTCTGGAGTTCCCCAAGCCACTGTCAACTGTTGAAATACATGAGGATCCAATTTCCACTCGTGGGGATCCACCATCTGTCTGCTCAAAACATCTGCTAAGGAGTTCTGTGCTCCTGGCAGAAACCTTGCTTGAAGAGTGAGGTGCAAACTCAGAGCAGCCTCCCACAAAATCATAGCTTGTCTGCAAAGAGGGTACGAATGGGTTCCCCCCTGCTCGTTGATGTACCACATGACTGTTGTGTCGTCTGTTTGAATCAACACCTGTCCCAGTTGAAGTAGATCCTTGAAAGCCATCAGCGCAAATTGGACTGCTAACATCTCCTTCATGTTGATATGCAAATGCTGTAGTCTGGGAGGCCACATGTCTTGAATCCATTTCCCATTGAAATGTGCTCCCCAAGCCACGTCTGAGGCATCTGTCGTTAAGATCTGACTCGCCTCTGATCGGGTCACAGAGAGTCCCTTGTTTAGGTGACATTCCTGAGCCCACCACAAAAATTCCCTTTGGATGCAAGGTATTATCTGAATGACAGTGTCCAAATCGTGGCAGTGTTGAGTCCATACACTTTTGAGATACCATTGTAGCTTCCTCATATGTAGTTTGGCATTGGGAAGTACCAGAATACAAGATGCCATGAACCCCAAGGCTTGAAGGACTGTCCTTGCAGTCAGTCTGGACAGTAGGGATAATTGCTGGAAGTAAAGGGGAAGATTTCTTTGTTTGTCCGGGGTCAGAAAAGCCATCTGAGAGGCTGTATTCAGTCTCACACCCAGAAAGCACATGTCCTGAGAGGGTACTAGACTGGACTTTGTTTCGTTCACAGAATACCCTAGGCACCTTAACACTGCCATTACATACTGTAGATGCTGAAGTAACTTGACTTTGTCTTGAGCAAGAATCAGGCAATCGTCCAGATAAGGATAAATTTGTATTCCTCTTAGTCTTAAGAAGGCTATCACAGGAGCCAGGACCTTTGTGAACACCCTGGGCGCAGTAGATAAGCCAAAGGGCAATGCAGAGAACTGATAATGAAAAGTACCAGCCCGAAAACGCAGGAACCTCCTGCAGCTGGGCCTGATAGGAATGTGAAGATAAGCCTCTTTGAGATCTAGAGTTACCATCCAGTGATCTTTGCCTAGCAGAGGCAAAAGTTGCTGCAAAGTTAGCATCTTGAATTTTGGAATGTCTAGGTATGTGTTGAGGATAGACAAATCCAGAATTGGCCTCCAAGTGTTTCCTTTCTTTGGCACAAGGAACAGGCGAGAATAAAATCCTAGGCCTACTTCTGACGGAGGTACCACCTGGATAGCCCCATTTTAAAAGTAAAGAAATCTGCTTGTGAGCCTCCAACTTTTGCTGAGGAGGTACATCCGCATGCCCTTGAAAGGAGGCAAGGTGTGAAAATAAAACTTGTAACCTCGATCTATAATGTCCAGCACCCATTTGTCCTGGGTGACCAAAAGCCAATTTTGCTTGAAAAGTGCCAACTTTCCTCCTAGAGGAGCTGCCAGACAGGAGGGATCTGGCAGCTGGAGATACAGGTCATTGGGTCTGTTTACGAAAAGGCTGACCCCTGCCCTCACCAGAAGATTGTGCAGGGGAACTCCACGTCCTAGGTCTGAAAGAACCCTGAGCATGAGCTCTGCCCCTACCACGTCTAGATCTGCCCTTAGACTGTAAATCAGAAGGATAAGCCCATCCTTTTGCAGGCCAATTTCTGCTAAACTTAGGGGGCTGCACTTGTAAAAATTCCTTAACTGTCTGCATGGACTTAGCCTTTTCTTCCATTTTCTTCAAAACTGACTCCACAGGAGAACCAAAAAGAACTTCAGATTGAAGGGGAGCATCCAAAATACGAGCTTTAACATGCTCTGACAAATTCTGATCCTTAAGCCAGGCGTGCCTACGAATAACTGAACCAGTGGCAGCCACCCTGGAAGAAGCCTGAAGAGCATCAAAGCCACACTGCAAGGAATGCTTACCTACCTGATCAGAGGCATGAACTAAATCCTGCAATTCCTTACACTCTATACCCTCAGCTAAAGCATCTACCTTAGATTTCAACTGACTTAACAGAAAATTCTGGTACTTCAGCATATGAAACTGGCAATTTAAAGCACTCATAGCTAGTGTGGAGGAGGTATACACTTTTTTACCCCACCTATCCAAAGCTCTAGAGTCTTTATCCAGAGGAACTGGATTCTTTACTACAGAAGCCCTGACACCCTTAGGTCCCTGGCTAATAGTTTCCGGGTCAGCTCTAGGACTCTTATACAAATATTTATGAGCCTCTGGAACTCTGTAATACCTGTCTGGCTTGACAGGGGCAGGAGGCAAAGAATCAGGATTAAGGGAAGCCTCAGAAAAAACATCCTGAACATCATCCAAAACAGGGGGAATGGCCAAGGGCCTATGCTGTGGTAAAAACAAAAATTCCCTAAGCCTCTTACGAGAATCTGAGAAATCCTGACCTTCCCACTTAAAATGCTCCCTCATGGAATGCAGGGTTTCAGAAAAGGAAAAATCCTCTGGAGGAGAAGCAGAAGGACAGGAATCCTCTGCATCCGAATCAGAATAAGGAGGAAAATCCTGAATGTCCTCAGCTGAAGACTCAGAGTAATCTGAGGAATGCTCCAATCCCTCCGCCTCTGTCTCCACCCTAGGCCTCTTATCCGGAGGGGGCATAGAACCTCTGATTAAAGTAATCAAATCCTCTGCCATTTTCAGCATATGCTTTTTAGGAACAGAACCTGCAGAACTAGGAACTACAGAAACTTGAGAGGCCCCCTCGGCCTGACCTAATTCCTGAGAGGCCAATTCCTGTAAGATTAAAGGCTCCCCCTGAGATTCAGCTGAAACCTCGGCTGGATCCACAGATTCCACCGTAGTTTCCAAAGAACCAGCGTCCGCAACGGACGACTCATCCTGCTTGGACTTTAACGATTTATCTTTTCGCTTCTTAGCGGTAGCGGGCGTCGGAGGATCCGATGGCATGTTGTAATTACACCGCTTACCGAAAACAAGTCTAGCACAATCTAACCTGCGTTTAATGGTGCGCTTATTAAATCTAGCGCAAAAGCGACACCCGACTACGTCGTGCTCAGACCCCAAGCAAGGAATACAGAGAGAGTGGTAGTCCCTATGAGGTATCTGTTTCCCACAAGAAATACAATTATTAACTTTTTCTGACATCCGGATTTAACTGAGGCAAGAAAAGACAAAAATATTCCCCAACGGGGTACTTAGCCCAACTTGGTCTTCGGTCTGAAACTCAGAATACGAAAATTTCAGGACGCCGAACGGCACTTGCAAACGCTGCTTCTGCTTCGGACCATGCGGCAAGAAAGACTGAGGATATGGCGTCGGTCATGCGCTTTAGTACCACTGCGTACTGACGTCAGATCTGAGCGACTATGACCGACGCCAGCCTAACACTTTGGTATTCGGGCCGACCGAGGACAGCGGACTACCCACAGGTTATGACTGCAGCAATGTGAGACGAAGAACATCCATGGCTAGTCTGCACAGGGGGTAAGAATGAGTTCCCCCTGCTTGTTTATGTACCACATGACTGTGGTAATGTCCATCAGTAGTTGTCCCCGATGAAGTAGGTTCTTGAAAGCTGTCAGGGCATTTTTAACAGCTAGCATCTCTTTTTGATTGATATATAGATGCTTTTGGTTTGTGGACCAGGTGCCCTGAATGCCTCTTCCTGCCATGTGTGCCCCCCCCAGGCTTAATCTGATGCATCCGTCGTTAGGCTCTGCCTGGCTGAGAGTAGTGAGAATGGCTGTTCCTTGTTTTGGTGACAAGCCTTTGCCCACCATCGAAATTCCTGTTGCAGGCAGGGTATTAGAATAATCATAGTTTCCAGACTGTGGCAATGTTGTGTCCAGACACTTTTTAGGTACCAGTGAATTTTCCTCATATGCAGTCTTGCATATGGAATTAGTAAGATGCAGGATGACATGAAGCCCAAAGCCTGCAGAATTTTTCTTGCAGATAACTGGGCCTTTGTTGCCATTTCCTTGAAATAGTCAGTTGCCTTTGTCTGGAGTGAGATAAGCCATCTGGGCAGTTGTATTTAAGCTTGCACCCAGGAATATTATCTCTTGAGAAGGTACTAGTTTTGATTTCTTTTTGTTGACTGTGTACCCTAGGCATGTTAAAAGTCTTATCACAAAAGTCAGATGCTGTAGCAGAATGTCCTTGTTCACTGCTTGTATGAGGTAGTTGTCCAAGTAAGGATATATTTGTATTCCTCTGTCTGCAGTAAGCAATTACTGGTGCCAGGCACTTTGTGAAGACCCTGGGTGCAATAGATAAGCCAAAGGGCAGTGCAGAGAACTGGTAATGCTTTGAGCCAGCCTTGAATCTGAGGTATCTTCTGCATGATTGTCCGATTGGGACATGCAGGTATGCCTCTTAGGTCTAAAGTCACGAGCCAAGCCTTGCTGCCCAGCATGGGCAGAAGCTGCTGGAAGGTCAACATCTTGAATTTTGGTATATCCAGGAAAGTGTTTAGAATAGATAGGTCCAGTTTTGGTCTCAATGCTTTGTCCTTTCTGGGTACCAAGAACAGTCGAGTAAAATCCTTGTCCCTGCTCTTGCTGTGGCACTTGTTGAATTGCCCTCATGTCCATGAAAGCTGCAACTTGTTTTTGAGCCTCTGCCCATTGATTTTTTGGCAGGTCTGGCCAACTGTTTGCTCTTGGCAGGGTATGGAAATGAAACTTGTAGCCTTGTGACACTGTCTAGAACCCATTTGTCCTGGGTTGTAATGTGCCAATTTTGAGAAAAATGTTCTAGTTTTCCCCTAAGGGTGCTGCCAGAAGATAAGTGCTTGGTGCAGGCAGGGAGAAGTCATCGGGACTGTTTCCTGTATGGCTGTGATTTGTCTTCCGCACCTTTGGAGGTACAGGCAACTCCACTGCTTAGACCTGTAGGAACCCTGCGGCTGTGATCTGCCTCTAGGGCATCTGGATCTGCCCCTTTGAGGTCTGTCTGAGCCTGGAAAGGACCAATTCTTTTGGCCAGTGTCTGCTAACTCTAAGTGGCTGTACCTGTAAGAAATCCTTGACCGTTAAGCATAGATTTAGCTTTGCCCTCCATTTTCTTTAACACCTCTTCTGCCTTAACACCAAACAAGGTATCATGTTGTAAAGGAGCATCTAATAATTTTGCTTTAACATGGTCATGCAGATTTTGTTCCTTTAACCAAGCATGCCTCCTAATGACAGAACCCTTAACAGCGACCCTGCAGGAGGCTTCCAGAGACTCAAACCCACATTGCAAAGTATGCTTTCCAACTTGTTCAGCTGCATGCAATAAAATTCTGCATTTCTTTGTATTCTGCACATTCAGAATTTGCCATCATTTTCTGTTTAAGCAGTGTCATGATATATTGCTGATATGAGCATATGAAACTGGTAATTGAAAGACCTTATAGCCTAAGTAGCAGATGTGTAAATCTTTTTTCCCCATCTATCCAGTGCCCTAGAATCCCTGTCAGAGGGGGTAGGGTTTTTTGCAGTAGAAGCCTTGACCCCTTTCGGACCCTGTGAAATAGTTTCTGGGTCAGCAGTAGGGTTTTTGAAAAGGAATTTATGAGAGTCCGGGACCCTGTAGTATCTGTCCGGCTTAACAGGAGCTGGAGGTAAAGAATAAGGGGTCAGACCAGACTCCGAGAACACATCTACAATGTCTAACAGGTGGAACAGCTAGAGGCCTGTGTTGAGGTAGTAAAAGGAAGTCTCTGAGCCTTTTCTTAGATTCTGAAAAATCTTGGCTCACCCAGTGGAAGTGTTCCCTCATGGTATGCAAAGTCTCCCCAAAAGAGTAGTCCTCAGGAGGAGAAGCTGAAGGAATTGACTCTTCAGCATCAGAATCCTCATAGGGGAGGAAGAGAATATTCCTGATCAGAAGAGGAATGAGAAGAAATGGAAACTTGATCTGAAGGATTCATAGTCTCTCTCTTGCCTAGGCCTCTTATCAGGAGGGGGATGGGAACCCCTGATCAAGGTTATTAAGTCTTCGGCCATTTTGAGCATCTGTTTTTTGGGCATGGAGGCCTGTCCTTGTGAATGGTGAACTTGTTTCTTTGCCTTTAAAGGTGTTTTAGCCTTTGTCATTGAAGTCGGTTTAATGTAGAATTGTTTGGGTCTGAATACACCCTCAGAAGCAGATGCCTGCTCAGCAGCTCCGGACCCATCTGAGGGAATAATCTCCAAGGCTCCAATACCTTGAGTTTCCAGCGACCTGGCCAACTCCACGTGCGAGTCGGTAGCGGCCTATGACTCTAAAGTAGCTGGCATCAGGGGCTGCGAAAGCACCTCACTGAGGACCGGCGACTTGCTTAGGAGAAGCTTTGTCCGTTTTGGGCCTCTGTTGCCTTTTTCTTTTCGTTTTTTATGAACTCCGGTAGTCAGATGGCTATCCGACGACATTGTATAATTAAACCTTCGCCCAAAATAGCTTAATACAAAATCATACAGACGCGTAACAGTGCGTTGGTTAAATCTAGCACAAAACCAACAACTAGCAACATCGTGGTCAGGGCCTAGGCAAGGAATACAATAAGAATGAAAGTCCTTATGAGGCATTTGCTTCCCACAAGAAATACAATTATTAACTTTTTCTGACATCGGTCTGGAGCAAGAAAAAAAGTTTCCCCAATGGGGTACTTAGCTTTTAATATAGACTTTGGATCTGAAACTCAAACGCAAAAATCTCAGGAGTCGGCTGACCGGCACTTGCGAACTGCTTCTGCTTTGGGCACTGCGCGGCAAGAAAGACTAAATAAAATGGTGTTGGCTGCATCTTTTATACCCCTGATGACCTTACGTCAGGGAAGAGGTGACAGCAACCGACGCAGGACCCAAGACTTTGGAATTCAAGCCGACTGAGGGCAACCTGCCAGCAGGATAACCCAAATGTAATGACTGCAACAGTGAAACACGAAGAACATGGTCGCTGATAAAAACATTCACTTCCTATATCTGTCCATCATATGAGAGTCTTTATTCGGTGGATGGACATATGAGGGGGTTTCAGACAACTTTCTTTGTAGCTGTTACCACCATGGCATCAACTGGGACACCTTTAGTCAGAAATTGTCTTGGGAAGCTGTGATAAATTT
This sequence comes from Protopterus annectens, assembly GCF_019279795.1. Lineage (NCBI taxonomy): Eukaryota > Metazoa > Chordata > Ceratodontiformes > Protopteridae > Protopterus > Protopterus annectens. Next base: position 345,359,185 of record NC_056747.1, on the reverse strand, counting down.
ATTGGGTCTCCTCGGGACAGGTTCCATGGAATCTGGAGCTGACCAAGCCTTTCGAGATACTACAGACATGAGTGGATCAAAAGGAGGAGACACCCAAGAGGTGGAAGGTCGGGAACCAAATGCGTCCAGGTATACAGACTCGTCCTCGAAGGGGGCTAGGAAGTCGAGCTACACCTCTGCCTAAGAATCGCGAGGATGTCTGAAAAGGAAACATCTTCAAAGGGGGACCCATCCGATTCATCCAGGTCTGTATCTGAGGTGAGAGACTCAGGGGAGTCTTGGATTTTCCTCTTGCACTTTTTCTTCCAGAAAGCCTGCTCAGAATGCTCTGGGGAGGTTTTGGAAGAACAGGGTTCACCCAATGGGGTATCCTGGGGCATAGGCTTTGAGGCTGGAAGAGGAGCAGAGGTTGTCACAGGCACTGAGGGGGATGGAGCCGATGGGACCGGTAGTGGGGCCGTCTGTGGGGACAGCATTCGCCGCATGACCTCGAAGACATCACGGTCCCGACACAAAGAGGGCTCCAGTTCAAAGGTCAATGTGGGAGCCGAGCTCAACTGAAAAGACGCGCAGAGAGGGAGAATGGGGTCAGACAAGGGTCCGATGCCACTTCCCCCCTTGGAGCAGATGAGAGAACTTCGGCGTCCAGATTCATCGATGGGAGGAAGAACTGAGGTAATCGGAGCCAAAGAGAATGTCATAGGAGCCGAAGGAACCACCAACGGAGCATCCATGGACTCCGGCTCCAAACTAAGCATAGTCAGAGGAGGAATCAAAATCGAAGCTGGAGCTGAAGCCTGTTGAGGTGGGCTCAAAAGCATTTTTGCAAGGGCCTATGACTTCAGCAACCTACTTACCACTCTTTCCACATCCTGATCAGATAACCTGGAGGATCGAGAGGAGTGGAAAGATGAGCGATGACTGGATTTCCTCTGAAGTAAGGGTGATTGTGGCACCGAGCGAATCGGCTCCAAAGGAGGAGACCTAGCTCGTTTGTGGCTTCGAGACGGCTCCGAAGTAATAGTTGGAGCTGACGGAGTAGTCTTGCCGGTGCTAGAGGGCACCAACACACTTGGTTTGTCAAGTTCGCAGGTCGGTTCTGAACATGGAGCTGACGGCTTGACTGGTTTCAAAGATTTCACTGGCTGAGATGCTTTAGCCGGAGAATCCTGTTTTAACAATCCACGGAGGATTAGTTTGTTTTTCTGCTCCTGCAGGACCTTTGGACTAAAGGCATGACAAATAGAACAAGAGTCCTGCAGGTGCAGAGCCTCCAAACAGTAAACACAACTAGTGCGCCCATCTGTCAGAGAAGTCTTCTGACAGCATGAGTCACTTGTTAAACCCTGAGATTTTAACTTCCTTAGACATTTTGAAGTACCACAAAAACACACACTACAATAATAAACTAAAAATTATATTAATAAAGACCTTAAAGGAGAGCCTCTAACTTAAATGGCTGTCCTTTAAAAAATGGGGTGGGGGTGGGGGACGACTCTCTAACTTAAATGAGTTCAGGGAGCAACAGAAGGCCTAGCGACTAAGGGGCGATGGCCAACACAGCACAAAAACACAGCAAAGGACAAGATAAGGGGTTTACAACTAAAGCAACTTACAAACTACTATAACAGAGAAAAAATATATCAATTTTTCAAGTAAAATATTTGACTAACTAGAGAACAAAAGTTATACTAAGCCTGAGCCAGTACTGACGCAACTTTGCAGCTAAAGCAGCAAACAAGATCTGGGTAGTTGACGCTGGGCATTCTAGGATAAGGGGTAGCCTCGAGCCAGTAAAGAGCTCTCGAACTATAGAAATTGGCCGAGTCGGAGCCAAGGATCGGCTCCGAACCCATACAGCAAGAACGAAGGCGAGATTGAACAACTTATCATACGTTCAGTATATATTATATACAACAATATGAATATAAATGTAACTCATCATAAAAAAGTAAATATATTTTTGAAAATACAAAATAAAAAATATATAATTCTGTACGTAATTTAAAACATGTTTAAAATAACATTTAAAATATATTTACATACATAATGCATTTAATTCTGCAGCAATAGTATGAATTTTATAGACATGTGGGTCATTTAGACCTGGTAAAGTGGAAGCATCAGTCAGTAATTGCCACTTAACCTCTCTGTAACCCAAAATGGCTTTGAAGTTTCCTCCTCGAGGGTCAGTTCTAACTTGATCTAATATGGCAAACTTAAAAGTACAACCATCCCCACATTTATCTATATGTCTAAAAACAGCATTATTACAGTCCGTTCTCTTACAACACATGATCATAAATTAGTCTTAAGACATATCTGTTTTTCCTATCTAATAACATGGACATGCCATGCACTTTGCCATATAGACAACAGTCTGAGTTACAATTTCCTTGCTTAAAAGTTATCCTGGTTTTGTTCACATTCTTCAGGGTAACTCCATCATCTTCCAGTATAGCATGGCATTGGTGACAACTACCACATTTGGTTGTAAGCTTGTTCACTACATCGAAACCCCTACCTAAACTGTCCTGTTCTAAACTTCGCTTAATGTTGCAACCCATCTTATAAACAAACATAGGTTTCACTCCCACAATATTTTTAATTTCGTTATCTGACATCAGGATATTCCAATTTTGAGTTAATATTTTTTTTTACTTGATTTACATAAGGTGTACATTCTAATATACATGCTCTCTGATAATTGGTCCCAGTGTCATTAAAAACCTCAAATCGTTTCTCACCCCATTCAACACACAAAAGTGGTGGAAATTTGTTGCCCCATTCCTTCATAACATATTTCCTAACATCATATATTTCGGATATCCTCTTTCCCTGAATAGGGAGGTGATGAATTCTATTTCATCAACCATATCCATATATGTAGATGTAATTCGGGCAGACCTTATACACTGTCCTTTAAAAATATTTCTCATTAATTTCCAAGGATGATTGCTAGAAAATTCTAAATAGTCATTGGAAAATGTCTCTTTCCTATATATGTGCGACTTAAAGCCACTAGTTCCATTGGATACGCAAGTATCCAAGTATGATGTTCCAACTACATTGGATGTATGGGTGAATTTCAAAAATGTACTGGTACCATTTATATACTCCATAAATGAATTAAAATCTTCCTGGGTACCATCCCATAGGATAAATATGTCATCCAAAAATCTGGAGTAATGTCGAATGTGCTTGGAAAGCTCACAACGAACTTTGTGCAAACATGGTACAGTCACATACTTTTGAGGTCACTGTCACTTTAAATGAAATTTAGTTTTGTATAGTGACTCTGGCGCCAAAAAGTAGAATATGTAAATGTGTAATGTCTAGTGCTGAGTATTCTGATTAAGTCCACGTTATTAGTGGATGAAAGTGCTTAATCTGACGGAGTATGTGCAATATAGCAATAACCCACGCCTGTGTGTGGGTAATGCTGGATTTACCCACGGTTGGCGTGGTTTGGTCACGAGGGCGAAGCATGGGTAAATCCAGCATTACCCACACACAGGCGTGGGTTATTGCCATCATACAATGACATTATTTTAAAAAAATTAATTACTTTTCTTAAATAATGGCATTGTATAATGCCTCCTTGCTGCCCTTCCGCAGCTGTCTGTTATTCTGCGGCAGTTCTGATGTACTGCGCGCATGCATATGCCTACGCACTACTTCAGAACTGTGGGCAAAAGCAACGGAGAAAGCAAGATCTCTGTTGCTTTTTACAAACTGTTTCGTTATGTTAAATGGGTTTAACATAGCGAGACAGCTTTAAAAAAAGCAACGGAGAATCTCAGTTGCTTTTTTTAAAGCGGTCTCGCTATGTTTAACTCCTTTAACATAGCGAAACAGAGAGAAAAAATTGTTATAGTAATGGAAAAAGTCTGGGCGACCGGACCTTTTTCCATTACTATAATTCTGATTTACAACGTGCACGGTGACCAATTAGCGTGCACATTTTTGATTAATGGGGGGAGCTGTATAATAGAGAGTTTTTAACGTATTCGCATTTTTGTTCTCTCTGGTGGAGTTTGTGGCATTCAGTGGTTTTTTTTTTTTTTTGCTTTTTGTGGATATTTTGTAAAATTAGCAAAGGTTAAACTGAGTGATTGTCAATTTAATACTATTTGTTCAGAATGTAACTGCTGCATTCAGTGACATTCCTAGTTGAGGCTTCTGTTTCCCTTGAACAACTTTGTCAGTTTGAGGTCATGTATAAAACATTAGTTACCTTGGTATCAGCTCAAGTATTATGTATGGTCAAGATGGGTTACAAAACCTACAATTCAAGTTACAGCAATTACATGACTTCTTATGCATATTTACTTACATAAGAACACCTTCATGCTTCCCCTTGATGTTCAATGTAGTGTATGTCACTTGTGACAAGTTAAGACAGTAGTGTTACTAAATCCTGTCTTTAATATCTAAATTCAGCAGACTGCTTCATCTTACATGACGATTATACATTTTAGGTCTAGATTTACGAAAATCATGTTACATAACCTTTTTTCTTTTTCTTTTTTTTTTTTTTAAAATCAAGAATCAACTTGAGCTAAACCAAGTGCTGGGAGACCATTAATGTGTACATGTCGTTTAAAATCAGCCCTTTTATTTTATATATATATATATATATATATATATATATATATATATATATATATAAATAAACTTTTTTTTAAACCAAAAACGTCATTACAAAGAATCATCTCGGAGGCTCCTCAGAGCTGTTAAGCATTATTGTCATTCTGTTACCATAGCAACTTTGGAGCATCTGTTTCTGTTAGTGCGTCTGTGTACTGCATACCAGAGGCTCGCAATGCACCTGAAGCAAAGGCTTCACTTCACTCCAACTTCAAGCCTAAATTCCCTCCTTTTCAGTAAGGCAGCAGCCAGGAAAAAAGAGAGAGCAAACGGATAAAAAAAAAAAAAAAAACTCCCAACAAGCCTCCACAAAGTACAGTTTTGTACCTACCATAAATGTAGATGTCCGAACAGGATTGCATCTGCAGTCCTTACAAATGGGTTGTCCTGTCATCAGGCAGCCCTTCGGTCGGCCGGATTCCAAAGTCTGGGTCTGGCCTCGGCTGGTGTCGTACTTCACCCGACGTCATAGCTGCAGTTCTTCGGGTATAAAGGCATCAGCCGACACCATTTTCCTCAGTGTTTCTTGCCCCAGATGCCAGTTGCCCTCTTGGATAGCTAAATTTTGGATAAATGCCAATGTTTCCAAATAGTAGAAAGCAAACACAAAAAATAATCATGTATGTACATATATACAAACAAATACACCATAAGAGATCACCCCCAGCTAGCTATTAGGTGGGCAAATACCCTAGGAATACCACAGAGGGGAAGGAGGGTGGGTAATCCTGACTGCAGATGCAATCCTGTTAGGACATCTACATTTATGGTAGGTACAAAACTGTACTATGTTCTTCAAGGATGCATCTGCAGTCCTTACAAATGGGTAGAATACCATAGCCAAACTAGGGGAGGAGGAAGAAGAAATGATGGTGTAGTTAGGATCCCTTGCAAAACAGCAGTGGCAAACCCTGTCCGGGATCTAGAGTATAAAGGTAAGTTATAATGCTTGGCAAATGTATGCACGGAGGTCCAAGTAGCAGCCTCTATAATGTCCTTGGTAGTCACTCCTCGTAAGAAAGCTGTGGTAGTGGCTGTAGCCCTTGTAGAATGAGGCCTTATGTTCTGTGGAATTTGCTTTCCATGGTAGGAGTAACAGAATCTAATGCAATTTCCTATCCACTTGGAGATTGTCTGTTTGGAAATTGCTTTTCCTTCCCTTCCTGTTGCATATGCTACCAGAAGCTGGTCAGTTTTTCTATTGCCCTTGGTTCTGTCCAGGTAGTAGCGCAACTGTCTATGTACATCCAAAGTATGCAGCAGTCTTTCCCCCCTGTTCTGTGGATTGGGGAAGAAGGTAGGTAGGTGGATTGCCTGGTTTAAAGACACTCTGGATACCACCTTAGGCATAAATGTAGGATTAGTTCTCATGGACACTATCTTGATGGAAGATTAGGAAGGGTTGTACTGCCATTAAAGCCTGTAGCTCAGAAACCCTTCTTGCTGAGGTAACTGCCAGCAGGAAAGCAGTTTTCCAGGATAGGTGTTGAAGATCTGCTGTTGCTGCTGGTTCGAAAGGGGGGAGTGTCAATTTTTCTAGCACAAAGTTAAAGTCCCATGCTGGTAATGGTGGTTTCCTAGGAGGTTTTACATTCTTAATTCCTCTCAGAAACTGCCTGAGTAGAGGATGCGAAAAGACAGGGGGATCGAAGCTGTATTCTGCAGAAATAGCTGATGCATGTATCTTGATGGAGGAATAGGACAGGCCTGTATGGAAAAGCTCTGCCAAATACTCCAGGATGTTGGCAATGTCTACCTTTGACACATCTTTGCCCCTCTCAGTACTCCAAATGAGAAACCTTTTCCATTTTCCTGCATAGTTCCTTCTTGTTGAGGGTCTGCGGGCCTCAAGGATAATGTCTAACCCTTTGGGATAAATCTGGGTTAGTTGCTCTTATGTAATGTTCCAGGCAGTCAGTTGCAGAGTTTTCAGGTTTGGATGCAGGATGTTGTAGTCGCTCTGAGTTAACATCAAAGGAATCAGGGGTAGTGTCCACATTTTCCCCAGAGACATGCTCCTCAGTAATGGGTACCAATGTTGTCTTGGCCAATCTGGAGCTATCAGAATGATCCTTGGACGTTCCTCTTTGATTTTCAATAGCACCTTGTGCATCAAAGGAAGAGGTGGGAATGCATATGCTGTCAGGCCTTTCCAACTGAAGGATAGAGAGTCCACCTTCCAAGCAAGTGGGTGGTACGCCCTTGTGCAGAATTTCTTGAGCTGGTGATTGAGTGGGGGGATGTGAATAGGTCTATTTGTGGCAGTCCCCATTTCTTTGTGATGACCTTGAAGATGTCCGGGTGTAGCATCCATTCGTGAGCATCCGAGGTAGTTCTGCTTAATATGTCTGCTAGGATGTTTTCTTTTCCCAGTACAAAAATTGCTTGTAACTGAATGTTGTAACTCAGAGCCATATTCCATAGGTCCAGTGCCATCCGGCATAGAGGGTATGAATGAGTGCCTCCCTGTTTGTTGATGTACAACATGACTGTGGTGTTGTCTGTCCTTATCAACTGGCCTTCTTGGAGGAATGGTCTGAAATTCTGGATTGCTAGTTTTACTGCCAGCATTTCTTTTTGATTTATGTGCAGGTGCAGCTGATCTGGAGTCCATAATCCTTGTATGCACTTGTCCAGCATGTGGGCCCCCCAACCGAGGTCTGAGGCGTCCGTTGTGATGGTTTGGCTTGGTTGAATGCTGTGGAAGGGCAAACCTGGGTTTGACTGGCATGCCTGAGCCCACCGTAGGAACTCTTGTTTCAGGCATGGAATTAGTGGTATTTCGGTTTCTAAGCTGTGCCTGTGTTGAGACCATAAATTCTTTAGGTACCACTGTAGCTTTCTCATATGCAGTCTGGCATGGGGACCAGGATTATGCAGGATGCCATGAAGCCCAAGGCCTGCAGTACTTTCCTTGCTGTTAGTTTGTTCTGCTTGGTTAATGCCAAGAAGTAGAGAGGAAGTTGTTCTTGTTTTTCTGCAGTTAGGAATGCCATCTGTTTTACTGTGTCCAATTCTGCACCTAAGAAGGTTATTCTTTGGGATGGTATCAGTCTTGACTTTTTTATATTGACTGTGTATCCCAGGGCTTGTAGTAAGCAAATGACTCTTTGTAAGTCTTCTGTTAGCTTGTTTTTGTTGTCTGCTTGTATCAGGCAGTCGTCCAGGTATGGATATATTTGGATTCCCTGAAGCCTGCAGTGAGCGACTACTGATGCCAGGCATTTCGTGAACACTCTGGGCGCAGTAGATAAGCCAAAGGGCAATGCTGAGAATTGATAATGCTCTGATCCTGCAAGAAATCTGAGGTATCTTCTGCAATTTAGTCGTATGGGGACGTGCAGGTATGCCTCCTTGAGATCTAGAGTTACCAGCCAATACTCCTTGCCCAGCATGGGAAGAAGTTGCTGTAGGGTCAGCATTTTGAATTTTGGAACAATGATGAATGTGTTTAAAGCGGACAGGTCGAGAATAGGCCTCCAATTTTTCTCTTTTCTTGGTACCAGGAATAGTCTGGAGTAAAATCCTTGCCTTGTTCCATAGATGGTACCCTTTCCACAGCTCTCATCTTTGCTAATTGAGCTATTTGTTTTAGAGTTTCTGTCTTTTGATTTGGTGGTAGGTTTGGCATTCCTCTTTTCCTGGTAAAGTGTGGAAATGAAACCTGTAGCCTTGGTCTATAGTTTGCAAAATCCACTTGTCTCTTGTGATATAGTGCCAGTTTTTTGAAAATAAGGCTAACTTTCCGCCTAAGGGTGCTGCTATTTGTTCCATGGTAGGCGGTGCCAGAGCCAAGTCACTGTGATTGTCCTGTTGCAGTGGTAGTAGTTGTGTCTGTGCCTCGTTGGTTGTTACCTTGCCACTGGCGTCCCTGTAGGCACCTCCTCTGGATTGATTTCTGCCTCTTGAACGCCTATTCCTGCCTCTCTGAGTTTTAGAGGAGTCTGGAAAGGACCAATTTTTGGAAGGCCAGTTCCTGCTAAACCTTGGAGACTGAACCTGTAAGAAATCTTTCACTGTTTGTACAGATTTTGCCTTCTCTTCCATTTTCTTCAGTACCTGTTGAGCAGGAGAACCAAATAAACTGACCTTATCCATAGGAGCATCTAATAGTTTTGCTTTAACATGATCCGGCAAGACCTGTTCTTTCAACCATGCATGCCTTCTTATAACTGTGCCAGTCATGGCTGATCTAAAGGAAGCCTCCAGTGCATCATAGCCACATTTTAAGGAATGGTTACTAACCTGCTGAATGTTATGCACCATTTCTAGAACATATTTCTTATCTAAAGAATCATCAGAGGACAGTTTCTTAGTTAACTGATCAAGCATAAACTCCTGGTATTGGATCATATGAAACTGACAGTTCAATGCCCTAGCTGAGAGAGTAGCAGAGGTGTATACTTTTTTACCCCATCTCTCTAAGGACCTGGATTCCCTTTCAGAAGGGAGAGGGTTTTTAACTGAGGTCGAAGCTACTGCCTTAGGCCCCTGGGAGATGGTCTCGGGATCTGCAAAAGGAGCCTTGTATAAATGGTGATGAGTGTCCGGGACCCTGTAGAACCTATCGGGCTTAGCAGGGGCTGGAGGTAAAGTATCAGGAGCAGTGCAAGCATCATTAAATGCATCATCCACAGCAGGAAGAACTGGAGGTATAGCTAAAGGCCTATGTTGTGGTAAATGCAAAAAGGTCCTAAGCCTTTTCCTTGAATCTGAGAAATCTTGTCCCTGCCATTGGAATTGCTCTCTCATGGCATGTAGAGTTTCCCCAAAGGAAAATTCCTCTGGTGGAGAGGCAGAAGGAATCGATTCCTCAGCATCGGAATCTTCATAAGTAGAAAAAGGAGCCTCTGGATGGTCTGTATTGTCTGTATCATCAGAAGAATCATCTGAGGACACTGGCTCAGGGGGCTCTGCTCTAGGTCTCTTTTCTGGAGGTTGAGAGGCCCTGTCTGGGTGAGATTGGGATCCCCTTATTAAAGAGATGAGATCCTCTGCCAGAGTAAGCATTTGGGAACTGGAACTGGGCCTGTGAGAGGGGGGCTTAACAGGCACAGACTTAGAAGTTCTGGCTGCTTTAGCCCTGGCAAAGGCCTTTATAGACATGGCTGCAGGCGGCCTAGCAGCACCACGTGCAGGGGTAGAAACATCCAAAGGGATGGTGTCCGATAATTCTTGTGAAACCACAGTAGCAGGTAGAACTTCAGAGGCCGATTCAACCAGGGTAGAAGGGGCCTCGGTAGTAGTCATGGATTCGGCTGAAGATAGAACCGTTTGCTCGGTTTCGGCCGAAACCGAGACACTCGCGGTTTGCTTAACCGTAGTTTCGGCCGAAACCGCGGACCGCGATTGTCGGTCCTTTTCTTTGCGTTCCTTAACAACTTGAGAAGTCGGAGGATCCGACGGCATTATGTACGCAAAATCTGAGCTGAAAAACTGTTCAGCAAACTCCGACCGACGTCTAAGCGTCCGTCGGTTGAAAGAAGCACAAGCTAGACAAGCTGCTACGTCGTGGTCTGGGCCTAAACAAGGTAAGCAGTAAGAGTGGAAATCTTTATGAGGTATTTGTTTCCCACAAGTTAAACAGTTATTCACTTTTTCTGACATCGGCTGAGGCAAGAAAGAGTCCCCAACGGGGTACTTAGCTTTTTAGAAGTCTTCGAAGTATTATTCTGTAGGAGTAATCTCTGGATCTGACCGACCGGCACTTGCCAACAGCTTCTGCTTCGGGCGCCACGCGGCAAGAAAGACTGAGGAAAATGGCGTCGGCTGATGCCTTTATACCCGAAGAACTGCAGCTATGACGTCGGGTGAAGTGCGACACCAGCCGAGGCCAGACCCAGACTTTGGAATCCGGCCGACCGAAGGGCTACCTGACGACAGGACAACCCATTTGTAAGGACTGCAGATGCATCCTTGAAGGACATCAAGAGACAACACACTCCTCCAGCCCTCCCACCTCTCACTCAGCAGATGTGCAAACAAACCACTCTCTGCCAAAACCCCAACCACAAGCTGCAACCCACAGCCTCCCGGAGACGAAAATGGCCACACACAACCGCCAGACAGCTGCATCAACACATACCATGCCAGGCCCAATCAAACAGCACTCTAAGCCATACCATCTGCCAAAACTGATATTAAGTTTAGACAGAATAACATTTGTACTAGCTGCCAGACATAGCTGCATCTACGCTCACCATATCAGGATTGATGCAACACCACTCGTAGCTGTGATACCTGCCATAATTGATATTAACTATTTTTAGACAGAATAATGATGACATTTGTACCAACAGCTTGCTACTATTATTTAATCAGTATATACATGACATTTCCAAATCATACTTTAACTGAAAAAGGCATTAGTCTCCATGACAGCATCCTCTCCTCTTCCTCAAAACACTCTGTCACTGGCCATTATACACAATGTCAACTTGCTACACCAGAGTCTGAACTCTGACGAATGGCATCCCGTTGAACCAGTTAACCAATCACTCAAATTATTACAAGTAAAATCAGCTAAAAATGAACAAGACAACCACTCACCGAGCCCAAGTAGGGGAATAGAAACTTCTATGTTGCTTTCCTTAGCTTATATATTATGTAAATAGTAACCCATCTTGACCTACCTTTGTCTGTGAAGAATTATTGGAGACATTGAACATTCTGAATAAATTACATTTCTCAGTTAAGAATCCCTCCTTTTTTTTAACATAAAAACAGATGACAAGTGATGTACCGTATCAGTTGATGCTTTGAGAGATGTAGTTGTAGGAGTTATTTTTTGGGACGGCTATCTTGAAATCAGTTTTTTGTTTCTTCTTTCTAGAGTCAGTCCAAGGATTTGTTTCTTTTAAAAGTAGGAGCCATCCATTCCATTTCTTCTGGGAAAGACACTATGTTGTTTTTGAATATAGTAGCTTTTTCTAAGTCATTAACGGTTCTCATCGGCAAAAAGTATTTTTATCTTGGCTGAAAAGGTCAGCTGTGCTTTGAGGTCATTTTGTTTCAACAGTTTTATTATTGGCCAGACTTTTTTCCTTTGTTCTAGTATTCTGGAAGAATAATCATAGTCAAACCTTTCAGGCTTTGATTGTATTTTAAGGGTGATTTTCTCCAAGCAGATTTTAATATTAGTTCCTTGTCCTGAAATTAAAGCAATTTTATAACTATGGATCTAGGTTGAGTATTTTTGAGTTAGAAGCAGGTTTCCTCAGTGCTCTAGTCACCCTTTCAATCCCAAATGAAAGTTCCTCTTTCAAGTCTAAAAATTCTGGAATCCAGGTTAAGAATGAAATAATGTCTTCTTCAGTGTTTTCAGGCAGACCAAAGATCCTTATGTTGTTTCTCCTTTCCCTGTTTTCTAAGTCATCTATTTTGTTAAGCAGCCATGTATTCTGTTTAAGCAGAAATTCTTTTTGGAGTTCTTCCTCAGTCTCTCTTCAGTGTCATTTAGAGAAGTCTATTTGTTGTTTTTGTATGGCGTTGCCATAATATAGTTTAAGAGTATGTCCGTTTTTGAGAATTTAATAAATCATTTTTCAAGCCATCCATATTCAAAGACGGTTCCTGTAAGGTAAATGTCATCAACTGTTCTTTTTTCAAAGCATCATCTGGATGAGAATTCCTTGAGTTGCTCATATTCAGTAAATCAATATATACCTCCAAATTACTTGACAGGAAAATTTTTGTACATCTCCACCAAAATTGATATTTATGTAGTTTAGTAGTTTATCTATAGATTTCCAACGTTTTATACTTGAAAATAACATTTTCCTAAATTATACTAGTTTCTAGAGCTCTCAAAATTCAATGCTCTCAGTCAACCATCTAGGCTCCGTCCCAAGTCAATCATTTTCTGTTTGTATTGGGGCATCATTCTGGGTGACAGCAGAATGCTGCTTAAGGTTAGGGACATACCTGCCTGGGAAACCATCAGCAAGCTCAATCATCTCTCTATTCATATAGTCCATAGAGGTACGTCAAGTCATTCACGCCAACATGGGCTATGAGAGTGATAACAGTACCTGTTGTTGAGGGACTTGATTGGGTGTGTGACACAGCAGATTCTGGCACCTGACAGACCACTAACCATGACTTTCTCCTTATCCAGCCGGGTGAGAGCCACATGTGTGTCTCACAATAGAGTCTCCTATGACTAATATATTGGGTTTATAGTGAATCCTTAGTAGTTGTGAGGTGCAAGTGTGTGGACTATATGTGGTATGTGGTGTGGAGGGCTGTAGAGACTGCGTGCGTTTTTGCCTCAGAGGTCTCCTTTGGGTATGTTTATGTGGAGGACCTCTGCATACATAGGTGCGTGTTGTGTAGGTGTGGGTGGTGTTGGAGATGTAGTGATCGTGTTGACAACCTTTTCAGTGTAAAAAATATACTGCCTTGAGTGTGAGAAAGCTTGGACTTTAGGTTCCTAATGCAACTGCATCGCTTACAGATTGTGTTCCTAGGTGGTAGTAGTAGATGGTGGCCCGTGTACATGAGGCAGTTGCTACATTGTCTCAGTATGCCCATATCAATCAGACTGGCAGGAGAAACTGTAGGAAATTGTCCATCCATATTTGTCACAATCTGAGGAAGAAAGGCCACCAGGGAGAGCTAAGGGGTGGGCCTAAAGCTCAAGTGCTTAAACCAAAACTAAGAGCTTAGAAAAACACTTAACGATTTAGACAGGCTATAAACAAGTAGTAATAAATGCAGCAGAAAAGATGCAACTGAACATGTCAAAGAACAGGCAGCAAGTGGCAGGAAAAAGCAAAGCAAGATGAAGTAACAGCAGTAGGAAGAAACACAAATTAGAAAAATATAAGCAGCTGAATAAAGTGTTTTTTTGGTGCTTTGGACAAAGCAAAGGGTTCATAGGTGTGTACTACGCCAAAGGCCCTGAAGCCTTTAAAGCCTAGCCTACAGATGTGCCCTGGCATCATTCTGCCATTAGTTCCTGGTGCCTCTATCAAGTACAGCCACTGCAGTGATTCCCGGGATGAACTTGCTATTTCCCATCCACTCTTCAAGATTTCTCTTGAAAAAGGCCAGTCAAATGCTCTGCTTGACAAGTATGGGAGTATTCCAGAGCATGGGCAGTCTCTGGGTCAAGGCAGTAAATTGATAGTGCAAGGATGCCATTGCAAAGAGTAGAAATCTCCTGATGTCTGGTTGGATAGGGATATGGAGGTATGCCTCATCCAGGTCCACTGTGGCCATGAAGGCAACAGGTGTCAACAGTGGAAGAAGGGTTTGAAGGGATAGCACATGGAAAAAAGGTACATGGAGGAAAGGATTTAACAGGGACAGGTCCATTATAGGCCTGCAAAGGTCCTCCTTTTTGGGACCAAGAATAAACTGGAATAAAACCCTTGATCCTCTTGTCCTGTTGGGACCCTCTCTATGGTGCCCTGAGATAGCAAATCCTGGATGATGTGGGGTATCAAGTGGATCTGACTTTTTGGAGAGGGGGATATGCCTCTTGGTATGGGTTTTTTCCTGCCAGGTCGTAAAATACCCTTTTTCCATTATTGATAAGACCCAGCAGTCTGAGGTGATGTGTTGCCATAGGGGGGAAGACAGTGAGAGAGGCGGGTACAGAGGGGGAGATGGTGGAGGGGACTTAGCCAGTCACGTATTGTTTGGTCTGTCTGGAAAGGACTGCCTGGAGGTAGATTGGGAGGAAGAAGTCTTTGGGGATAAGATTTTCTTAACCCCCTTCCTGTGTTTTGAGAAAGTAGTGGAAGGAGCTGGTGCCCTCCTGACAAAGCTGGGTTTTGCAGGGTAGTTTCTATAGAACTTTGGAACTGGAGAAACAAATGATTTAGGTCTTGCAGTTCCTTGCTTTTTTCCTGCAAACTTTTGAAAAGCTCAGCAGACTGCTTGCCAAAGAGTAACATTCTCCAGGTGAGCATCCAGGACCTTGTTCTTGAGTTCATCTGGGAGGGGTTGAAGTTTGAACCAGGAGTACCTGCGTAATACAGAAGCAGAAGTTGCCGATGTGGCTGAGGCTTCAGCAGCATCATAGCTATATTTAATAGAATGCCTGGCTACCTGTGCTGCCAAGGACAGCTTAGAGGGCCACCTGGGGCTTTGTAGGGGAATCAGGCATGGAACAAAGCAATGGAGTTGCATGGGATACTAGATTTAGAGCATACTTTACCATGCGTGTCTGGTAATTAATGGCCCTAAAGGGTATGGTGGAGGAAGTATACATTTTTTCCCCAGTCTATCACTTCACTGTCTGTCAGATGGCAGGAGGTAAGAGGAAGGAATCTGCCTGGACTGCTTGTCTGGTGCCACTGCAATGACAGCAGGGTCCACCATGTGTGGTTTGATTATTTCTGATCATCAGGGACTTTACAGAATCTATCCAGCCTTTTAGCGGCAGGGGGTTGGGATTTAGGGGTCCTGGAAGCACAAGCAAAGTCATCCAGGTAAATTGGAATCACAGGAGGAATAGCGAGTGGGAGACTATTTGGAGAAGCTCAAAATATCTTTTTTGTACCTCAGACTTTTGTGTGGCATCTCACTTGAAGTATTCTCTCATTCTGGAGACAAGTCTCCCCAAAGGTGATATCATCAGTTGGGGAGTCTTCTTCCAAGGAATCTTCATCTATAGAACAGTATTCCAGGGAAGAGGCCAACTGAGAAGTGTAAGCGAGCGACTCACAGAAGGCGGCAGAGGAGTCTTCCTCCAGAATCTGAGGAACTGGCAGAGCTAGGCCTAGGACAAAGGGTAGGCAGAACTGGAGTATGTGAGGCTGTGGGCCTGAGGGCCATAAAGGCCTGAACCAGGGACTGGGGAAAATGTTAGTCAGTCTGGCTAATCTTCCAGTGGGGTAGACATATGCCTCGTTTTCTGTATTCTCTTCAGAGAAGGGGTCTTGGTAATTATTTGAGAAGCTGAAGGCCCAGAGTTAGGTGCTGGCACTGTGCCCGAGGAGCCCTGTTCTGAAACAGAAAGTGGCCGTCCAGTCAAGCCAAGTTCCCCCTTTATATCAGCAGATGCCGAAGTCACAGAAACCTCAGGGGATGTGCCAACTGGAGAAGTTAGGGCAGCTTCAGACATGGTACCCGCCAAAGTCACCAGTTCTTCCGGATGTCCCTCCGCCCCTAGACCGGTAGCTGGTGGGGCATCCAACAGAGGCACAACAGTAGCAGGCCTTGAAACCTTGGCCCTCTTATTGGGCAGCTCCACCTCAATGGCCGGTTCAGTATCCATACCTAGGACCAGGCATTTAAGTCACTGGTTCTCCACTAACAACTTAAGGGCTGCCAGATGACTGTGTAGGGTCTTGGGGACAAATGACATACTACAGGATGTATGGTCGTGGGATTGGCCTAAGCAGAAAAGGCAGAGTTCATTATCTTTGTGTATAATTTGCCTACCACACTCACATTTTCCCTTTCTAGATGACACTGACTATAAAACAGAGCAACAGCAACTAAAGCCTTTAACAAAAATAAAGAAGATTCCCCAACAGGGTACTTATCTGTATCGTCTTACAAAGCGCACAGTGAAACGAGCTAGCTGACGTTTGACTGTAGCAGAGAGGTTCTGAGGTCTGTGGACGTCACACTTATGGGCCCATAGTTTATGGCCCTGCGTGTGCTGTCCAATGCACCTGGCAACAAGCAGGCTAAAGCTTTGGTAGAGGAGGCAGACATTCGGGTCACCTGAGGCAATGGATCCCACAAGTGAGAACACTGCAACATGAGAATAGAAGGACATCTGGTACTTCTGGTGCTGTGTTTTGAGGATATGAAGGTTCATCACACTGGGGTCTGACAGTGCCCTGTATGCCAGGCATGCATCTCACCTCAAAATCCTGTAGGAGACAGAAAACACGGATAGGGCCTTGAGGGAGTCTGCATAGACCATTTTACTTGCACCCTGTATTCTTTTAGTGAGGAACCTCTGTGGATGTTCCAATTGTTGGACATAAGTTCACGTTTACGGAGATAAAAAACTTGAACCAGTTAAGTGTTTCGTTTATCTATATTTTTCGTCATTAAAGTTGGACTTTTATTATTTTGCTCTGGTCCTTTTACCTCGAATAGTGCTGCACTTTTGTCATTTTCAGGCTGGCACTTCGGTGCTTTGTCGCACTTTTCTCCTTCGGGTTTTGTGGTTGTTGGACTTTAGAGATTATGGAGGGGGACAGAGTTTTGTCTCAAGGGTTTACAAATATGGAATCAGTATTAATGGAGATGCAAAATATCTGTACACTAACTGGAGAGCTTGGCACAGTTCGTTACAATTTTAATGTGCAAAGAATTTTTTCAAGTGGTCTAAATTCTTTGCAGTTGCCCGAAATCCAAGAAGCACTCCCCCATATGGCCAAGAGGGAACCGGAAGTTTCAAACGAATAGAATCAGCATCCTACGGATTCTGAGTTAACAAATGATTCTTTGGGACATACACCAATAATACTTTATTCATCTATACAAGAAATTGCAGATGCTTCCCAAAAAAGCTTACATACAAAAAGGGGAAGACCTAAAGAAAAACAGCAATTAAGGATAAAAGGTGACTTTTATAATCCATATTCTTCTAAGACGGAGATAAATACATTCTTCTCGTGACAATAATAACGGTAACAGCAGTGCAGGCTGTAATGATAAAGAATGGACAATGTGGTTACAGGATGATAAATCACCATGTGAACACTTTGAAAAAGTGACATCAGGGGAAAATGTATCGGGATAACTTGAATGAAATGCATGATTTATTATTTAAATACAAGTCCTTACAGATATACAACTGATACCTTTAATGTTTACAAGCAAAAATGGTCCACAAGGGACTGAGGGTAACAGATACCCAAATAATGTGGTTAAAGGGTCTGAATTTTATACAGAACTGCTTAACATATTTGGTAGACTTAACGACGGCCATTACTAAAAATAATAAAAAGGAAATGTAAAGTATATATGGGCATATTGCTAAAATTAATGAATTGGAAATGATTTTAGAGTATTTGAAGGCAAATTTTATAAACAAATTAATGGCATAGCTATGGGGGCAAGCTGTGCACCAAGTTATGCTAATATTTTACATATTTGGGAAAATAAATACATCTTTAATTCTCCTTATGTCCACTTCTGGAGCCTATATAAAATATTTTTGGATGACTATTATATTTTGGAATGGCAATGAACAAACAAAGGAATTTGTAGAATACATAGGTCAAACTATTCGATTTTTAAATTTTGCTTATAACATTGGAAGATATAGGATAACTTATTTGGATGCAACAATACACAAGAAAAAATATTTAAATCTACAATTTTCTAAAAGGAAACCTTTTAAAATCCCTGTTGGTACTTCATAACTGTCCATCTACACAAACAAAAAAAAAGTACAGTGAAAGGACAGTTTATTAGGGCTGCCAGGATGACTTCAGAAGATGATGATTTTAAGAAAGAATGTGATACTATAAAAAACATGTTTCTAGAAAGAAAACATCCATTAACTCTTCCAGAGGAAATTATTCAGGAAGTAGGGAGACAGGGCAACATTTTTTTTTCCAACAGACGCTATACTAAAGAATAATGACAAGACAGAAAATAAGAATGAAACATGATGTGAACATAAAGCTGCTTTTATTACTAATCATCATCAGGACACATTGCAATAAGGATTATTAGAAGGTACTGGGACCTATTCAAAAGTTTTTCTGATGTGGAAAGCCTATTTAAAGGTCCCATACACTTTATATACAAGAATACAAGTATTAAGGACATATTGGAGAAGAAACAGAGGGATAATAGAAAAAGGAATAATAGAAAAGTAGGTACATAAGTGTGGAAAATGCAAGCACTGTATGTTTATTTTCAACAGAAATTCTGTATATATTTCTAGTAGAGATAAATTTATACAAGCTAATGAATATAGTAACTGTGAAACAGAATGGCTAATATACTTAGCTACATGTGAAAAGTGTGGGACAGTTTATGTTGGTAAAACTGAGTGAACTCTTAGAAAGAGAATCTATGAACATTATTATAATAAAGTCCAACCAGATGGTGAAGTGCTGAAGTATAACCAGTAAGAAGTAGTAGCACAACGTTGCGAGTCCACAAATAGGATTTATTGATACAAAAATACACAAATGGTTAAGCGCTTTCAAACAGTATGACTTCATCAGAACAGTTAAAACAAACTTTCAAGCTTAAATACCCCACAGTTTGAATTCATTGGTCTAGGAATTAGCAAATCATATTTCAATCATGCCAAATCTCATGAATAATGAAACAAATAAATAAATAAATCTAACATTAAACATGTGTACCATTGCAATATACATATAAAAGTAGCACATTTTATATATTTTTTTTGTATTTTTATATTTTTATATAAAAATTATAATGCAAAGTGCATAAGTATAAACCGTTAACATTTTAAAAAAAGACTTTCTTACATATTAAAAATTACTTCACTGACTGAACAGCCAGTGTGTTATACTGAATCAGCCTTCTCTTTCAAAACAGGCATAATTGAAGGATGTTCATTAATGCCCGGGGGTTGGTCAGCAGCTAGTCGGAGTTGCCACATCAATTCCTTCTCGTGCAACCTATTTTGCCAATCACCCCCCCTCACATCCACTGTGACAAAATCCAAAATACCAAACTTAAAACCACTAAAGTTTCTACACAAACCACTATGTCTGTATAATGCATTAGTATTTTTTCCACATTTGATATCATATAAATGCTCATTGTATACGCCCCAGGACCAATAGCCTAGTATGTAAAAAGGGTACTATGGAGGAAGAATGTTTTAGCTAATAATCAAAAGCCTAGAGGGGAGAGGTGCAGACCATCCCTGGAAAAGCAGTGTAGACTGTTGCCAATCTTCCTCCACACTAACAAATACTGCATCCCGGTAGAACACCATAAACTAAGCCAATTATTAATGTCAATCATCTTTTGTTTGTATTGTGGCATCCTTGGAGAAGGTAAAATGCTGCTCAATGCTAGGCTCATAACAGCCAGAGACACGCATTCTGACAGTTCCATGATGGGTCTCTTCATATAGTCTAGGGAGGTACATCTCAGGTCATTTACCCCCACATGGACTATGACAGAGTTATATTGGCAATTGTGGTCCAATGATATGAGTGCTTGTATAATGTGGCGGGATCCTAGCCCCTAACAGGCAACTGACCGTGACTTTCTCCTTACTTAGCCTGGTGAGAAGACATCAGTGTGCCTCACGATGGCGTATCCAATGACTAAAATGTTGGATTGTGTGGTGACTTGCCTTATGGGTTTAAAGGTGGAGACTCCATGAGATGTAGCTCTATGTGTTGGCGTTGTTTTGAAAGAGCACATTTGGGGCTGCTGAGGGCATATGTTATGTATACTTCGTCTAGGTCTTTGTGGTTGAGGAAGGTTACCTTTAAGTGCCTCAGCATACGTGGGTTGATATGTCTGCTATGAATTGTGCGCGACAGATGCAGCATGTACAGTACTAACATCACTAACATTAGTACTTTTATGTGAGAGCTTTGCCTCCACAATGACTGTGTAAATACAGCTCTCATATACCATATCAGTTTCAGAATTAACTGGTTGTCAGTAAACGAGGCAATTTCTACATTGCTTCAGGATGCCCATATCCACCAAGCTGGTAACAGAGTGGAAAAGTTCGTATTCATGGCAACAGACCCCCCCCCTTTTTTTTTTATTAGGCAGTTGGACTGAAACCATCAATCACTGTTGGGAGTAGCCGGTTTGCAACTATGGGGACAGTGCGTGTCACTGCAAATCAGGTGTCCTGTGTGTCACTAGGTACTAAAGAAATTTTAATTGTGCTTTTACAGGAAAATGTCACCCGAGGTGTCCGAGGTCTGTACAAAGCACTGTCAAAGACTTGAAGGGGAAACTAATATGTAGACGTTGAAAATTTAAGGATAAAGTATTTAGGCAGATGCTCTGAATTTAGAAGCAAATCAAGCAGTACTTACTACAAACAAAGAATTAGCCTGTTAAGAATGTATGAAAAGAGGGGAGTAGCATGAATGGCTACTACTAATGCTGGTCTCACCGCAGCTTCACTCTGTTGGGATACACTGCTCTTGTGCTTCTCCTCTCACAAGAAGCAAAATGTTACCACCAATCCCAAGATGAGAAGCAGGCCACAGCCTGTTTGGTGATCCACAGACATGTCTCAGATTATGCAAAGGTCTATAAGACTTGTAGTCTTTTCCTGGTAGACGCCTTGAATAGCAACCAGACCAATCAGGAATGTTAAGCACATACACTCACTCTCCAAACAGAAACACTCAAGAATCAATGCACTCTGCTCCTTCTCTCACCAGGACCACAATATAAGCACAGATTCGACGCTGTCAACTACATAACAGTTATTAGGCTTTCTGGTGATCAGCAGTCTCTGGGAAATAATGTTCCTGTACTTCTCTCACCAGGAGAAAACAGAAGCACTAATCCAAAGATGACTACTGAGAGGCAGAAGGTGGGCTCTCCAATAACTGGTGGTCTTGCAATACATGTTTACCAGTAAGATGAAAAAAAGGGTTTAATATCCTAAACACTGAAGTTTGCACTAAGCAGTTAGATATAAAAGTGGGTAACTTAAGTTTTGTCTAAGTGGAGAGCCACTAATTTTAAAAGAGCAAGACGGATTGAATACTGGGACCAGTTTGCTTTATGGGTAATATAAGCCCTTTGAATTCACTAGGATTTAACTCAACATACTTGGAATATGCAGATTATACTGCATTTCCCCCTTCTGTAAAAATATTTTACACTGCACTTACTACTTTAGCATCAGACTGACATACTACAAGCTAGGATGTTAAACATTCTTAGTTTCTGCAATATTGATAAAGGCAAGGAGGTGTTCTGCCAGTGGATTATACAACAGCTAAGAAATTTCGGTTTGTTTAAATTGTAGAAAGTTATACTAATATTGGACAGACCATTTTCATGTTAAGATATTTAAACATACTGACAAAATTAAAGGCTTCCTACCTTGTATAGATATTGTGACTGAAATCTCTGCTGCAGTATGGCTCAACAATGGGTTATCACAACTGACATCTGAATGGGGTGCCACAGCTTTACTCTTCAGGATTGTACATCCAACTTCTGACCTTAGCTAGTTATCATACGAGCTAATTCCTCAGACTATCTCACTAGCAGCCCGAATAGTGTGTATACCCCCCACTGGACCGACTGTTCTTTGGTCATCAGTACCACTGCTTCGGGTAAATAGACAAGTGCCCCATTAGGGAACACTCCTCTACCTTTCTACATTGTTCTCCCTTACTAGTATCAGATGTCAGCTAGGAGGGTAAGTGCAATTCTGGTAGGGAAATCCTGTATGAAGACTTGCATACCCCAATGTTTCTTTTGCTTTGGAGCAAAACATGACTACAAGACCTGTTCTGTTTGCCAATATTTTGTACAGGAGACGTTGTGATTCCATTTGCCCATGCTCAACATTTTCTTTTTTTGCAGACCTTTGGCCCACTCCAAGAGGGGGGATCCTGCTTCCACAGACACTTCCACCACTTAAAGGCTTAAAAGCCCTAGACTAGAAGCTCAGTTCTTTCTGACTCTGATGTACCCACTGAGGTTTCAGAATCCAAGGTCCATTTGAACCCTAGATGTCTTCTACAGAGAGACACAGGAGGCCGGTATGATGAAGGAATCCACAGAGAAAGGTGAACTGTGAAGTATCATCTTGGAGGGTTTAGAAGGCATACCTCAAATATTAGGAAAGTGATCCCGGGTAAACTTATCGAGGTATGTCAGAGACCTGAACCACTATGCTTGATTCAGGCAGACATTATGGCAAAAAAAAAAGAAGCATCAAAAAACTAAGCATGTAACTCCTCCTCTTCCTAAAGAAAAGAAATGGACACTTATCAAGGTTTACTCAAGGCCATGCTGGTCCTGAAGCTTCCTTTTCCTCCCAGCCACCTCCCTCTACTCCTCAAAAGACTGCTGTGGATTTATCTTCCTCCGAAGATGAGGCTTCTTATTCAGACTATTCTCTGACCTACACCTCTCAAATGATTCTCCTGGCCAAGTCTCTTCCGATGACCAAGATTCCATTTCTCCTGACTCTGCTATGGAAAAAGCTTCTTTTTGAGAGAGAATTTTAAACATGACAAAGCATTTTAATTGGCAGTCTAGGCAAATTACAGAAGTCCAGAAAAGATGCAGCCACCTCTTGGGAAAAGGCACCCCAGCCCCTCCCCATTTCCTCCTGTTGGTGAACAGGCACCCCAGCTCCTTCCCCATTTCCTCCTGTTCGGGAACAGGCACCCCAGCCCCTTCCCCATTTCCTCCTGTTCTTGAGACTTTCTTGGATTCCTTTCGTCACTTCTGCTGCCCCAAATTTGCAGTCTCCTACCCGAAAAGGCCAGGCAGAGTTTAAAAAGTTCCTGATTATCTTAAGTTCATATTTAAAAATATTGTGATGGGTCCCTCTGCAATCCCTCCTTTCTGATAAACCTTTTAAGCTCCTTCCTAATGCCAATCTTCTACTTTCAGACAAAGACAGCAGGGTTACGGATAGGTGGAGTATAAAGGTTTATACCTCCTCTACTTTTGCATTCTGGGTTATCAATTATGAAACAAATAGCCAAGTATTTGAAATCCATCCTCAATTCCTTGAATAAGTTGGTGGCGGATTTACAAGGAACTAATTCTTAGTTCTCAGGAAGTGACTGGCACCTTCTGCCAAACCAAAGGAATCCAGATTTTTACTTAAACGATCTGTTAATCCAAGCTTACTTGGCACAGATATTTCTGCAAAACCTCCAGTTCATTCGCAACTTCTTCTCACAGTTGGGGTTCACTATCGGCTACAAAAAAATCCTCCCTGCACCAACTCAGGAACTAGTTTTTCTGAGCTGCAGACTGGACTCAAGGGATGCAGGCCTATTTGCCTCAAGACAAGGTGCAGAGCCTTAAAGATAACTTTCACAACTCGGCCTCCCTCAGATGAAGCTCTGCCAAGTGGATCCTAAGGGCCCTGGGATTTATAGCAGCAACTATCCCAATGCTCCCTCTAGTCGCACTGCAAAATCCATTGGTACCTAAGCATCCTCCCTCATCTAAGAAGGGAATTCTCATGGTGGAAGGGACCAGGTGAAACTCAACCCAGAACTTCATCCCTCCAGTCCTAGCTCAGGAAATGTACACAGAAACTGCAGATAAGGCATGGAGTGGGTGAGGGTCTAGACAGGGAAGCACTGGGTACAGAGCAGACGCCAAACAAAACTACTAAAGGAAAACATCACCATGAAGGAGAGAATGGCCCACATACAAACCAAGTCTATTCACAGATGAGGTCCCCTAAAAATGTTCACAGACAATACCACAGTCGTGGCACATAAGCACAGAGGACTCTGGTTTTACTAGCTGTGTAGACTGGCACAGACCACCTTGGACACTGCTACCCAGAAAAGCAAGTTGCTAACAGCCATACACATATGAGAATGTGCTGGCAGACGGACGAAGCAGAACCTTGCAAGATCTTTACGAACGGCCCATAACAGACTGGTTTTACTGGGCATCCTCCACTGTTGGGAGAGACCTTAGACAGACCTGTTTGCATCACAGATCAACAAACAGCTCCCCTTATTTTGCATCAGCAGCCCTTGCCCCTCTGCCTGGAGGATTGATGCTTTCACCTCTCACTGGACAAGGAAATTCCTCTACACCTTCCCAACATCACCTCATTCTAGAAACCTTCTAAAAGCCCCAAACAAGAAACCAAAACTTCTGCTACTGATCTCCTTTTGGCCAAGGCAGCACTGGGTTTCCTATTGTTTTTTATTGTTATTTTATAAATAACTACCCTTTTCATTTTATTTTGCTAAACACCTTGTACTCTACTACAGGAACCAGGCAGAACAACATCTAATGAACACAGGTTCCTTCTACTAAAAAATAAATAGAGAAAAAAAAAAATAAAAAACTCAGGTAGCTACCATTAAACCTGGTTTCCTTTAAGACCCAGGGAAATCCTGTGGTGTAGCAGCAGAGGTTAGAAAGAGACCTAGGAAACCGCCATATTTTCAAACTAACTTGTGCTATTAGACCGGGCGGCAGCACTGGCCCTCGTGGTATGTAACTACTGCATTTTGTTCTGATTGTGCATATTATAGCTAAATGAAACTGAAACTCTCACTGTTTGGTTTACTAAAAGCAATTTACTCATGAAACCCTGCTTGTGGTAAAGATTGAATGCACTGTGTAGATGCAACTGGCGTCTTGTAAAATATAGCATATGGTGCCTAGTAAATGTAAATAAGCGTGTATATAGGGGCTACTGAAGAAATAAGGTTAATTGCCTGATCTGGATGTGGCTGTACATTAGCGACTGTTCAAATGCAGATAACCGCGTTTTGTTTAACTTGTACTGCCTAACGCTGCAGTAGAAAGTGCTTGCCAGCTCTAATTTCCTGGTCTGAGGATGTAAGCACGAATTCAAACTAGTTATAAAATATTCACGCTACAAACACCCATTTTTAGCTATTATCTTCTGTATAATGTTTCCTTAGGCTAGCTACTACACATCAATGGTGTAAACTTTTACTTGTGATAATGTCCTTTTGAATATTGTTTCCTTAGAATAGCGACTACATACGGAAGGTTGTAAACGCATATGATTTTGATGTAATCTCTGCTTGGTGTATGTGTTTATTTCACAGTGCAGGCTCTTCCTGACTAACAGTATACCCTGCGGCGTACTTTTAGCGTAGCTAAGGGAAACAAATGGTACACTCTCTCATATTTGCTATTTCTGCTCTACCAGATTAACAGTGTGCTTTGTAGAGTATTCATAAGTCGCCAAGGGAATGAAATCACTGCTTAGTACTACTAGCTGTTAATAGAGTGCTTAAGATCACAAAGTTTGTAGAATTTATTTTTTATGCTTACCAACTGACTGCATTGTTTGAAACTGTCTTTTACTGCACTAAATCACCTAACACTTTAAAAGCTATCTCTCTCTGTTACCTCCATCTTAGGTAGCCCCAAAACCAGACGCCTACCGCGTGGCACTCAGGACCCCACAAGACCCCATCAGTGCGAATGCACATACAACGATAAAAGTCTATTTACCACTACTCCAATAAGTGACTCAGGGTAAATAAATAACTACCCTTTTCATTTTATTTTGCTAAACACCTTGTACTCTACTACAGGAACCAGGCAGAACAACATCTAATGAACACAGGTTCCTTCTACTAAAAAATAAATAAAGAGAAAAAAAAAAAAATAAAAAACTCAGGTAGCTACCATTAAACCTGGTTTCCTTTAAGACCCAGGGAAATCCTGTGGTGTAGTCCCCGCTCAGCTCGCCTCGCTCAGGCTTGCTCCGCTCTCCTCCCTGCCCCCTATTCCCACCCGCCCCCACTACCTCTACATTTATTTGGTCATCAAGCCCATCCCCTTTACCACTACCCAATCAAAACTGTCCACTCCTCCCCCCTCCATCTCTGCCACTCCCTACCACTAAACCAACTCCGCCCACCTACCTAACTCTCTCCAATTATCTCACCCTACTATTACCTCCAGCTTTCTGCGGACCTAGGTACCTCCCCTAGCCCTATTTACACAGAGACCTTACCCATCACCATGGACAGAAACTCATTTACCACCCTTCCCCTTGTACTTTTACTCCTCATTTTACCGTATCTCTTAACAACCTATGAAACACAAGCCCTAACAGGAGTCTACCTTCCCAAGGGTCAGACCTTCCTGTATTCCCAAAATACCACTACTCTTATCCCTCCCTCTCTCTACTCTGCTACTCACCTCATCCCTAAAAGTACACACCTTATTCTTAGATACCCAAAAGTATCCTCATTAAGGGAACAGCTTAAACTACTTACTAGACTACAAAAAATACTAGAATATTTGAAAAAATCCATCACTAATGACGGCGATATCCACCCTAACCCAGGCCCTCATAGTGACCTAGGCCCTAACCTCCTCCATGCAGCTAGTAGACCAGCGGACTCCCTCTTTTTGCTTCATCTCAATATTAGAAGCATTATTATTAAAGTCCATAGCTTACATGCCATGCTTGATATCCACTCCCCTGACATAATGTGTTTATCAGAAACTTGGCTCAAACCAAGCACCAAGGATGAGGAAATTATCCCTCCTGGGTATAACATCATCAGGGCTGATCGTACAACCAGAAGGGGTGGCGGAATAGCTGTAATGTTCAAGAACTCCTTGAGCATCACAATGAATTTACTCCAACCCCCAAAAGTCCCTAACCTGGAACTGATTGCCCTTAAGCTATCCCTAAACAGACAAAAAAGTATTAATCTCATAGTAATCTACCTACCACCAGGCAAAAATGTAGAAAACCTTGAACAAACCCTTAGTTGGCTTGCTAATAACTATCCCCAAGAAACTATAATATTAGGAGATGTTAATATTGACTGGTCTCTCTACTCTGCTCAATCAAATCCTCTCCCCATTAACTTACATGGTTTCTCCCAAAATATTCTTTCTCCCACTAGACTTGGACAGGCCCAACAAAAGGAGAGCATTATTGACTGGATTCTTACTAATAGGAATCCTAATAACTATACCACAGGGACCCTTCCCAACGACCTTAGCGACCACCTCGCTACCTTTATTATAAAACACAAATGTTCAAATCTGAATCCCCATAACTAGATTAGTAAGAAACAGCAAGAATGTTGTCCGTGATCATTTCCTAACTGCTCTGAAGTCTTGTACCTTGCACATCCTAAAACCCTACCGTTAGATGAAAGTGTCTCATACTTTAATGACACTTTCCTCAAGATACTCAATTCCCATGCTCCTAAACGACTTACTAGAACTAAGGAACGTATAGCACCCTGGCTAACACAAGAAACTAAATCTAAAATTAGAATCAGAGACCAGGCCTGGAATAAATGGAGAACCAAAAAACCCTTAGATCGCATCAAGTTCCTCCAGCTTAGAAATTCAACCAAAGTAGCCGTTAAATCTGATAAAAAACAATATTTCTGTCACCTCCAAGACAAACATCAGTATAATCCTAAAAAATTCTGGGCTGGTTTTAACCACCTACTACATCCCGGTAAGTCTACTACCCCCACCCCCGACAAACTCATGGACAATGACCCAACAGAAATAGCCAACTCCTTTAATTCTTTTTTTACTGAGACCATCCAGTCCCTTGCCAGTAAGCTTGCCACGCCTCCCTCGGTGGCTACCCCAACCATAAATACAACCCAAACTGCCTTTAACCTACAACCCATCTCCACCTCCTACATTTGCACCCTTTTGAAAAAACTTAAACCAACCACCCTCGCGGCAGATCTGCTCCCTGCCAAATACCTACAAATAGCATCTGATGCCATAGCCTACCCTGTCTCAATCTTGATCAACCAGACTATTTCTGAAGCATCTATTCCCTCTATCTGGAAAATCTCTTATATCATCCCCCTCCACAAAGGAGGGTCCTCCACTGAAACCTCTAACTATAGACCCATAGCCATACTGTCTCCCCTAGCCAAAATTATGGAACGCTGTGTCCACAAACAACTCATTACCTACCTCACACAAAACAACCTCCTATCAAATACCCAACATGGCTTTCGCCCCATCACAGCACAACCACAGCTCTCCTCTCCTTTGTTGACTCAGTCAACCACAATCGCAATAATAAACTAATATCCTCTGCGCTCTTTCTAGACCTATCGAAAGCCTTCGATATGGTCAACCACCAACTACTGCTTCAGGCACTGGAAACCTTACATCTTAGCAAACTAACCATAAGTTGGTTTAATGCCTATCTCTCTAGCAGAAAACAGGCGGTCCAGTGGCAAAACAGCCTATCAGACCTACTCCCCACGAATATTGGTGTACCCCAAGGATCTATCCTTGGTCCCCTTCTTTTTTCCATTTTCATAAATGGCCTACACTCAATTATTCCCAAAGCCACCTGCATTCAATATGCAGATGACTCCACCCTGATCTGCTCTGACGAATCTCTCGCCAAACTCCAAGCCACTACCCAAAACTGCTTTTCCACTGTTGAAAAATGGTTCTCGGAACTTAAACTCTTACTTAACCCTACCAAAACCAAATTACTTCTATTTTTCCCCACTCCAGTGACTGCTCAAACTATAGAACCCCTTAACACCAACAACCTAACCTTCCATGTGTCCTCCAATAATGGCACCATTATCTACCCCGTATCCCATACCAAACTACTAGGGGTGACCATAGACCATAAACTTAAATTTGATATGCATGTAAATTTAACTATTAAATCAGTCAACAAAAAACTTGGGTCAATGTATAGAATAAAGGCCTTCTTAACTCCGCACAGCAAACTAACCATTGCCCGAACCCACCTCCTCTCCACACTCCTTTATGCCTCCCCGATATTCTCCTTCCTCAATAAGGAAGAGCTTAATAAACTTTCTACCTACAATCACATAGCCAGATTCATAACTGGAACGCCCTATCGCACCCATCACTGCCTAAATTTAAGGTCTCTCGAATGGCTGGAACTGCCCAATATTCTCAAATTCAACCAGCTAACCGAGGCTTTTAAAATAATCAACCATCCACATAAAACCCCCTCACTGAACAAAATACTTACCCCGTACTCCAACCTTAACTCCCTCAGGTCTTCCAAAAGTCTACAAGTACTGACCATTAAATCTAACAACGCTGGTGGTGAAGCACTATATGCTAATTCCATTGGCAAATCCTGGAATGCCCATCCAATCAACCTAAGACTTATGACCTCTCAGTACCAATTTAAAATACATCTTAGAGCATACCTGAAATCCAAATGGTTATGCCCCTGCTCCAGTCCAGACTAAAGCTATTGTCCCTGCGTACCTAGGCTTCTCTCTGCCGCCACCTAACCACAAAACCAAAGAACGCTCTATTTTAGCCCTGCTTGTCTGGCTGTTCTAATCTGTACCTCGTTAAATCATTTACATAACTCTTGCTTCTCTTATTTGGCCTTTAAGCGTCAGTGTATTTAATTGTATTTACTTGTTATAGTTTTATCATTGTATTTGTATTAACTAGTATTAACTTGTGTTAACATCATCAGTGTATTTGTCAATCTAACCATGACCTTGGAGCTTTTCTCCCCGGGCCTCCACTGAAAATGGACATGTATCCAGTTGGACTAGCCCGGTCAACAAATGTAAAATAAAATAAATAAATAAATAAATTTTCATATAGCCAGGGGCAATAAATACAAACTGCAACTTCACGGGCATCACATCACATAGCAGAAAGGGGCACTAGGACACCCTAATCTGTCATCCCAAAACCTAACCCCTGTGGATGACAGGGTTCCAAATTCCTTACAGGCACCACTTCCCTGAAGCCACAAGACCCACCACTCAAAAATCCTCCATAACCAAATAGTAGTAATTTTCCTTTTAGTGCCACATGAATGGACAGGAACGCAACAAATCAGAAGTACCTTCCCTACTAAAACATTTGTCTGATCCAACTCGTACAAGTCTCACCTATTCTTCCATCAAAGGCCGCCTGTCAGCCATCTCTGCTCAATTACCCTAAAATCCTCCACTTATGTCTAGACATGAGGTAAAGTTATTCCTTAGAGGAGGTCTGCATCTTAGAGCACCAAGGAAGCCCACAGCCCCTACATGGGACCTCAACTTCATGCTGGAAAAGCTTACCTTACCCTCCTTTTGAACCAGCAACACCAGCAAATCTCAATGTCTGCACCTAGAAAACTATTCTGCTTGTCTCTCACTTCAGCTAGTAGAGCTTCACACTCTCATGGCTTTTCCTCCCTTTCTTATTTTCCACAAGAACAGGGTAACCATGATGGCTAATCCTTCAGCCATGCCTAAAGTAGTAAACAATCTCTCTCTCTTGACCAGGCCAGAAATGTTCCTACTTTTTCCACAACCCACATAGCCAGGAAGAAAGGCTCCTACACACTGAATGTTTACAGACAATTAACATTCTACTTGGACAAAACTAAATCTGAACTATTTGTCTCTCATGGACTCAAAACTGGGCCAAATAGTATCCAAGCTAACAATTCCAACCTGGAGCTCTAAGGCCATCTCCCTTTGTTATTCTCTACATGGCACATCCTTGCCCCCATGCCCTCAAACTCATTAAACCAGGGCAGTAGCATCCACGGAGTTCTTCTACATATGGGTGGATGCCAGGCCCATACTGGAAGCTGTCACCTGGTCTTCTATACACACCTTTACTTAACACTACAGCATCGACATCTTTTCAAGCTCCAGGGTTGACCTCGCTATGTTAGTCTTTTCTTTGCTCTCAAACAGTTCTGCTGTTCATCAACCACCCTTACATTCTCTTCAGCTCTGGGACTCAGTTTGGAATACTGCAGAGTGATTTTGGTCTGGATTTAATATTGTGTAACAACTTAAGTTAACAGTAGATGTCCTACTGATCACTGGGGCATTATTCCTTCCCACCTTCTTTCTCTACATACATTTTTTTCTACTATGCCCTCTCCTCTCTCTTTCTGACTCTTCCTATCCTGTGGACAGCATCCCAGAAATGAAGTGGCTTCCTTACTTCATGCTTCATCCCTCCTAGCTGACCAGCCTTTCTTAAAGGTCTTCAGGCTGCTGGCTTGGAGATGGTCTGAGAAATTACAGTCACACATCTGCCTATATACCCCTATGCTTACAAGCTGAAATCCCACATCAGACATGTGACCCTGTGAAGATAAAGCTTTGGTACTCCAGCCAGATGTCAGCAGTGATAACCCAATGGTTAGGAATGTTGCAAAATTGATCAGTAGGACAGCTACTGTTACGGTAAGGTCTTACACAACTATTTTCCTGTAAAGGCCTGGATGTTGCCACAAGAAAAACAGCTAGACAACACAATGCTGCTGCCAGTCTGCTGCCAGGCTTGACAATCTGACATCTGCACTGCATGAGGAGAGTATTTTAAGAAGGTGTTGTACCATTCAAAACCACTCTACAATTGGATTCTTAATGTGTCCAAGAGATATGCATCACTGTATTTCACATTCACAAGCCCACGTCTTTTAACTTATTCCACTCAATGGAGCTCTATAAGCTTGCATTTAAATTTGCAATGGTTGCTTCTTAAACCTTTTGATAGAAGTCAGACTACTGCCTCACAGTTCAAACTACTGCCTCACAGTTCAAACTAATGTCCATATCTCGAGAAGTGTTGCTAAAAAAGGGTAAATGATAAATTGCTACTTAAACACAAACAAATCTTTTAAGTGACCACACATTTGATTCTTATTACAATGGATAAGACATAACAAATGCAATAAGTATTTTTACAGTGATGTAAACTTACAATACAACCAGAAACCACTGAAGCTACGTGCATACACCCCCCCCCCAAGCAGAAAATCCTTATGCATCACTTATGATACAGGCAATCATACATTTATATAAACGAAAACAAACCATACTGAATCTCAGCTGCAAGCATTTTACATCACAAACCATAATGACAACCCCAACTGCAAACACTATGCATCACTTACAATCTACCCAATCATCATCAGTCAAACATTACATACCTCATTCAAGTCCTGCCTTCTTTTAAAACTCATTCCTCCGCTGTAGGTAATATTACCACAATTCCCATTTTTTCCTATGGAATTTGCTCCTACCCTTTTTTAAAGATCCCAGTTCCAGTTGTTTTATCTATGTTACTATATAAACTACTTCTAGTACAGTTGGTTTAGACTGATTTTCATTTTCTAGTAATTGCTTTTTTGCCAGCCACTATAATTAGACTCAGCAAGGCCTTACTATGTCTAGGCAATTCCGACTCTGTATCATAGATCAGGAAAATCATTTCACTAGTTACACCAATTTTCTCACCCAGTATCTTTGACAGTAGTCTGCAAGGAATCTTTAGTCTGCCAGCTCATTACACTCCTAGAAAATGTGTTCCCAATTACCTTTTTCTTCCCCATCATACCTCCTACATTTACCATCTACCAGAGGAAAAATTCCCTGAAGTCTGCTTGGGGTATGAGAATATCTATGTAAATTTTTCTAAACAAAAATCCTAAATTTTCTAGATTTTGTTGCATATTTGAGAGACGTAAATATATCCTCCACTGTTTGTGAATTGCTTATCCAAACTATCTTCCCAATTACTTCTAACCTCCTCTGATCGATTTCTATAATCATGCAGTGTTTTATATGCTCTACTAATTATTCCTTTTTCTAACAGCAGCTTCTGTTCTAATTCTAAACACTCTACCAATGCTAGTCTTTCATTTAGGAACCCCCTCCCCCATTTTGCTCTCTTTGCCTATAATCTGATATCAACCCCTGATAAGTAAGGCAATCTTTAACCTGCAGTCAAAGTAAATTCTTGGAGTCTTCCCCATTCTATTACAGTTCTCTCTCTAATTATTTGCTCCCAGTACCTTGGTTTCTTTGCCAGTTTTCACCAATAAATTCTAGCCCCCTCTTGCCTGTAACCCTAATTGCAGTCACTCCTATCGGCAGAATCTCCTTTAATCCCATGTTGGCTTAGTTCTTTGAATACTTTGTGCAACTTTAGGAATATAATATTCTGTATGATTATAGTTGTTCTCCTAAAATATCCGATTCCAAAATCCTAGTCTTTTCTTGCTTCTTGAGCTTTCCATCAACTCATCATTCATTCCCACTTTGTATTATACGTTTCTGCTTGCGCTATGAACAGCAGCCTTAACTATGTAGCTCTGAAATACCCCTTCAAATCGGGTATGTCCTGTTCTATTGGAATAATCTGCTTAAACCAATTGACTCCTGCTGTCTTCCCTCCCAGATAAATTCATTTAGCTCTTAATTGCTATCCACAACTTCTCTTCTGATTGACAAAAATATGCCTGACCTGTGTACAAGACTAAAAGGACTAAACATTTTAACTGATTGTATCTTACTATCCATATAACAGAGCTTCCAATTTCTACGTATTTGTATTATTTTTTGTTTAGTTTCTTCCCACATCCTTAGCTGCCATACCGGAATCATTTTTAATCCATACTCACACTTCATTTTATCATGTCCCCATAAAAATGGATATTGCTGAATTAATTTGTGTGGGGGTACATAGTTTACTACTGCCTTTATGTTAGGTTCATTCATTTTGCATTCTGAAAAGACATGAAACTGTCTAAAAATGTTCCACAACACTAATGTCCTTTTCTGCTTTTGTCAGATATAAAATAGGTGCAAATACAGCCAGCTTTTCTTGACTACCATACCAATTACGTCCTTGAATTTGACTCCTTTATTTTCTTTGTCAGTGGTTCTAAATATAGTGCAAAAAAAAAAAAAACGGGAAAGAAGATTTCCCTACCTGGTTCCTCTGCTTAATCAGAAATTATCAGAGAAAACCCCAACCACTTTATTTTTCATCTCTGAAAACTCGTATCCCCATAATCAAACTTATGACTAGCAGGAAATGCAAATTCATCCAGTGCCCTTCTCAAAGTTCCAGATTCTCTTGCAAATGCTTGTTCTGCATCAAGACCCAACAATTAACAGTGTTTTTTCTTATATTGTTACCCTCTGGATCATCAATATTCTGTTAATGTTGTCAAATGTTAGCCGCACCTCCACGAAACTA
The DNA here is from genome assembly GCF_019279795.1 of Protopterus annectens. Taxonomy (NCBI): domain Eukaryota; kingdom Metazoa; phylum Chordata; order Ceratodontiformes; family Protopteridae; genus Protopterus; species Protopterus annectens. The sequence goes on along the minus strand of NC_056747.1, from coordinate 345,324,907 downwards.
CACGGCTCCATACCTATCAATTTTGGCATCATTTCTGCCACTATTTTAGTCATTGTAGACAAACACTTCATAATCATGGTTTACTGCTGAAATGAGCCTGTATGAAGCTGGATCTGATGTACTTTACCCTCTTGGGTATTAGAGCTACTACCGCTTTCTTCCAGGATGTTGGTACTCCTCAAGACACTGTCAACCAAAACCATTCAAATCCTTCGTTTTTTTCCCCTCCTAGCTTCCACACATCCACAGAAATACCATCTATTCCTGGAGACTCATGTAGATTGGTTATACTCCACCAATTTAATCTCCTCTCCTACTATCCTGTTAGTAATTGAGCCTCAGTTTCCTCTAACCTTGCTATATTTAATTTTTTCCATAAATATTTCATTTGTACCTTTATTTCCATATATCTCTGGTTTACACAGACTTTCACAGAATTTCCAAAATACTTTTAATACCTCTACAGGATCTCATTACCTTCCTTGTTACAGGCTCCCTAAGCTTGGTGACTACTACTTTCTGTTGCCTGAGTCACTCTGCTAAAGTTTTTGTGCTCTACAATTATCAAAACAGTTGCTTAAAAGCAATATTTAAACTCATGCATATTATCGAGGCACACTCTTATTTCATGTTTACTACTCTGCAGATGCTTATAGGTTCAAAGGTAGGTACTAGGCTATCGGCCCCAAGGCCCATACAAGCCTAGCCAAAAAATGTAACCTGGCTTTCGCCACCCAAGAAAATTATTTTCCTGTGCCCCTGTCGAGCAGAGCCACAGAAGTGATCCCCGGGGTGAAATTCCCATTTCCCATCCAATCATCAAGATTTTTCTTGAAGAGTGCTAATGAGGAGCTCTGTTTGACAGACAGGTAGTCTGTTCCAGAGTATGGGAAGTCTCTGGGACAGGAATCTATCCCTCCAGCATGTTCTGTTTATTGTGGTGACAAGGTTTAGGTCCCTAGAGCGTGTAGCGCGGAGGGATTGGGATTTCTTTAAGTGGAGCATGTCCAACAGCTCTGGGTTTGTCATAGCTTTGTATGTCAGGCAGAGATCGCCCCTGAGTAGGCGATATGCAATGGGGTAAAGCTGTAGTTTTTTTGAGACTGTCTGGATAGGGCATCTGTTTGAGGCCAGTAATCCTCCTTGTGAGGTATTTCTGTGGTCTTTCCAGTTGTTTATGTCTTGTGAGGTACATACCAAAAGGGGCGTTGTACTCTATAATGGGTCTAATGACTGATGAGTAGAGGGGAACAATGACCTCTTTTTTTCCGGATGAGAATCCTTTTGTGATGAGATGAGCCACATAGAAGGATTTCCTGACCACTGTGGCAATGTGATTATCAAAGGAGAGACTACTGTCCACCTGTGTCCCAAGGTCTCATCACATTTTCGACATTAAGTAGACTACCAGTTATGTGGTAGTTCATGGGTACAGAGTTTTTACCAAAGGGAATGACAATACACTTTTTGGCATTGAGCTTCAGGCCATGGCTTTGACACCAGGTATCTGTCTCAGTGAAGCCCTTTTGTAGTTTGTCCACATCGTTAGGAGTTTTGATTATGGCTCCTAGTTTGCAGTCATCTGCAAACTTTGTTAGCCAAAGACTTTCTGTGTTGGCCTGCACTTCTGAGAAGTAGATACGAAACAGGAGAGGACACAGGACTGGAACCCTGTGGTACTCAACTTGTCACTGGTCTGATGTCGGATTTGGAATCTGCTACTTTCACAGTGTGGGTTCTGTCCGTGAGCCAGTTGGCAACCCATCTTGTGAGACAGGGATTTATACCTAGTTTAGTGAGCTTATCTACAGGGATGGTGTTGAAAGCCTCGGCAAGATCTAGATAAGCTGTGTGAACCATTTTACCCTCATCTATGGCTTTGGTGACTGCTTCAAAGAAGTCAATCAGGTTTAGGAGACATGATCTGCCTTTTACAAATCCAAACTGGGTAGGGGCCAGAGTTTGGAGATTACCAATGTCTTTGTTTATGAGTTCCACGATGACACGTTCCATGGCCTTGCAGACGAGGCTCGTCAGGCTGAGGCGGTAGCTCTCGGGGTTCGTCGTGGCTCCCTCTCTGTGGAGTGGGATAACCATCGCGGTGCGCCATTCAGTGGGTACAAAGCCTGAGGTGAGGCTATGATTGAACATGGTACTTGGGTAGGGTGCCAGTTCATTCTGTAGTTCATGTAGAACGCAGCCTGGGATATTGTCAGGTCCCATGGATGCTGTGTTCTTGATTTTGGAGAGTGTGTTTACCTGTGCAGCCGTGATTATAGGAACTTTGCATTCTTCAGGTATAGAGATGGGCCCTCTAGGGGGTGAGGGGGGGGGGTAAAGTTAGCACTGAACTTTTCTGCTAGGATGTTGGCAATATCAGTTGGTTCTGTATATTTAGTGCCATTGTGCTGCAACTCAGAGCAGATCTGAGTGTTCCCATTTAGATTCTTGACATAGCTATAGAATGCTTTGTGGTTGTCTTTAAAGTCGGTGGCAATTTTGTTTTTGTAACTAGCTTTGGAGGATTTTATGAGGGATCTCAGCTTCTTACTGAGGTTGACCAGGGAGTTCCTCCAGTCATGGGAGTACTCTTTTTTTGCAACAGTTTCTTTCTTCTGTTGTAGAGTTTATGGCAGAGGACCACCAAATTGGCTTCCTTTTTTTGGAGGATAACATCTTGGTTCTATTAGGGATAGCATGATCCATGCATTCGTGTAAGTGCTTATAAAGTGCATTTGTGTAGGATTCAGCAGTCATACCTCTACTGTCCGTCTGCATGGGTGTCATGAAGTTTGCCACTTCTGTCAAGTGTGAAGTTGGCTTTGGAGAAGTTTTTTACAATGGTTTCCCTAACTGGGGCTGGGGTGGGGTGGGATGTGGATGTCTAGGCTGATTAGCTTGTGGCGTTGGAATTTATGAATTCTAGAAAACGTTGAGCAAAAGAGTTGGTACACGAGTAGTTTTCCCAGTTAATGGTGGGGTAGTTGAAATCGCCCATTATTAGGGTGTTGGGTTGTACCCTAACACTTTCCAGTGTATCAAGAAATGAGGAGTGTGAATCCTGGGGTATGGTGAGGGGGTCTGTAGCAAGCTACAATTTGGACTGAGGTCTTGCCCAGAGTTAGTTGCACTTGGATAATCTCGGATGCATTATGCTGTGCAACTAGCCTGGAGGTGTGGATATCCTTAATGAATATGGACACCTCCACCTTTAGTGCTTCTTTCTGGGTTTGGTGGCCGAAAGGTGTGGTATGAATTGAAGCCTGGTAATGCAGGGGTGCTCTCTGGTGCTCTGAACCAGGTCTCTGTCACTGCACAGATGTCAATGTTCTCCATTTTAAGGAGTGCCTCGAGTGAGTGCATTTTGAGGTTTAGACTTCTAGCATTGAGTAGCATTACCCTCAGATTTTGCTTGCTTGTACCTGTTACCGTGGTGAATTTGTCATTTGAACCTTGCCTAAAAAAGGCACTATAGGGGTGGCAAGAGCCTTAGCCAGTATCCAGAATCCTAAGGGCGACAGGTGCAGGCCATCTCTGGCAAAGCATCGTGGACTGTCAATCATGTCGTCCCAGGCAGACATATACTGGATCCCTTTTGAATGACACCAGAAACTTAGCCAATTGTTGAAGTCAATCATTTTGTCCTTGTACTGTGGTATCATTGTGGGTGATGGCAGGATGCTACTCAAGGTTAGGGTCATACCTGCCTGGGATACAAGATCGGAGAGCTCCTCCATGTCTCTTTTTCATGTAGTTCAGGAAGGTTAGTCTCAGGTCATTCACACCAACATGGACAATGACAGTATCATATTTGTACTTACTGTGGAGTGACCTGAGTGCATGCATTATGTGGTGGATCCTGGCACCTGACAGGCAGCTGACAGTAACTTTCTCCTTGTTTAGTCTAGTGAGTGGAACATCAGTGTGCCTGACTACAGAGTCAACTATGACTAGAGTGTTGGGTACATTGTTATGCCTTATGGGCTGTGGTCGAGTGACACACTGAGTTTGTGGGCTATGTGTCATTTGGGTTGTGTTGGGGGGGTGGAGTTTGCCTGCGTTTATGCTTTGGATGTCCCTAATGCTTGAGCAGGTTTTTATTGAGAGCCTCCGCGCGAATGTAGGTATGTGTTTTGTGTTTCTATGTGTGCGTTTTGGTAGTGTAAGGTTTTGAGGGACTATGTGATGAGTTTTGTGTGGTGCAAGTGTTTACCTTCTCCTCTTGACTGTCTAGTCCAGTCTTGGGTGAAGAGAGCTTTGCTTCCAGTTTGGCTATATAAGTGCATCTCTCACAGGTTGTAGTGTTGGGTGGTAGGAGAAGAGGGTTGTCTGTGTACATGAGGCAACTGCTGCATTGCCCCAAGATGCCCAGATTCATCAGGTAGACAGGAGAAATCACTGGGAGCTGACCCTTAGACATGCATGGATAAGTGCTTATTAAGTACTAAAAACTGCTTTCCACTACACAAGTGAGGAAAGTTGAGTGCTGTAGTAGTTTGCAGCTTATGCAGCGCTTACAATGAGTTCTGAACAAGTGCTGAGTTCAAAGAAACAGATTTTTAGTGCTGAAACTAGAAAACTGGCTAGTTATAAGAAACAAAAGTAAGCTAGAAGGCTTCCCTCCAATACAGAAGGGCTTGGGGGCGCAGAAGCCTACAAAGTCTGGACCACTTAACAGGAAAGGCAGGAAATGAGCTTAACTTTTTTTTTTGTTCTCTTTCCCAGATGCTCTCTTTGTGTTTCTCTTTGTACACAGTAGGAGTGCCTGAAATCAGAATATGATCTCACTGCACTCAGTTGAGTGAGCAAATGAGATGGGCCCAGAAGGAGTATCCAAACACAAATTTACAAGAGGGGCGGGCAGTTTCAAAGCCACTAAGATAACCTAACTAAAGAGCAGAGTCAAAACTTCCAGTTCAATTAATAGTCATGCAACACAGTTAAATCAATTTAGATACTGTATTTGAAAAAAATGTGCAGATAAAGGTACTTAAATGCTCATACATCCAGTTGAATACAGCTAGATGTTAGCCGGCCAAAGCTGAGATTTTTAAGCAGAAAATATTTCAAACTGTACCACTTAAATAGGCAAGGACAGGAAATCAAATAATGTGGCTACCCCCACACCTGCAATTACTAACAAATAATAAAATTCAAGCAGCACTAACTGAAGAGCAGAGTCAAAACTTCCAGTTCAGTTAATCATGCAACACAGTTAAATCAATTTAGATACTGTATTATTTGAAAAAAAGTGCAGATAAAGGTACTTAAATTCTCTTACACGTCCAGTTGAATACAGTTTCTTTTCTTGTTCTGAGAGATTTCCCCCCATTCTGCAATACTTTAATAATTGTCAGTCCCCCTAATTCTTGTAACTTAACCATATCTCCCTTTCTTTTATTTCCAGTTTTTAACCTTCACCTTAATTTTATCCCACTCCCTAGCTATATTTTCAGAAGAAATTTCTCTAATAGCTCCTGAATAATTTCCACTATCCATTCCTTAAAATCCTCCCTTTTCAACAGTGTCCCAGTTTTATTTCATTGCCTTATGTTTTTATTTTAGTTATTATTGGTTCATGATCTGAAACAGTTACTAGACAGGCATCAAGAGCTTCAATTAAATGCACATGTTCCTGTAAAATGTAGAGTCTGTCTAGCCCAGCCCAGTTTTTGTACCTTGAGAAACTTGGGGAATAATATGCAAATTCACTCCGAATTCCTAGTACTGAATTCACATCTTCCATGACAAATATCTTCATAAATTTCTTCAAAAGTCTACCCTCCCTTGTTATACTTTCCATTTTGGGCCCAACAGATACAGCTTCACTGCTGCAAATCCAATTCCAGTCCCCACTTATAAGTAATATTCCTTGCTGAAAGCGGATATTTCTCCCAGAATTTTCTTAAGCTTTATTATAACAGTTTTAGATATAATATAAATACATGCCAATGTAATCCTCCTCCATTGCCAGTAGCCCCTTAGTACTACAAATCTACCAGTATGTATAATTTTCTATCATTATTGGAGCTCCTCCTGCAATTAATACAAGTACTCTTCCTTTGCGCCTCAGACATTCTACTGAATAACCATCCTGAAAACATTTATTCATGAAATTCACATGTTCAGTTCTTTTTAAGTGTGCCTTCTGTAGCACAGCTATTTGCACTTTATGTTTAATATAGTTCACTACTCTTGTTTTCATATGAGAGACCAGTGACATTAAAAACATTACAGAAATCAGAGTTAAAATTGTTTATTCCCACCTTTCATGTTTAACAGCTTTTCCGTCAAACCTCTAGTTCCAGTTTTAGTGTTACATACACTGTTTGGCAGGTTGAACTTTTATACAGTTGTGTTTTGTCATCTCCACCCTGAGCCTATGTCACACATCTTACAAAACTCTACTTTACTGAAAGCCTTCAAACAAAAAGCACTCCCCCAATACCCTCCAAAATCTATTAACGTAATACTAACACAAAAAACTACATACATCAAATATTCAAGTTTTACCCTCCTAATAGGAACAAATGTCCCAAACTGACAGCTACACATACAGACCAGAGTTAACCTAAAGGAAAGGTTCTCAATGCTAAGACATGCTGCAGCCTGTACTTCTATTAAGTGCAGTCTGGCTTTGTCTTATCTTTATAGCGCTCCCTGCTGGGAAAACACGTGAATGCTTTCAGAGAACACCATCTCCTAGCCAATTTCTCTTATCTAATAAATTTCTCTATCAGAGTGCAGCCAATTTCTATCAATTTTTAGCAAATATCTGCAACAGACTGTCTCCATGGAGACATGAGGATCAGATGCAGAATTGCTACCAAGCTTGCATCTGAATTCTAGAAAAAAAACTTAAAGTATTCAATACTCTTTCATTTACTTTCTTTTTCTTAAAACTTACTACATCAAGCTGAAGGCTTTAATCCAGTCACTCATCCATGCGAGAAAAAGAAAAAGCACAATAATTTTCTTTTGTCATGCGTTTTTAACCACACTTTTTTTTTACACTGCAGTGTCTATATTTCTTAAAACTGAGCAAGGAGAAAGAGAAAAGTGAGAAACAAAAAACCAACACCCGTTTACAACAGTATCCCCATTACACTTAAATTGAGAAAACGTTACTTAATAGCTTGCAAAAACATCACACACTATAAAAACAGTACTATTAAGAAAAATGTTATTTTTACTTGTAGTTAACTTCCCTGCCTCTTCCCCTCCCTCAAGTATTTTTCCAAACATTAACACGAAGTAGGGCATATACTTTTAGACTCACCCACAAGTGCAGCAAAGTCCAAACAAACTCCAATATTTCCAGATTTTCTTGTTCTGTCATATAGCCCCAATTCAAGTATTTCTCTTTAATCCCACATTTGTCAATTTCCCAGTTACTGGTTTTATTCCTGTTAATCTCCATCTCCCAAATCCTGTGTCTGCTTCACTTCCAACTCGCTCTTAATTCTTCTAGTCACCTTCCATGTTCCCTTCCTTCTCTCCAGCATTTTCCCGTTGAAACTTTGGAAAATGTTTCCCTGGCACAGACTCTCTGTTGACTTTATTACCAGAAGAACAAGAAGCGGAAACTCCTTCCGTTTCACAGCTCACTTTTTTTTTTTACAAACTTTTGTATTTTCTCCTTAGTATGCACTTCTTCAAAAAAATGAATGTGTTCCTCCAGGGATGAATATTTTCAAGATAGCTGGGTACAGCAGTTTAAATTTCATGTCTGCCTCCTGAAATTCCCTGAACAGTGGAATAAATGTACTCTTCTGCCTGGTGTGCAGTGAGTAATCATTCATTCTCCACAAACTCGGCTGCCTCACATTTTTAGCACTTTATCCTTCTGCCACAGTTATGTCAGAATCAACTCCTTCAGCTGGGTAGGATTGCATCTTCAGTATTAAAGGTCTAGGCTGCTTTGCATACACACACTTTGCCCTTTCAATTAACTCCTGCTGTGGAATACCAGTCCAGTTGCTTGTGTTTTCATAAAATTAACAGTCTGTTCCTTCCAACTGTTCTGGTACAGCTGAAAATCTCAGGTTTTCCCTTTATGCTCTGTCCTCTAATATTATTTTTTGAAACACCTTTTCTTGAGCAATCTCATATTCAGCCAGCCTTTTCAATTCAACCTCTGAATTTTGCAGTTTTATCACCTCATCTGAATATCTGTTTAAAGCTTTTTCCATTTCTTTCCATCCTTTTGGTGTTTGAATTGATGTACTCCATAACGGTTTTGTTTATTTTAACCAGATCTTTGTCTTATGCTTTCCTCTAGGTTACTGGAAGTCATGCCTAGAGCTTGCACTGCTTTCTGCTGAACAGTTGCAGTACTTTTCCTAGTCTTTTTACCCACCTTTTGTAGCGGATTTTCCTTCAGGTCCTCATTTCTTTTTTTTCCTGCCATCCATGCAGCGCACTTACTAGCCAGTTACTGAAATTTACCCAGAAACACCAAAGTCCACAGGCTCACACTGCTGAGTTTCTGTTTTCACACAGAGTAACAGCTTAATTCTGGCTCTCCACGTCCAACCATCTTGGAAGTCTCTCTGTTGCTTGATTCTTGAGACTTTTACAGAACTACGAAAATTACAATATGTAAACACTACAAACATTTAAAATTTCCCAAGCTGCACCAGAGTATCAAAGCAGTAGCACTGCCACTCGTGTAAGCATTAAGATGAAATATTTCAATAGTCTGTATGTAGCACATTCTTTGGGGTTCTTTAAGTATTAGTAAGAAATATAGACCAAGATGTGCCAAATAAGTCGATCTTATGGACATGCATTGAAAAGTCACTGGTAGGAATGCCTATTAGCATATACCATAATTCATGGAGAGTTGATTTTGGCACATCACAAAACAGTACCCCAGCTATTATTACCACATCTTTTTCTGTTTGTTTAAACCTACAGCAGCAGTTTATGGGAACTGTTAAGTGCAACTGTTAGGTTCCTTTGATCAACATTCAGAAATCTCATAGGAAAGTGTCTACAGTGCAGTCAAGGTACTCCAAAATCCATGTCGCTTTGCAGAATAAAAGACTGCACTGCTAAATGTACCTTGAAGACTGAAGGTAATGGGTCTGAGTGTTTTATCCACCCTAGCTAAACATTTCTAAAGTTTAAAATGAAAAGCATTAGTAGGTCTGGGTTATTTGTTAAAATGTTTTACTAATTCAGATTTTTTTTTGAATGTTGAACATTATGTATGAGATCGTAAGCATATTAATGAAAAGAAAGCAACAAATGATTTGCATAAGTGTATGAACTAAGGTTTTAGATTATCAGAGCTTGTAAGAACATTAAAGGAATTTGACCAAGAGGAGGTTTAATGACTTTGGATTAGATTTAAGTAAGAGAACACTTTTTTGGGTGACTATCTGGGGTGGGGGAGAGGGGTTAGGAAGAAGGAAAGAAATGTCAGATGCTGATGAACGATGAGGTAGACTACTGAATTATTTTAGAAAATGAATGTACATATAGACAAACACACTTGTATAAATACACATAAAACACATACATATGTACAACTGTAAATGCATTGATTTTGCATACACACAGTTACCATTGCACAGGTTGTCAGCTATTTCTACTGTTGGATGCACTCTCTTGAATGCAGGATCAAACAAAAGATGCATCATCAAATACTGCTTTTACTGAGATCTAAATTAGGTCACAGTAAGTGTGAGTGGCTGGTAAAGCTGATACTTCCGAACATACCAAAAGTTTCTGCATTGATGTGTTCATGTGCAAGTATTCGTGGCTCAGGGTTAGAGTAAGACCTAGGGAAGGGGGTTAGATTTTGTGTTGTGCTTGTGTCTTGTCATGTGTGAAGTTTGTGTGCTTCTCTCTTGTTTAGTGGTTCTGTTAAGGAAAGGGTGTTCGGTAACCTAATGTGCAGGGCTAAGGACAGTGGCACAGTTAGGGTGAACAGATATGAGTAAGAAACTGAAGGGCTGCAGCTTAGTAAAAGTAATATCTTAAACAATACAGTGTAGGGTTGGGAACAATGCACCAGAAAAGGAAATATTTATAAAGAATAGTTGTACAAGAACTTGCAACAACAGATGTACTTCTCTTCTCTGTTGTAGCATTCTTTACATGGGGGAGTTGCCTGCCCAGGCGACCCGACATCGGCCAATACACCAAAGTCTTTTACTAGTGTAAGGTGAGCGGTACATTCCACGTAAGCAGCTATCAGACGTAGGCCATAAAGGTGATGTACGCGAGCAACATCCTCACAACTGAAGCCCCAAGAGATGGAGTCTGAGGAATAGAGAGTCAATACATCCAAAAATCATGAGAAGTTGAGAAGTGGAGAATGGGGGTGGGGTGGGGTACAGAACACTACAAAAGACAAGAGAAGGTATGGTTATGGCAAGTTCTTGCACAACAATTTTATGGCCTCTTACTAAACTGTTGTAGTTTTCTTTACATGTGAGTACCAAACCTCATGCAGAGTGGGACGTGGAGTTAGCAGATGAATATTCCAGGAATGCTTGAAGAATGGCTCTGGCAAAGACAGCCCTTGATCTGGAAATGGAATCCAGCTTGTAATGTTTGGTAAAGGTGTGGCCAGAGGTCCAATTAGTCACCTCTAGAACAGAAATGGTGTCTAGCCCTTTGAGAAAGGCACCAGAGGTGATCATCACTCTGGTGGAGTGAGATTTAACCAAGCAGGGAAGGTAGTTTACTATGGTAGGCATAGCAGAAGGTAATGGTTTTGGAAATCCAATAAGAAATAGTTTGTTTGAACACAGTAGTCCCACAGCCCTAGGATGGAATGAGACAAACAGCTGATCCGATTTCCTAATCGATTTAGTTTTACGGAAGTAAAAATCTGAGTTGTCTGTGCACATCAAGTGTGTACAAAATCTTTACTGGTGTTTTGTGGAGAAGGGAAAAAGGTTTGTAGGTGGACAGCCACTCATTACCCTCTTTGGGCATAAAGTTGGGGTCAGTGCAAAGGAAGACTCTGTCTTTATGGAAGATCAAAAAATGGGTGGGGGGGTCCATCAGGGCCTTGAGTTCAGAGACACTTCTGCAGAAGTTAGGGCTAGTAGCAAGACAGTTTTCCAGGTGCAGTGTTTTAAGGTGCTAGAGGAAGGTAGCTCGAAGGGTGCAAGGGTCAGTTTCTCTAGCACAACGTTTAGGTCCCACTAAAGTGGCACAGGCCTCCTGGGAAATCTAATGTGGAGGACATCTTTGAGGAACTGTTTGGCCTCAAATCTAGAAGCTAAAGAGAGGAGGGAGAGAAGAGACAAATGCAGAAATGGCTGACAGATGTAATTTTACAGAAGAAGCTTGGCCATAACTGAGCAACTCACAGGTATGAAAGAACCTGAGGGAGATCCACCATTAGTGGTTCCAGGTTACAAGAAAGACATCACAATGAAAATTGTTTCCATTTGGATAGGTAAGATTTCCTGGTATGGGGTTTCCTGGCCTCCTGCAGTTCTTGAAGCAAATTGTCTCAGAAAAGGTGTCTAAAAGGTATCAGGGCTCTATCACCTACACAGTCAGTTGTAGAGCTGCCAACTGTGAGTGGAGGAGGAAGCCCTTTTGCAAGTCCACTCTGTGAGGTAACTTTTGATGACTGCTTGGCCAATAGGGAGTCACCAGTAAGATTTTTGGTTTGTCCTGCTGAATCTTCAGTAAAGCTTTCGGAAAGAGTGGAAGGGGAGGGAATGCATACAGAAACTTCCCCTTCCAAGATACTGACAGAGCACCCACTTTCCATGCCAGGAGGTCAGGTTCCCTGGCACTATCTTGGAAGTTGTCTGTTCAGAGGGGAGGCAAACAAGCCTATTAGAGGAATACTTCATTGGTGGACTATGTCCAGAAACACATCCCTGTGAAGCAACCATTTGTGTGCCTGTGTTGTGGATCTGCTTATGGGGTCTGCACAGAGTTCTGATTGGAGGGGATGTACACCACCTGCAGAGAAATCTGAAGTTGGAGGGCTAGCTCCCAAACCAAGAAAGCTAATCTGCACAGGGGGTAGGATATGGCCCACCACCTGCTTGTTCACGTTCCAGAGACCAGTTGTGTTGTCTGTGCAGACCCTCAACCGGCCTGGGCTGAGAAGGGACTGAAAGGACTGAAGAGCTAGAATGAATCCTTTCATCTCTAACATTTGTGTGATCCTTTTTCTGAGTGGGAGACCACTGCCCTTGTACAGTATGATGGCCCAACGCAGGCACCCCCACATCCCGTATCTGAAGCATCTGTGTACAGGTCTTGAGTTGGGGCCAGGAGGTGGATTGGAAGTCCTGGGTTGAAGGACATTTGTTGAATCCACCACAGAAGCTCTTTAAGAAAGGTAAGAGCAGGATTTGAAATTCCAGACAGTGGGCGTGTGCCCACACCAACTTCAGGAATTACAAACATCCTCACATGAAGCCTTGCCAGAAGCAGCACAGGAATAGTGGAAGCCATCAGTCCAAGGATCCTGAGAAACTGCCTTGCTGACAAGGGGTGCAGGGGTCTGGTGAAGCTCCTGTGCCTTTTCAGGTGGAAGGGGCAATATCATTCTGTCGGTTTGGAAACTGCACCTCAGAAAGACATGATCTTGGGATGGGGTGAGGGTAGAATTTTTAAAGTTGAATGTGAATCCTAGTTGTAGGATGACAATAGCTGAGTGGAGGTTTCTCTGCAGTTCCTCAGGGGTGTTTGCCTGGAAGAGGAGGTCATCCATGGAAGGGAAAATTTGAATGCCTTGGACTCTGCAGAATGCGACTACTGGGACCAAACATTTTGTGAAAACTTTTGGGGCTGTAAGAAAGATAAAAAGGCAAGGCAGAGAAATGAAAGTGTCAGGATGCCACAGAGAAATGAAAACATTTCCTGAACTTTGGATGAATGGACATATGTAGATACAAGTCTGATGTCTATGGATGCCAAAAAGGCCTGTGGAAGAATCAGGGGAAACAGGGTCTGAAGGGTGAACATTTTGAAGGAGGGCACCTTTATGAAGGTGTTGTGGAATGAGAGATCTAGGATGGGTCTTCATGGGCCTTCCTTTCAGAGTACTAGGAACATGGAGTAGAAGCCTGTTCTTGTTTTGATGTGTGGGCACTGGTTGTATGGGTCCCTGTTCTAGTAAGTCTGTCAATACTTGGGGGAAGAGGAGTATCTGCTCTACTGGTGGTTATGGGATACCCTGAAGGGAGGCATGGTGTGCCATGTAATGAAAAAAGTTATGTACTCACCATAACGTTCCATCAGAGTAGGTAACTTCATTTGTCAGCAACCTGTGGGTATAGGATCCGATTTGGATCAGAGCCAGCAGCTTTACTAGCAAAAGATCCGAGCTCCAAGTTCCTCCCCCTACCCATAATACCCTGCTACCTCCCTCTAGTCCTCAGATAGAGTTTGCCATAGTATCACAGAATACTACAACAACAAAAAGAACAAAACCACCTGAACATCATAACCTGATGTCATCTGAGAAGTGAAACACAATAATCCTTCAAGGACGAACTACAGGTCAGGGGGACGGAGGGAGGGTTGGTTGCTGACAAATGAAGTTACCTACTCAGATGGAACGTTATGGTGAGTACATAACTTCTTTATCTGAAGGTTGATAAGCAACCTGTGGGACAGAGTCCCCAGCTACCAACAACTTGGGAGGTCCTCATGGAAGGATATTGCAGAGCACTGCAGAGCCAAAAGATGCCCTTCCTCTGGATATCAGATCCAATTTATAATGTGTAATGAAAGTATTGAGAGGAAGCCCAAGTAGATGCTGAACAAATGTCATCCAAAGGGACACTCGACCAGAAGGCCGCAGAAGTAGCCGCAGAACGGTTAGAATGTGCCCAAACCTGAACGGGCCTAGGTCGACCAGAGCTTCTGTATGTGAGAAGAATGCATTGGGAAATCCACCTAGCCAAGGTTACCTTTGTCACTGGTTTACCCAAACAGGACTTGGCAAATGAGAGAGTTGTTCCGATTTTCGAAAAACAGCCGTTGTGCAAGTAAAACCGCAACTGTCTCTGTACATCCAGACAATGAAGTCTATACTCTCCTTTATTGTGATAATTAGGAAAGAAGACAGGCAGATTGATGGATTGGTTGATGTTGGCTTCGGAAGTCACTTTAGGCAGAAAGGAGGGATTAGTCCTGAGGGAAACTATTTTTATGAAAAATTATGTATGGAGGCTTACTACAAAGAGCCTGAAACTCCGATATCCTTCTAGCTGAGGTAATAGCAATCAGGAAGGCAGTTTTCCAAGATACATACTTAAAAAGGTGACCGAAGCTGCAGGCTCAAAAGGGGAACCAGTCAGAGCCTGGAGAACTAGAGTTAAATCCCATGGAAGAAATGCATCCTTAACAGGGGGTCTTAAAAGAAAGGTACCTTTCAGGAAGGTCTTGCAGATCTTAGAGGAAGCTAGGGGTCCAAAATTGTTTCCAATGTGTAAGTGGAAAATAGCTGCCAATTGAACTTTAACAGTTGAAGAACTATGAAAAATGTGGGATAGAAAGTCTAGGACTGCTGGAATAGGAGCCGTAAAATGATCCAAATTCCTATGCTCAGCCCAGATAGAAAAACGCTTCCATTTACTCTTGTAGACTTTCCTGGTAGAAGGCTTATGAGCGGCCACCAGGATAGCCTTAACTGAGGATGAGATACCAGGAGTCCTAGCCAATAACGGAACTAGATCAACCAAGCCGAGCACTTGAGGTTGTCCAGGCGGGGGGTTTCAATCCCAAGGGATGAGAAATCAGATCCGGAATTGGATCTAAGATCCAGGGAGGATGCACCAGATGACACCGTAGGCATGGGAACCAGGTTTGACGAAGCCAGAAAGGGGCTATGAGGATAACTCTGCTTCCCAACTGACGAGCTTTCTTGAAGAATTTTGTCATCAACGGAAGAGGGGGATAAACATAAAGAAGACCGGATGGCCAAGCATGAACCAGAGCGTCTCTGGGGGTTTCCCCTGGTGGGGGAATTAGAGCGAAAAACTCGCTGCATTTTGCATTCAAAGGCGACGTGAACAGATCGCAGCAAGGTTGACCCCATCTGAGGAAGATATGTTTCGCTACTAAGGGGTTCAGAGACCACTCGTTAGGTGTGAGGATAGTTCGACTCAGCTTGTCTGCTAGAATGTTTGACCGACCCGGTATGTGCGTTGCTATGAGAAAGCGGTTGGTGGATATCGCCCATTCCCACACTCACATGGCCTCTCAGCAAAGTGGGTAAGATCTGGTACCCCCCTGCTTGTTGATGTACCAGACCACTGACATGTTGTCCGTCTGAATTGCAATAGTCCCTAGAGGAAGAAGGGCATGCAGAGCCTGCAATGCTAGAAGCACCGCCCTCATCTCCAGAACACTGATATGCAAAAAAGGTCTCTGTGCGAGTCCATATGCCTTGGATGGTTCTGCCCATGCAACGCCCCCCCCCACCCAAGGAGAGATGCGTTCGTGGTCACTGTGACTTGGGGTGGGGACATGGAGAAGGGGCGCCCTTCCCGGAGATGCCTGGAATGGAGCCACCAAAGTAGAGATTCCCTGCAAACCCTGCAGAGGGGAATAGGGGAACACAAAGGATGTCGTAGGATGGACCACTGGACCTGTAAGGTCCACTGAAGAATTCTCGTTTTCAAACGTGTGAGCGGTGACAGGTTGATGGCCGCTGCCATGGACCCCAGAACCCTCAGAACTAATTCCGCTGGAGGGGCAGAGGAATGTAGAAGAACCAAAACGTGGAGGTTTAGGTTGCGGAGTCTGCCCGTCGTCAGAAAGACTTTGGACTGAATTGTGTCCATCCTGGACCCTATGAAATCTAAGATCCGAGTAGGCTGAAGGGAGGATTTCTTGTGGTTGATAGTGATCCCTAGATGGTGGGCGAGATGTAGGAAATAGTCCCTGGTTGAACATAGTAGAGTAGATCTTATATCTTTTGCCCAAAATACAAAAGTCTATTACTAAACCCCTGGGTAGGCCTATAGTGTCTGGTATGGGATCATTAACAGAACCACTTTCAGCTTTTCTTACATTTTATCTCAAGCCACTATTGTCATTGGTCAGGGCCAGATTGAAAGACATGACACTTTCTTCAGATAATAGCAGTTACCCAAATGGAACAGGACTGGTTGATGTGCACACTTGATGTAAAATCTTTATACACCAGCATCCCACATTGGGCTGGTCTGCAATCATTACAATACTGGTTGGAAAAATGTGAAATGTACCCACCGGGATTCAATACACTGCTTATCTTCATGGCCGAACATGTACTAACTAAAAATGTCTTATTTCCATGGCGAGTGTTTTTTACAGCTTCAAGGTACGGCAATGGGGGCTTACTTTGCTCCTATATATGCTGACCTTTTTATGGCCTATTTTGAGGAGTGTTTAATCTATGACTTATCACACTATTTATATTGTTGAAATGGACATCTGAAGACGATACCTAGATGATTGTTGGATGGTGTGGAAGGCAGATATTACATATTTACAAGAATTCATTCAGTATTTGAATGATAATGTATGGGGTATCGAGTTTACGGTAACATATGATTATAACACTATTAACTTCTTGGATGTTACTGTATACCGCAATGAGGATCACACCTTAAGTACTAAAGTTTTTCGTAAATACCCTCAATATAACACCTTGTTACATGCATCTAGCATGCACCCTTACCACACCATCCGCAATATACCAAAATCACAATTCATGCGTATGAAACGCATATGTTCATCAGGGGGGGATTTTGAAATAGCTAGGAATGACTTATGTTGTAGATTTAAACACAGAGAATACAAAATGAGGGATATCTCTTTGGCAAATGAATGGAGTAACTCACTGGATAGACAAACTTTATTGCAATATAAAAAGTTGGATAATAAGGATCAGGACTCAACAATAAGGTTTGTCACCACATATGGCAGGAACCATCAGCTAGTCAGGGATATTTTGAACTCAAATTGGAATATATTGATGGCACATGATGAATTAAGAACACTATTAGGCACAACATGTCATATGTCTTTCAGAAGGGGTAAAACGTTGGGGGGGATGTTTTCCCACTACAAACACAAGGAAGGAGGAGGAGCTATCTATCAACAAACCACCTTAACAGGAGATAGACTCATAGGTACCTTTCCCTGTGGTCACTGTTGTTCATGTTCCCAGGTCTACACATTGAAGGAATTTTCAAGTGCTAATACTGAACGGGTATATCAGACCAGGGTTTTTGCTAATTGCAGTACCACATGGGTCATATTTGGCCACATGTCAGTGTCAATCATTTTATGTGGGCCAAACATCTAGATCCCTCCGAATACGTATGACAGAACATAAGAGTGACATCCGAAATAAGAAGGAAACTAATGCCTTGTTTAGACACCATCAAACATTCCAATGCACAATTTAGGTTCATGTTTATTGACAAAATTGTAGGAGATCGTAGCCATCAACAGGGTTAGCACTCTATTTTGAATAAAAAAGAATACTGGATTACAAAGCTTGGGGCACTTTTTCCGCGTGGTCTGAATGACCATTTATAACAGAGGCTATGTCTATCTATTCACATTAATACATGCTGTATATTGTTATATCTTTGTTTTTTCTGAATGGTGGCACTTATGTGGTTTTGTTAATATATGTTCTAGGAACTGTACTATACTAGTAACTAGGATGACCAATTTACACTTCAGCACTGAGACGTTATACCTTTCTATGATTACTACATTAAGTGAATATACTTTTATTAGATCTTGTTTGGCTTTGATGAATTTTGTATTTACATAATCAGGTTATTATAATATTATAAGATGTAATTTACATAATTCATTCTAAAAAATTTTCATAGATCTGCTTATAGTATTATGGAATTATATCTTTTATATATTTGCTTACAGTATTAGTGAATCATTTAATGTATAACTGTTGGTTTCATAATTGTATATGAACTATTTTTGATTATTTATTTAAAATAAGTTTTTTGGGCATTTATACATCCCAAACACTAGGTTGGGCTATACCAATAATTCCTGTTCTAATAGGGAGGAGTATAAATATAACCAGAACCAGTTCCTCTTCTTTTTTACAAATTTATTTCTGTACACCATTGATAAAGGCTGTAAGGCCGAAAACGGTCTGGTTTAGTGACATAATTTCAATAAGTTACTTTGATTAATAAAGTATTTGTCACTACTTGGGTTCACCATCTCTTTTGCTGGTCGTTTGTGGTTGCTCTACTTGGTTTGACCATGCAAGCCGTCCGTGCGAAGCATTCAGTTGTATCTGAACATAGTAGATGCCTGGTGGGGGCGGCTAGGTGCCAGTCGTCCAGGTAAGGAAAAACCTGTATTCCCTGAAGCCTCAGGTGGGCCACTACAACTGCCATGACCTTGGTGAACACCCTGGGGGCTGTGGTGAGACCAAAGGGTAGGACCCTGACCTGATAATGGCTGGCTCCCAGCCGAAAGCGGATAAACCTCCTGGATTGCCTGTCCATTAGAACGTGGTAGTACGCATCCTTGAGGTCTATGGAGCACATCCAGTCGTTCTCCTGTAAAAGTGGAAGAATGGATTGAATGGTGACCCTCCAAAACTTTTCTTTGGCGAATGACAGGTTCAGTTTGGACAGGTCGAGAATTGGCCATAAGTCCCCTGTCTTTTTTGGCACCAAAAAGAACCTGGAGTAAAAGCCTGATCCGGATTGACCGGGGGGGGGGTGCTGGATGGCTCTCTTTCTTAGTAGCTCCTTTATTTCGAAGGCTGCAACCTTCCACTAACTGGGTGGGACATCGGGGAGGCGAACTTAGGGATGGAATTGAGTAACCTCTGGATATGATCCGGTGCACCCAGCGATCTGTCGTAATGGACTCCCAATGTGCTAGATGCTCCGAGAAGTGCCCCCTGACTGCCTCCAGAGAGGAGCAGTTGGGCAACCCCTCAGGGTTGCTGCGCTGGTCGATCGGAAAAGGGTTCACTCGACCTGAAATTCTTCTGCCCCCCTCTGCCTCTGGGCTGGCGTCCACCCTGCCCTCCACTGCCTCTGAAGGACGAGGGGTCCGGAGCAAAACGGATTGTTGGGATTTCCAGAACCACATCTTCTGTCCTCTTTGGTTCCTGGAGAAGGACCTCTGAGGAGCCGAGAAGCAGAGCCCGACGGCAGAATTCTTCCTGTCCTTCTCGCTCTGGAGTAGCGTATCGCGGATGGTTTTGCCAAAAAGCGTAGAACCGTCAAAAGGGGCGTTAGCAAAGAACGCCTTGAAGGGTTCCGCAAAGTCGCAGAGACGGAGCCAGGCCTGTCATCGTAAGACAATGCCTGTTCCACTGGCTCTAGCCGCTCTCTCCGTGGCATGGGAGAAGCCGCATAGAGGTGTTTGTGATAGACTTAAGAGTGGCCATTCGAGCAGAGAAGGTCCGTTTGTCCTCGGTCGACGGACTCCGGGGGTGACTCAGCGTACTCAGATTAGGTCCCGCTGGAGCCGAATTACATGTGCCATATAGTTCAACGACCTGAAAGAGAAGGTTGCTGTAGCGAACATACGCTTTCCGAGGCGGTCCATCGTCCGAGACCCCTTGTCTGGAGGATGTACCAAGGAACTCTTGTGCCAATCCTTCTTGGTGGCAGCCGCCACCACCAATGCATCTACCAGGGCACCCTTGCTCCAATCTGTCCTGTCTGTGGAGGGGGGGGTGAGAATCCTGTCTGGTCTCTTGGGTATTGGCTCCAGTGTCCGGCTCCTTCCATGCCCCGGTAGTTATGAGGTCCACCAGGGGATCAGCGGGAGGTGATACCCAAGAGGTAGATGGGCCTGCGAACACCTCCAGAAACACAGACTCATCCAAGGAAGGCTTTTGGGCTGACCACCCCCCTCTAATACGAACCATTTCCATAAGGTTTCCAAAGGAGACGTCCTCGGGGGTGACCTGGGGGAACTTTCCCCTTCCTCCAACTCAGTGTCTTCTGTGAGGGACTCGGGTGAGTCCAAGTGCCTCCTCTTACACTTTCGTTTGTGAAGAACCTCCTCGGGGGGGGGGGGGGGGGGTCTGTCCGAGGAGGGCTCACCAACAATGCCCTGTTCCTCTACAGGAACCATAGGCACAGGCTGTCCCTGGGGCCGGATGATGGAAGACAGGCCCGTCTGAGAGGGAATGGCAGGTGGAACCGTAGCAAGAACCTGGGGCCTCGAATCCCTCGAAAGGACCCTCTCCATGACGTGGAATGCAGAGGGTGAGCTGTTCTCCCTAGGATCAGAAAGCAGCCCCCTCAGATCCGGCGTGTGGATAGGCGCCAGAGATGACCCGTTTAGATCTGAAAGAAAAGTGCGCTTAGACCTCAACGGAGCCGAAGGCACACTGACCCCTCCGGATCAGACGCTCAGCTCACATTCCCGAGAGCTCGGATCCGAAAAAGGACCAGACAAACTCTAAGGTGCAGTCGGCGCCGAAGTAAGAAACACAGTCAGCGCCGACATCACCCCGGCTCCGAAGCTACACGGATCAGACAGCTTCAAACCCGGATAGTGGGTCGGAGAAGGAGCAATGGTGGTGAAAAATGGGGTCGAGCTCCCCCCAGGAGGGGGAGGGGGAGGCAAGAGCACTCCCATCTGTAGCTCGGCCTGAAGTAATCTATGCATAATCCGGCCCATGTCCGCATCGGATAAACTTCTGGTTGACCTGGATGAGGCTGCAGAGGCTGGCCGAGAAGGCTGCTTAGACTACCTCTAAGGTGACCGGGTCTCCTCCTCCGGCGAGAAACCTGGAGAACGAAGCCAGGAGGGGGAAAGACCTGGAGACCTTCAGGGGGAGGCGAGCTGCTTAGACGGCGGGGCCGAGGGGACTGAATCGGCCTACCTCTTGTGGCTACGATGCCTGTCCCTATCATGCTCCTTGTCTTTCTTGTCCTTTTTTCTGGTGTCCCTTTCCTCCTGAGCCGAAAAGGGAGTTTGAATCCCAGCCAGGGGAGCGGGAACGGTCAGTGGAGCAGCCGCGGCTGGCACCACAGAGGGGGAGGACGAAGCCAAATCAGGGGGCAAAAGGCCAGCAAGCATGAGCTTGGTCCTCCTATCCCTCAAAGCCCTGGGGTTGAAGGCTGCATAGATAGTGCAGCCCAACGAAGGGTGGTCCACGCCCAGGCAAATAACACAGTGTGGCCATCCACTGGGCACAGCTTATGGCCACACTCGAGCATTTAGAAAAAATAGCTTTTGGGCCTTCAGACATTTTTAGAAAAGAACAAGCCCATACGCACACACCTTCACACACAGAAGGAGGGAGGGGAAAATAATATCTAAACTAAAGCTAACGTGAAAAACTATCAAAATAGTTTAAGGGAGAAAAGGGTACAACACACCAAGTTTAGAGAGATTTTTAAGGAAAAAAGTTTGAATAGCTTTTTTTTCAACTCACAAACCCAACACTAGGAGCTCGTTCTCAGATGCTTAAAGAAGTCGCGGCAAACAAGATCTGAGGACTAGAGGGGAGGTAGCAGGGTATTATGGGTAGGGGGAGGAGCTTGGAGATCGAATCTTTTGCTAGGAAAGCTGCCGGCTCGGATCCGAATCGGATCCTATACCCACAGGTTGCTGACAAATGAAGTTAACTACTTCAGATTATTAGTGTTTTACGGTTTATAACACCCTGCCATCTTCTGTGATGTAATCCCAGGCAGGAAGTGACAGGGAGAGGCGGAGTAAAAAAAGGGTAGTGCAAGAAAGTCCTGAGGAGTCATGAAGAACCTGCTCTGCCAGGAAAAGGCTGCTTATGTGGGTGGGAAGACAAGGCAGCGGAGAAATTATGAGCTTTCTTGCTTCCCTTGGAGGGCTTAGTTTGCGAAGGCCGGGTTTGCCTCCTGACAAATACCTGTTGTAAGGGTAGTTGAGAACTTGGGGACTGGTGAGACCAGGATGTGCTTGAGTTGTTTTAACTCTCTGCTCTTTTCCTGCAGTAGTCTGAAGAGATCAGCTGAGGTCTTACCAAATAATGCAAAATTGTTAAGGGGAGCATCCATGAGCTTCGCCTTGATGTCCTCAGTGAGCGGTTGAAGCCTTAACCATGCAAATCTTCTCAACACTGCGGCAAAGGCAGCATCCCTAGAGGTAGCCTCAACAGCATCATAGCTGCATTTTACTCAGTGATGGGACACATGGAAGGATGCAGCAATCAGGGAGGAGGCCAAGGCCTTCTTTTCTGAATCAGGCACGTCAGAAACTATTTTAGATAGTTGTGACATAAGTTCCAATAAATACTTGGTCATATCAATCTGGTAGTTCAAAGCTCTAAAGGCTAGGGTAGACTAAGTGCAGACTTTTCTTCACTATCCTCTCTAGTTGCCTACTATCCTTGTCAGAGGGAAGGAGAGAAGTGAAGGGAAGGGACCTCAAAGCTCTGTCCGAGGCAAGAGAAATGACTGAGGTCAGCAACAATGGCCTTAGAGGGGAAGTTTTTTCTTGAGGGATTTTATAGTATCTGTCTGGCTTCTTTTGGACCGGAGACAGTCGGGACGTAGGGATGTGGAAGCAAAGGCATCCAGAAAGGCAGGAATAACCGGTGGTATAGCTGAAAGCTGGGGGTTTCCACCTGGAGCAGGTCACAGTACCTCTTCTGAACATTTGAAATTTGAGTGCTGCCCCACAAGAAGTGGTCCCTCATTTTCAAAATGGTTTCACCAAATGAGATTTCCTCCATAGACAAGTCTGTCCCATCAGAGTCTTCCTCAGGGGAAGCACAGTCTAATGGTGAAGAAATTTCTGAGAAGTAGGCTACACAGTCACTGTTCTTTGGATTAAAGTTCTTCTCCTGAAGTAGGCTGTTGTCTGACCCTTTTTTGGGGTGAGCTAGGCCAGGATATGGGGAGGAGCAGGGGACCCAGCAGTAGGCCTCAAGTATATCAAAGCCTTAAATAATCCTTGGGCAAAATTATGCCACTCTTTCTGGGAGTCTGGAGTAGGGGACGGATGCTTAGTTTGTTTTTTCTTAGCAGTCACGTCCATCTAATGTAAGGTTGGGGGGGGTTCAAACATAGGCCTACATTCAAGAATATCCAAACTTAACTTCTTCCCTCAACAAGATCTGCATGATTCCCCTAGGGCCTTTCAAAAGAAAGGAGCCTTGGTTCCCCCTGGACATCTGTACTAGATATCTGTGAGGCCTCTGGACATGCTGGTGTCAAGGTCTAATACGGCCTGCAAAACAGGCTCGGCCTTAAGATCCAGATGCAAAGCAGAAAGCGTCCCAGGGCCATCATGCGCCTCGGAAGAGGAGTACAGTAGGAGACACGCAGCTGAAGCATTGTGTCAATTGTAAGCTCGGTCGTCGGGTGGAGGAAAGTACAGTTTTGTACCTACCATAAATGTAGATGTCCGAACAGGATAGCATTTGCAGTCCTAACAAATGGGTTGTCCTGTCGTCAGGCAGCCCTTCGGTCGGCCGGATTCCAAAGTCTGGGTCTGGCCTCGGCTGGTGTCGCACTTCACCCGACGTCATCTCTCCTGGTCTTCGGGTATAAAGGCATCAGCCGACGCCATTTTCCTCTGTTTCTTGCCCCAGGTGCCAGTTGCCCTCTTGGAAAACTAAATTTTGGATAAATGCCAATGTTTCCAAAAAAAATAGTGGGCAAACACAAAAAATAAGCATGTATGTACATATATACAAACAAATACACCATAAGAGATCCCCCCCTAGCTAGCTATTAGGAGGGTAAGTACCCTAGGAGTACCACAGAGGGGAAGGAGGGTGGGTAATCCTGACTGCAGATGCTATCCTGTTCGGACATCTACATTTATGGTAGGTACAAAACTGTACTATGTCCTTCAAGGATGCATCTGCAGTCCTAACAAATGGGTAGAATACCATAGCCAAACTAGGGGAGGAGGAAGAAGAATTATGGTGTAGTTAGGATCCCTTGCAAGACAGCAGTGGCAAACCTTGCTCGGGATCTAGAGTATAAAGGTAAGTTGTAATGCTTGGCAAATGTATGCACGGAGGTCCAAGTAGCGCCTCAATAATGTCCTTGGTAGCCACTCCTCGTAAGAAAGCTGTGGTAGTGGCTGTAGCCCTTGTAGAGTGAGGTCTTATGTTCTGTGGAATTTGCTTTCCATGGTAGGAGTAACAGAATCTTATGCAATTTCCTAACCATTTGGAGATTGTCTGTTTGGAAATTGCTTTTCCTTCCCTTCCTGTTGCATAGGCTACTAAAAGCTGGTCAGTTTTTCTATTAGCTTTGGTTCTGTCCAGGTAGTAGTGTAACTGTCTATGTACATCCAAGGTATGCAGCAGTCTTTCCCCCCTGTTCTGTGGATTGGGAAAGAAGGTAGGTAGGTGGATTGCCTGGTTTAGAGACACTCTGGATACCACCTTAGGCATAAATGTAGGATTAGTTCTCATGGACACTATCTTGATGGAAGATTAGGAAGGGTTGTACTGCCATTAAGGCCTGTAGTTCCAAAACCCTTCTTGCTGAAGTAATTGCCAGTAGGAAAGCAGTTTTCCATGATAGGTGTTGAAGATCTGCTGTTGCTGCTGGTTCAAATGGAGGGAGTGTCAATTTTTCTAGCACAAAGTTCAAGTCCCATACTGGTAATGGTGGTTTCCTAGGAGGTTTTACATTCTTGATTCCTCTGAGGAACTGCCTGAGTAGAGGATGTGAGAAGACAGGGGGATTGAAGCTGTATTCTGCAGAAATAGCTGATGCATGTATCTTGATGGAGGAATAGGACAGGCCTGTATGGAGAAGCTCTGCCAAGTACTCCAGGATGTTAGCAATATCTATCTTTGACACATCTTTTCCTCTTTCAGTACTCCAAATGACAAACCTTTTCCATTTTCCTGCATAGTTCCTTCTTGTTGAAGGTCTGTGGGCTTCAAGGATAATGTCTTTAACCCTTTGGGATAAATCTGGGTTAGTTGCTGTTATGTGATGTTCCAGGCAGTCAGTTGCAGAGTCTTTAGGTTTGGATGCATGATGTTGTAGTTGTTCTGAGTTAACATCAAAGGCATCAGGGGTAGTTGTCCACATTCTCCCCCGAGACATGCTCCTCAGCAATGGATACCAGTGTTGTCTTGGCCAATTCTGAGCTATCAGAATTATCCTTGGACGTTCCTCTGATTTTCAGTAGTACCTTGTGCGTCAAAGGAAGAGGTGGAAATGCATATGCTGTCAGGCCTTTCCAACTGAAGGATAGAGAGTCCACCTTCCATGCAAGTGGGTGGTATGTCCTTGTGCAGAATTTCTTGAGCTGGTGATTGAGTGGGGATGCGAATAGGTCTATTTGTGGCATTCCCCATTTCTTTGTGATGGCCTTGAAGATGTCCGGGTGTAGCATCCATTCGTGAGCATCCGAGGTAGTTCTGCTTAACATGTCTGCTAGGATATTTTCTTTTCCCGGTACAAATATTGCCTGTAACTGGATGTTGTAGCTCAGAGCCATATTCCAAAGGTCCAGGGTCATTCTGCATAGGGGATATGAATGAGTGCCTCCCTGTTTGTTGATGTACCACATGACTGTGGTGTTGTCTGTCCTTATCATTAAATGGCCTTCTTTGAGGAATGGTCTGAAATTCTGGATTACTAGTTTTACTGCCAGCATTTCTTTTTGATTTATGTGCAGGTGCAGCTGGTCTGGAGTCCATAATCCTTGTATGCATTTGTCCAGCATGTGTGCCCCCCAGCCTAGGTCTGAGGCGTCCGTTGTGATGGTTTGGCTTGCTTGAAAGTTGTGGAAGGGCAAGCCTGGGTTTGACTGGCATGCTTCAGCCCACCATAGGAAATCTTGTTTCAGGCATGGGATTAGTGGGATTTCGGTTTCTAAGCTGTGCCTGTGTTGGGACCATAAATTCTTTAGGTACCACTGTAGCTTTCTCATATGCAGTCTGGCATGGGGGACCAGGATTATGCATGATGCCATGAAGCCCAAGGCCTGCAGTACTTTTCTTGCTGTTAGTTTGTTCTGCTTTGTTAATGCCAAGAAGTAAAGAGGGAGTTGTTCTTGTTTTTCTGCAGTTGGGAATGCCATCTGTTTAACTGTGTCCAATTCCGCACCCAAGAATGTTCTTGTTTGGGATGGTATCAGTCTTGACTTTTTTAGATTGACTGTGTATCCCAGGGCTTGTAGTAAGCAAATGACTCTTTTTAAGTCTTTTGTCAGCTTGCTTTTGTTGTCCGCTTGTATCAGGCAGTCATCCAGGTATGGATAAATTTGGATTCCCTGTAGCCTGCAATGAGCGATTACTGATGCCAGGCATTTTGTGAATACTCTGGGCGCAGTAGATAAGCCAAAGGCAATGCTGAGAATTGATAATGCTCTGATCCTGCAAGAAATCTGAGGTATCTTCTGCAATTTAGTCGTATGGGGACGTGCAGGTATGCCTCCTTGAGATCTAGAGTTACCAGCCAACACTCCTTGCCCAGCATGGGAAGAAGCTGCTGTAGGGTCAGCATTTTGAATTTTGGGACAATGATGAATGTGTTTAAGACGGACAGGTCGAGAATAGGTCTCCAACTTTTCTCTTTTCTTGGTACTAGGAAGAGTCTGGAGTAGAATCCTTTGCCCTGTTCTGTTAGTGGTACTCTTTCCACAGCTCTCATCTTTATTAATTGAGCTATCTGCTTTAGAGCTTCTGTTTTTTGAATTGGAAGTAGGTTTGGCATTCCTCTTTTTACTGGTAAGGTGTGGAAGTGAAACCTGTAGCCTTGGTCTATGGTCTGCAAAATCCACTTGTCTTTTGTGATAGTGCCAATTTTTTGAAAATAAGGCTAACTTTCCGCCTAAGGGTGCTGCTATTTGTTCCCTGGTAGGCTGTGTCAGAGCCAAGTCACTGTGATTGTCCTGTTGCAGTGGCAGTGGTTGTGTCTGTGCCTCGCTGGTTATTGCCTTGCCACTGTCATCCTCTGTAGGCACCTCCTCTGGATTGATTTCTGCCTCTGGAATGTCTATTCCTGCCTCTCTGAGATTTAGAGGAGTCTGGAAAGGACCAATTTTTGGAAGGCCAGTTCCTGCTAAACCTTGGGGGCTGAACCTGTAAGAAATCCTTAACTGTTTGTACAGATTTTGCCTTCTCTTCCATTTTCTTCATTACTTGCTGAGCAGGAGTACCAAATAGACTGGCCTTATCCATAGGAGCATCTAACAGCTTTGCTTTAACATGATCCGGCAAGACCTGTTCTTTCAACCATGCGTGCCTTCTTATAACTGTGCCAGTCATGGCTGATCTAAATGAAGCCTCCAGTGCATCATAGCCACATTTTAAAGAATGGTTACTAACCTGCTGAATGTTATTTACCATTTCTAAAACATATTTCTTATCTAAGGAGTCATCAGAGGACAGTTTCTTAGTTAACTGATCAAGCATAAACTCTTGGTATTGGATCATATGAAACTGACAGTTCAAAGCTCTAGCTGAGAGAGTAGCAGAGGTGTAAACTTTTTTCCCCCATCTCTCTAAGGACCTGGATTCCCTTTCAGAAGGGAGAGGGTTTTTTGCTGAGGTCGAAGCTACTGCCTTAGGTCCCTGGGAGATAGTCTCAGGGTCTGCAAGTGGGGCCTTGTATAGGTGGTGATGAGTGTCCGGTACCCTGTAAAACCTATCTGGTTTGGCAGAGGCTGGAGGTAAAGTATCAGGAGCAGTGCAAAAGTACAGTTTTGTACCTACCATAAATGTAGATGTCCGAACTGGATAGCATCTGCAGTCATAACAACTGGGTTGTCCTGTCGTCAGGCAGCCCTTCGGTCGGCCGGATTCCAAAGTCTGGGTCCGGCTTCGGCTGATGTCGCACTTCACCCGACGTCATCTCTGCTGGTCTTCGGGTATAAAGGCATCAGCCGACACCATTTTCCTCAGTGTTTCTTGCCCCAGATGCCAGTTGCCCTCTTGGAAGGCTAAATTTTGGATAAATGCCAATGTTTCCAAAAAGATAGAAGGCAAACAAAAAATAGCATGTATGTACATATATACAGACAAATACACCATAAGAGACTCCCCCTCCCCAGCTAGCTATTAGGAGGATAAATACCCTAGGAGTACCACAGAGGGAAGGAGGGAGGGTAATCCTGACTGCAGATGCTATCCATTTCGGACATCTACATTTATGGTAGGTACAAAACTGTACTATGTCCTTCATGGATGCATCTGCAGTCATAACAACTGGGTAGAATACCATAGCCAACTAGGGGAGGAGGATGATAAAATTATGGTGTGGTTAGGATCCCTTGCAATACAGCAGTGGCAAACCCTGCTCGGGATCTAGAATATAGAGGTAAATTATAATGCTTAGCAAATGTATGCACGGAGGTCCAAGTAGACGCCTCAATAATGTCCTTGGTTGCCACTCCTCGTAAGAAAGCTGTGGTAGTGGCTGTAGCCCTTGTAGAATGAGGCCTTATGTTCTGTGGAATTGGTTTTCCATGGAAGGAGTAACAAAATCTTATGCAATTTCCTATCCATTTGGAGATTGTCTGTTTGGAAATTGCTTTTCCTTCCCTCCCTGTTGCATAGGCTACCAAAAGCTGGTCAGTTTTTCTGTTACTTTTGGTTCTGTCCAGGTAGTAGCGTAGCTGTCTATGTACGTCCAAGGCATGCAGCATTCTTTCCCCTCTGTTTTGTGGATTGGGAAAGAAGGTAGGTAGGTGGATTGCCTGGTTTAAAGACACTCTGGATACCACCTTAGGCATAAATGTAGGATTAGTTCTCATGGACACCCTATCTTTATGGAAGATTAGGAAGGGTTGTACTGCCATTAAGGCCTGTAGTTCCGAAACCCTCCTTGCTGAGGTAATTGCCAGTAGGAAAGCAGTTTTCCATGATAGGTGCTGTAGATCTGCTGTTGCTGCTGGTTCGAACGGAGGGAGTGTCAACTTCTCTAGCACAAAGTTCAAGTCCCATGCTGGTAATGGTGGTTTCCTTGGAGGTTTTACATTCTTGATCCCTCTGAGGAACTGCCTGAGTAGAGGATGTGAAAAGACAGGTGGATCAAAGCTGTATTCTGCTGAAATAGCTGATGCATGTATCTTGATGGAGGAATAGGACAGGCCTGTATGTAAAAGCTCTGCCAAATACTCCAGAATGTTTGCAATATCTATATTCAACACATCTTTTCCTCTTTCAGTACTCCAAATGACAAACCTTTTCCATTTTCATGCATAGTTCCTTCTTGTTGAAGGTCTGCGGGCTTCAAGGATAATGTCTTTAACCCTTTGGGAAAGATCTGGCTTAGTTGCTGCTATGTGATGTTCCAGGCAGTCAGCTGCAAAGTTTTTAGGTTTGGATGCATGATGCTGTAGTTGTTCTGGGTTAACATCAAAGGCATCAGGGGTATTGACCACATTTTCTCCCGAGACATGCTCCTCAGCAGTGGGTACCAGTGTTGTCTTGCCCAGTTCGGAGCCATCAGGATTATCCTTGGACGTTCCTCTTTGATTTTCAGTAATACCTTGTGTATCAAGGGAAGAGGTGGAAATGCATATGCTGTCAGACCTGTCCAGCTGAAGGAAAGAGAATCCACCTTCCATGCAAGTGGGTGGAATGTCCTTGTGCAGAATTTTTTGAGCTGGTGATTGAGAGGGGAAGCGAATAGATCTATTTGTGGCATTCCCCATTTCTTTGTGATGGTCTTGAAGATGTCTGGGTGTAGCATCCATTCGTGAGCATCCGAGGTGGTTCTGCTTAACATGTCTGCTAGGGTGTTCTCTTTTCCTGGTACAAATATTGCCTGTAACTGGATGTTGTAGCTGAGAGCCAGATTCCAAAGGTCCAAAGTCATTCTGCATAGGGGGTATGAATGAGTACCTCCCTGTTTGTTGATGTACCACATGACTGTGGTGTTGTCTGTCCTTATCATCAAATGGCCTTCTTTGATGAATGGTCTGAATTTTTGGATTGCCAGTTTTACTGCCAGCATTTCTTTTTGGTTTATGTGCAAGTGCAGCTGGTCCTGAGTCCACAATCCTTGTACGCATTTGTCCAGCATGTGCGCCCCCCATCCTAGGTCTGAGGCGTCTGTTGTGATGGTTTGGCTTGTTCGAAACTTGTGGAAGGGTAGGCCTGGGTTTGACTGGCATGCTTGGGCCCACCAGAGGAATTCCTGTTTTAGGCATGGGATTAATGGTATTTCTACTTCTAGGCTGTGCCTGTGTTGAGACCATAAATTCTTTAGGTACCACTGTAGTTTTCTCATATGCAGTCTGGCATGTGGTACCAAGATTATGCATGATGCCATGAAGCCCAAGGCCTGCAGAACTTTTCTTGCTGTTAGTTTCTTCTGTCTTGTTAATGCCAAGAAGTAAAGAGGAGTTCTTTTGTTTTCTGTAGTTAGGAATGCCATTTGTTTTACTGTGTCCAATTCAGCCCAAGAATGTTCTTGTCTGGGATGGTATCAGCCTTGACTTTTGAAAGTTGACTGTGTATCCCAGGGCTTGTAGCAAGTAAATGACCCTTTGTAAATCTGTTGTCAGCTTGCTTTTGTTGTCCGCTTGTAGCAGGCAGTCGTCCAGGTATGGATAAATTTGGATTCCCTGTAGTCTGCAGTGAGCGATTACTGATGCCAGGCATTTTGTGAATACTCTGGGCAGTAGATAAGCCAAAGGGCAATGCTGAGAATTGATAATGCTCTGATCCTGCAAGAAATCTGAGGTATCTTCTGCAATTGGGTCGAATGGGGCGTGCAGGTATGCCTCCTTGAGATCTAGAGTTACCAGCCAACACTCCTTGCCCAGCATGGGAAGAAGTTGCTGTAGGGTCAGCATTTTGAATTTTGGGACAATGATATATGTGTTTAAGATGGACAGGTCGAGAATAGGTCTCCAACTTTGCTCTTTTCTTGGTACTAGGAAGAGTCTGGAGTAGAATCCTTTGCCCTGTTCTGTTATTGGTACTCTTTCCACAGCTCTCATCTTGGATAATTTAGATTTATCTGCTGTAGAGCTTCTATCTTTTGATTTGGAGGCAGGTTTGGCATTCCTCTTTTTACTGGCAAGGTGTGGAAGTGGAACCGGTAGCCTTGGTCTATGGTTTGCAAAATCCACTTGTCTTTTGTGATATAGTGCCAATTTTTGAAAATAAGGCTAACTTTCCGCCTAATGGTGCTGCTATTTGCTCCCTGGTAGGCGGAGTTAGAGTCAAGTCACTGTGATTGTCCTGTTGCAGTGGCAGTGGTTGTGTCTGTGCCTCTGTTATTACCTTGCCACTGTCGTCCTCTGTAGGCACCTCCTCTGGATTGATTTCTGCCTCTGGATCGTCTGTTTCTGCCCCTTTGGGATCTTGTGGAGTCAGGAAAGGACCAATTTTTGGCAGGCCAGTTCCTGCTAAACCTTGGGGGCTGAACCTGTAAGAAATCTTTAACTGTCTGTACAGATTTTGCCTTTTCTTCCATTTTCTTCATTACCTGCTGGGCAGGTGTACCAAATAAACTGGTCTTATCCATGGGAGCATCTAATAGCTTTGCTTTAACATGATCCGGTAAGACCTGTTCTTTCAGCCATGCATGTCTTCTTATCACTGTGCCAGTCATGGCTGATCTAAATGAAGCCTCCAGTGCATCATAGCCACATTTTAAGGAATGGTTACTAACCTGTTGTATGTTATTTACCATTTCTAATGCATATTTCTTGTCTAAAGATTCATCAGAGGATACTTTCTTAGTTAACTGATCAAGCATAAACTCTTGGTATTGGATCATGTGAAATTGACAGTTTAAAGCTCTAGCTGAGAGAGTAGCAGAGGTGTAAACTTTTTCCCCCATCTGTCTAAGGACCTGGATTCCCTTTCTGAAGGAATAGGGTTTTTTGCTATGGTCGAGGCTACTGCCTTAGGCCCCTGGGAAATAGTTTCGGGGTCTGCCAGTGGGGCCTTGTATAGGTGGTGATGAGTATCAGGTACCCTGTAATATCTATCAGGTTTGGCAGGGGCAGGAGGTAAAGAATCAGGAGCAGTGCAGACATCATTAAATGCGTCATCCACTACAGGTAAAACAGGAGGTATAGCTAAGGGCCTATGTTGTGGTAAGTGTAGGAAGGTCCTAAGCCTTTTTCTTGAGTCTGAGAAATCTTGTCCCTGCCATTGGAATTGTTCTCTCATGGCATGCAAGGTTTCCCCAAAGGAAAATTCCTCTGGTGGAGAGGCAGCTGGAATGGATTCTTCAGCATCGGAGTCTTCATATGTGGAAAAAGGGTCCTCTGGCTGTTCTGAAATGTCGGAGTCATCCGCAGAAGCCTCAGAGGACACTGGCTCGGGGGGCTCTGTCCTAGGTCTCTTTTCAGGGGGCTGAGAGGGCCTGTCTGGGTGAGATTGGGATCCCTAATTAAGGATATTAAATCTTCTGCCAGAGTAAGCATTTGTGAACTAGAAGTGGGCCTGTGTGAGGGAGGTTTAACAGGCACTGCCTTAGCAGATTTGGCTGCTTTGGTCCTGGCAAAGGCCTTGATAGACATGGCTGCAGGGGGTCTAGCAGCACCACGTGCTGGGGTAGAGACATCCAAAGGGATGGTGTCTGATAAATCAGTAGAAACCACGGTTGTAGGCAAAATTTCTGAGGCCGATTCAGGTAAGGTAGCAGGAGCCTCAGTAGTAGCCATGGATTCGGCTGGAGATTGACCAGTTCTCGGTTTCGGACGAAACAGAGACACTCGCGGCTTGCTTCACCGTGGTTTTGGCGAAACCGCGGACGCGAGTGTCGGTCTTTTCTTGCGTTTTTAATAATTTGGGTAGTCGGAGGATCCGGCGGCATAATATACGCAAAGTCTGAGCGAAAAACTGTTCAGCAAACTCCGACCGGCCTTAGCGTTCGTTGGTTGAAGGAAGCGCAGGCCGAACAGGCTGCTACGTCATGGTCTGGGCCTAAGCAAGGCAAACAGTAAGAGTGGAAATCTTTATGAGGTATTTGTTTCCCACAAGTTAAACAGTTATTGGCTTTTTCTGACATCGGCTGAGGCAAGAAAGAGTCCCCACGGGTACTTAGCTTTTAGAAGTCTTGAGTAGTATTCGTAGTAGTAATCTCTGGATCTGACCGACCGGCACTTGCGAACAGCTTCTGCTTGGTGCCACGGCAAGAAAGACTGAGGAAAATGGCGTCGGCTGATGCCTTTATACCCGAAGACCAGCAGAGATGACGTCGGGTGAAGTGTGACATCAGCCGAAGCCGGACCCAGACTTTGGAATCCGGCCGACCGAAGGGCTGCCTGACGACAGGACAACCCAGTTGTTATGACTGCAGATGCATCCATGAAGGACATCATCATTAAAAGCATCATCCACAGCAGGCAGAACTGGTGGTATAGCTAAGGGCCTATGCTGCGGTAAGTGTAGAAAGGTACTCAGCCTTTTTCTTGAATCTGAGAAATCTTGTCCCTGCCATTGGAATTGTTCTCTCATGGCATGTAAGGTTTCCCCAAAGGAAAATTCCTCTGGTGGAGAGGCAGATGGAATAGATTCTTCAGCATCGGAATCTTCATAAGTAGAAAAAGGAGCCTCTGGATGGTCTGTAATGTCTGAGTCATCCGAAGAATCATCTGAGGACACTGGATCTGGGGGCTCTGCTCTAGGTCTCTTTTCTGGAGGCTGAGAGGCCCTGTCTGGGTGAGATTGGGATCCCCTAATTAAAGAGCTGAGATCCTCTGCCAAAGTAAGCATTTGTGAACTGGAACTGGGCCTGTGTGAGGGGGGCTTAACAGGCACAGATTTAGCAGTTTTGGCTGCTTTAGCCCTGGCAAAGGCCTTAATAGACATGGCTGCAGGAGGCCTAGCAGCACGTGCTGGGGTAGAGACATCCAAAGGGATGGTGTCTGATAATTCAATAGGAACCACATTAGTAGGCACAACTTCAGAGGCCGATTCAACCAGGGTAGCAGGGGCCTCGGTAGTAGTCATGGATTCGGCTGAAGATTGACCCGTTTGCTCGGTTTCGGCCGAAACCAAGACACTCGCGGTTTGCTTAACCGTGGTTTCGGCGAAACCCGGACCGCGATGTCGGTCTTTTCTGCGTTTTTAACAATTTGAGAAGTCGGAGGATCCGACGGCATAATGTACGCAAAATCTGAGCGAAAAACTGTTCAGCAAACTCCGACAGGCCTAAGCGTTCGTCGGTTGAAGGAAGCACAGGCTAAACAGGCTGCTACGTCGTGGTCTGGGCCTAAACAAGGTAAGCAGTAAGAGTGGAAATCTTTATGAGGTATTTGTTTCCCACAAGTTAAACAGTTATTTACTTTTTCTGACATCGGCTGAGGCAAGAAAGAGTCCCCAACGGGGTACTTAGCTTTTTAGAAGTCTTCGAAGTAGTATTCGGTAGTAGTAATCTCTGGATCTGACCGACCGGCACTTGCGAACAGCTTCTGCTTCAGGCGCCACGCGGCAAGAAAGACTGGGGAAAATGGCGTCGACGCCTTTACACCTGAAGACCAGGAGAGATGACGTCGGGTGAAGTGTGACACCAGCCGAGGCCAGACCCAGACTTTGGAATCCTGCCGACCGAAGGGTTGCCTGACGACAGGACAACCCATTTGTTAGGACTGCAGATGCATCCTTGAAGGACATCCCTCCATTCTGCTTTTGGCAAGAATTTTCAAGTGCTGGTTCTCCAGATACACTGCAAGGGAGGAAAGTCTGCTCCAAAGAGTCTTGAGGATGAACGACAGAGATAGAACAGTTCTTGGTTGTAGAGGGGCCCACGGCAACAAAGACTTCGTGACCATCTGTGTGGAATCTGCCTTACACAAATCACACTTCCCTTTCCTGGATAACACCAAGTCAAGGAATAAAAGGGTACAGCAGCAAAAGACATGAAAAGTTCCCCAACACGGCACCTATCTTTAGAAGAAACACTCTATTCCGGCAGCAGTGACATCTGGGACTGGAGATCTGACTGGCGCCAAATTTGTTCTGAGGATGGTGCTCAAGTAAGTCATATTTATGGCTTACATGGGACATACCACTCACTTTACAGTACTAAGACGTTCGTATACTGGCCAACGTTAGGTTGCCTGGGTGGGCAACTCCCCCCAGGTAAAGAATACTGCAAAAGATGAATAGAAGGACATTCCGTATTACAAACCTTTTCACTTATTTGTTTTTTTGCTGCCCAAGTTAAACGGATTAGTGTAATATCTGCTTATAAAAGAACATACCATTTACAAGCTATTGATACTTTTTTTTTTTTTTAAAAGCTTTTTACCTCCATGCCTATTGACCATCAAGCCTCCGCAATACCAAAGATTTCCATCACCGTCAGAAAAAGAGATGCTCACAGGGAGTGAACATTCAAGCAGCATAGAAAAGTACAGTGCATCCACACCACGATCCTGGCAATAATGGTACCAATAACAACCTTAACTTCATACCTAGACAGTGTGATATGCAATCCAAATCACCAAAGTCCACAAATTCTCCCCCAAACAAGTGCACACTTCCAAACACCAGTATGGAAAGCTGTCAACAGAAGGTGGCTGTTGTGAGCTTAATCACCTGAAGGCAACACATTTGCTTCACTGCCTCTCCATCAAGAGGCTGTGGCAGTGCATGCCTTGCTCAACCCACTCTTCCCCCCTAGAACTGGTATGCCTGTCCCATATGCCAGCTAACTAAACTCTGCTCACCTGGGCCTTAGCCAGGGCTTTATCTATCTTTGTCAGCACAGCGATCTAATGGTGCCCTTCACTTTTATACTTTACTACTAGGAAAACTATATAAAACAGTACCATTACTAGTCTTGTGAGACAAAACGCCAGTTTGGCAAAACAGATTCCACACAACACTGGTACACAAAACCTTGGGTATATATCATCAATGGACAGTTTTGAGCCTCAACTCCTTTAAATGCACACATAACCATCGCTTACTATGGGTCTACTGAAAAGTACAGTTTTGTACCTACCATAAATGTAGATGTTCGAGGATCCACATTGCTGCAGTCATAACCTGTGGGTAGTCCGCTGTCCTCGATCGGCCCGAATACCAAAGTGTTAGGCTGGCATCGGTCATGGCGCTCAGAACTGACGTCAGTACGCAGTAGTACTTAAGCGCATGACCGACGCCATATCCTCAGTCTTTCTTGCCCCAGATGTCAGAAGGCCTAAAAAGGAAAGGCCATAGCCAAAATAGAAAATACCCAACAACCTACATAGAGTAAACAATAATTATCCCAAAAGAAACACAGCAACCCCAAACTAGAGAGGGAAAGGAGGGAGGGAAAATTGGACTGCAGCAATGTGGATCCTCGAACATCTACATTTATGGTAGGTACAAAAAGTACAGTTTTGTACCTACCATAAATGTAGATGTTCGAAGATCCACATTGCTGCAGTCCTTACACTTGGGTAGTCCGCTGTCCTCGGTCGGCCCGAATATCAAAGTATTAGGCTGACGTCGGTCAAGGCGCTTAAGACTGACATCAGGACGTCAGGGTACAAATGCGCATGACCGACGTCATATCCTCAGTCTTTTCTTGCCCCAGATGTCAGAAGACCCTAAAAGAAAGGTCAAAACCAAAAGACAGCAAAAAACAACCAACCACCCTTGTACTAATCATATGTACAATATATACAATATCCACAATATTCACAACCCAAACCACACAACCGCCTCTAACTACAGAGGGAAGGAGGAGGGTAAATTGGACTGCAGCAATGTGGATCTTCGAACATCTACATTTATGGTAGGTACAAAACTGTACTATGTTCTTCATCTCACATTGCTGCAGTCCTTACACTTGGGTAGAATCCCAAAGCAGAGGTAAGGGAGGATGGCAAAACTATAAAGCATTAGGTGCTGCCAAAATGCCCTGTAAAATTGCAGGGCAAAACCAGCCCT
The DNA here is from genome assembly GCF_019279795.1 of Protopterus annectens. Classification (NCBI taxonomy): domain Eukaryota; kingdom Metazoa; phylum Chordata; order Ceratodontiformes; family Protopteridae; genus Protopterus; species Protopterus annectens. Next base: position 345,288,135 of record NC_056747.1, on the reverse strand, counting down.
AGATTTAGAGTAAAGTGGAAGGTGGTAATGCTTAGAGAAAGTATGCACTGAACTCCAAGTAGCTGCCTCCAAAATATCTTTAGTTGCCACCCCTTAAAAAGCTGTAGAAGTGGCAGTAGCCCTAGTGGAATGAGGCCTAATCCCAGCTGGAATCACCTTACCATGATGGGAATAACAGAAAGCAATACAAAACCCAATCCACTTAGAAATAGTTTGTTTTGACAGGCTTGCCCTGAGAACCCAAAGCAAATGAAACAAATAACTGCTGAGACTGCCTGAACCCTTTAGTTCTGCTCAAATAATATCGCAACTGCCTGTGTATATCCAAAGTGTGCAAAATCTTTTCCCTTTATTTTGGGGTTTGCATAAAAAGTAGGCAAATGAATAGTTTGGTTTAAAGCCACACTAGAAACCACTTTAGGCATAAAGGAAGGATTAGTGCAAAGATACCCTATCCTTATAGAAAATTAAGAAAGGCTCAACCGCCATAAGGGCCTGTAATTCAGAAACCCTTCTGCAGAGGTAATGGCCAACAAAAAGCAGTCTTCCATGATAAATATTTCAACTCGCAGTAGTTGCAGGCTCAAAAGGTTGTAGAGTGAGTTTCTGCAACACAAATCTGAGATCCCTAGCAGACGTAGGAGCTCTACGTGGGGTCTTATATTCTTTGCCCCTCTAAGGAATTGCTTAAACAAAGGATGAGAAAACAATGGTGGGTCACAGTCATAGTGAGCAGAAATTGCTGCAGCATGAACCTTAATAGAAGAGAAGGACAAACCTTTGTCCAGCAACTCAGTAAGATATTGAAGAGCCACACTTAAATTAGGCTTAGAAACATCAAATTCCTTTGCTGTACTCCAAAATAAAAATCTCTTCCATTTATCTGCGTACACTTTCCTTGTACTAGGCCTTCTGGCCTCCAAAATAACATTCAAAACTTGCTGTGGAAGCTGAGACCCTCCAGGGTTTAAAACAGAATATGCCAGGCTGTTAGATGTAGAGAGTGAAGTTTGACATAGTAAATGACTGTTCTCCTGAGACAGCAGGTGTGGAATCGAAGGCAAAGGCCATGGAGGCTCCCGTACCAGACTTCTCAGTAATGGGTACCAGTGCTGTCGAGGCCAATCTGGAGCTATTAAAATCATCTTTGGCTTGTCCCGTCTGACCTTCAGGAGTACCTTTGGGAGGAGAGGCAGAGGTGGAAAGGCATACACATGAAGATTGCTCCAATTGAATGAAAGAGCATCCACTTTCCAAGCTGTGGGATGAAACCTTTTTGTGCAAAACTTTGGCAGCTGGTAGTTTAGTGGAGAAGCGAACAGATCTATGTCTGGAGTTCCCCATAACACTGTCAATTTCTGAAATACATGAGGATCCAATTTCCACTCGTGGGGATCCATAATTTGTCTGCTCAACTCATCTGCTAAGGAGTTCTGTGCTCCCGGCAGAAACCTTGCCTGAAGATTCAGCTGTAAACTGAGAGCAGTCTCCCACAAAATCATTGCTTGTCTGCATAGAGGATAAGAATGCGTTCCCCCTTGCTTGTTGATGTACCACATGACAGTTGTGTTGTCTTGTTAGAATCAACACCTGCCCTGGAAGAAGTAAATCCTTGAAAGCTATTAATGCAAATTGGACTGCTAACATCTCCTTCAAGTTGATATGTAGATGTTGAAGTCTGGCAGGCCACGTGTCTTGTACCCACTTTCCATTTAGATGAGCTCCCCAAGCTTTGTCTGAGGCATCTGTCGTTAGAATCTGACTCGCCTCTGGTCGGGTCACAGAGAGTCCCTTGTATAGGTGACATTCCTGAGCCCACCACAAAAACTCCTTTTGAATGCAAGGTATTATCTGAATGACAGTGTCCATATCTTGGCAGTGCTGTGTCCATACATTTTTGAGATACCATTGTAGCTTCCTCATATGCAGTTTGGCATTGGGAAGCACCAGAATACAAGATGCCATGAACCCCAAGGCTTGAAGGACTGTCCTTGCAGTCAGCCTGGACTGATGAGACAATTGATGAAAGTAAAGAGAAAGATTCTTTTGTTTGTCCGGGGTCAAAAAGGCCATCTGGGACGCTGTATTCAGTCTCACACCCAGAAAGCACATGTCCTGAGAGGGTACTAGACTGGACTTTATTTCGTTCACAGAATACCCCAGGCATCTTAGCACTGCTATCACATACTGTAAATGATGAAGAAGTTCGTCCTTTTCTTGGGCCAGAATCAGGCAATCGTCCAAATAAGGATAGATCTGTATTCCTCGTAGCCTGAAGAAAGCTATCACTGGAGCCAGAACTTTCGTGAACACTCTGGGCAGTAGATAAGCCAAAGGGCAATGCAGAGAACTGATAATGATAAGTCCCAGCCCGAAAGCAGATACTTCCTGCAACTGAGCCTGATAGGAACATGAAGGTAAGCCTCCTTGAGATCCAGAGTCACCATCCAGTGATCTTTGCCCAGCAGAGGCAAAAGCTGTTGTAACGTCAACATTTTGAACTTGGGAATGTCCAGATATGTGTTGAGGATAGATAAATCCAAAATTGGTCTCCACGTGTTCCCCTTCTTTGGTACTAGGAACAGGCGAGAATAAAATCCTAGGCCCACTTCTGGTAGAGGGACCGTTGTATGGCCCCTATTTGAAGTAGCAGAGAAATTTGTTTGTGAGCCTCTAGTCTTTGCTGAGGAGGAACGTCTGGCATGCCCTTGAAAGGAGGCAAGGTATGGAAATAAAACTTGTAACCTTGGTGTATGATATCCAATACCCATCTGTCTTGAGTAATCAAACTCCAATTTTCCTTGAAGAGTGCCAACCTTCCTCCCAAAGGTGCTGCCAGGCAAGAAGGATCTGGCAGCTGAAAAGGTAGGTCATTGGGCCGGTTTACGAAAGGACTGGCCCCTGCCCTCACCCAAAGACTGTGCAGGTGAACTCCCCGTTCTAGGTCTGAAGGAACTCTGAGCTCTGCCCCTACCACGTCTAGATCTACCCCTAGACTGAGAATCATAAGAAGGATACGTCCACCCCTTAGCAGGCCAATTCCTACTAAACTTCGGAGGCTGAACTTGCAAAAAATCTTAAACAGCCTGCATAGACTTAGCCTTGTCTTCCATTTTCTTCAAGACTGACTCCACAGGTGAACCAAACAACACATCAGACTGTAAAGGAGCATCCAAAATCCTTGTCTTAACATGGTCAGATAAATTCTGATCCCTCAGCCAGGCGTGCCTGCGAAGAACTGAACCAGTGGCAGCCACCCTAGACGAGGCCTGTACAGCATCAAAACCACATTGTAAAGAATGCTTACCCACCTGTTCCGAGACATGCACCAAATCTTGTAATTCTTTACACTCAATGCCTTCCGCCAGAGCATCTACCTTAGACTTCAATTGAGAAAGAAGATAGTTTTGATATTTCAACATGTGAAACTGGCAATTCAAAGCCCTCATAGCTAAGGTGGAAGAAGTATAGACTTTCTTTCCCCATCTATCCAAAGCTCTGGCCTCTATCTGGAGGAACGGATTTTTACAACAGAGGCCTTGACACCCTTAGGTCCCTGACTAACAGTTTCTGGGTCCGCCCTAGGACTCTTATAAAGATATTTATGAGCCTCAGGCACCCTGTAATACCTATCCGGTTTAACAGGAGCAGGAGGCAAAGAATCAGGATTAAGTGAAGCCTCTGCAAACACATCTTCCACAACATCCAGAACAGGTGGTATAGCCAAAGGCCTATGCTGGGGTAAAAGCAAAAGTTCCCTAAGCCTTTTCCTGGAATCAGAGAAGTCCTGACCTTCCCACTTAAAATGTTCCCTCATGGAATGAAGAGTCTCTGAAAAAGAAAAATCCTCTGGAGGAGAAGCAGAATGAGTTGAATCATCTGCATCAGAATCAGAATAAGGAGAGTACTCCTGCAAGTCTTCAGCCGAAGACTCTGAAACATCCGAAGCCTGCTCAAAACTCCTCAACTCTGGTTCCACCCTAGGCCTCTTATCAGGAGGGGGCAAAGAACCTCTAATCAAAGTAATTAAATCTTCTGCCATTTTAAGCATGTGCTTCTTGGGCACAGATCCTGTAGAACTAGGAGTGACCCCAACAGAAGCTAAACCTGGCCTGCCTCAGGGAGAAGCCTTGGAAACAGAAGGAGAGGACCTAACCAACCTAGGAAGGGAGGGGAGTACAGTAACCTGAGAAGCCCCTTCAGCCTGACCTGCCTCCTGAGAGGCCACATCCTGCAATATCAAAGTCTCCCCTGGGACTCCAGAGAAGCCTCCGGTGAACCACGGTTCCACTGGCCTCTAAAGAACCGGCCGGCGGACGACTCTTCTTGCCTGGGTTTAGCTGCTTTGTCTTTGCGCTTCTTGAAGAAGGGCGTCGAGCATCCGACGGCATATTATAATTGCACTGCTTCAAGACCAACCTGGCACAATCTAACCTTCGCTTAATAGTGCGCTTATTGAACCTAGCACAAAAGCAACACCCAACAACGTCGTGCTCAGGCCCCAAACAAGGAATACACAAAGTATGATAATCCCTATGCGGTATCTGCTTCCCACAAGAAATACAGTTATTCACTTTTTCTGACATCCGGTAAACCACTGAGGCAAGAAAAAACTAAAATATTCTAACGGGTACTTAGCCAACTTTGACTTGGTCTGAAACTCCGAATTCAAAAAATTTCAGCACGCCGAACGGCACTTGCAACGCTGCTTCTGCATTGGACCATGCGGCAAAAAAGACTGAGGATATGACGTCGGTCATGCGCATTTGTACCCTGACGTCCTGATGTCAGTCTTAAGCGCCTTGACCGACGTCAGCCTAATACTTTGATATTCGGGCCGACCGAGGACAGCGGACTACCCAAGTGTAAGGACTGCAGCAATGTGAGATGAAGAACATCTGTACTATGTTCTTCGTCTCACATTGCTGCAGTCATAACCTGTGGGTAGAATCCCAAAGCAAAGGTAAAGGGAGGCTGGCAAAACTAAAAAGCATTAGGAGCTGCTAACATGCCCTGTAAAACTGCAGTGGCAAACCCAGCCCTAGACTTGGAATAAAGAGGGAGATGGTAATGTTTAGTAAAAGTGTGCACTGAACTCCAAGTAGCTGCCTCCAAAATATCCTTAGTAGCTACCCCCCTTAAAGCAGTAGATGTGGCAGTAGCCCTAGTGGAATGAGGTCTGATCCCAGCCGGAACATCCTTTCTATGATGAGAATAACAAAAAGCAATACAATGGCCAATCCACTTAGAAATGGTTTGCTTTGAAACAGCTTTCCCTTGTGAACCCAAAGCAAAAGAAATAAATAACTGTTGAGTCTTCCTGAACTCTTTAGTTCTGCTCAAATAATAGCGTAACTGCCTGTGAATATCCAAAGAATGCAAGACTTTTTCTCTTTTATTTTGGGGATCAGCATAAAAGTAGGCAAATGAATTGACTGGTTTAAGGCCACATTAGAAATAACTTTAGGCATAAAAGTAGGGTTAGTGCCTAAGGACACCCTATCCTTATGGAATATCAGGAAGGGTTCAACTGCCATGAGAGCCTGTAATTCAGATACCCTCCTAGCAGACGTAATGGCCAACAAAAAAGCAGTCTTCCAAGACAAAAACTTCCAACTCAGATGTAGCTGCAGGTTCAAAAGGAGGTAAAGTAAGCTTTTCCAACACAAAATTGAGATCCCAGGAAGGAGTAGGAGCTCTACGTGGGGGTCTTATGTTCTTTGCCCCTCTAAGAAATTGTTTAAACAAAGGGTGAGAAAAGAAAGGAGGGTCACAATCATAGTGAGCAGAAATGGCTGCAGCATGAACTTTCACAGAGGAGAAAGACAAACCCTTGTCTAATAATTCAGTAAGGTACTGTAGTGTAAAACTCAAATTAGGCACTGAAACATCAAAGCTCTTTGCTGTGCTCCAAAGAAAAAATCTCCTCCATTTATCAGCATAAACTTTTCTAGTACTAGGCCGTCTGGCTTCCAAAATGACATTCAAAACTTGTTGAGGAAGCTGAGACCCCCCCATGATTTATAACAGAATACGCCAGGCTGTCAGATGCAGGGACTGTACCCTGACATTGAGAAAATGATTGCTTGCCTGGGACAACAGGTGTGGAATTGGTGGCAAAGGATAAGGAGGCTCCCGTATTAAACTCCTCAGCAGAGGATACCAGTGCTGTCGTGGCCAATCTGGTGCTATTAGAATCATGCAAGGCTTGTCCTGTCTGACTTTCAAGAGTACCTTGGGAAGGAGAGGCAGAGGAGGAAAAGCATAGACGTGAAGGTTGTGCCAACTGAAAGATAGAGCATCCACTTTCCAAGCTTTTGGGTGAAACATCTTTGTGCAAAATCTTGGCAGTTGGAAATTCAGTGGAGAAGCGAACAGATCTATGTCTGGAGTTCCCCAAGCCACTGTCAATTGTTGGAATACATGAGGATCCAATTTCCACTCGTGGGGATCCACAATTTGTCTGCTCAAAACATCTGCTAAGGAGTTCTGTGCTCCTGGCAGAAACCGTGCTTGAAGAGTGATGTGCAACCTCAGAGCAGTCTCCCACAAAATCATAGCTTGTCTGCAAAGAGGGTAAGAATGGGTTCCCCCCGCTTGTTGATGTACCACATAACAGTTGTGTTGTCTGTTTGAATCAACACCTGTCCTGGTTGAAGTAGATCCTTGAAGGCCATCAGGGCAAATTGGACTGCTAACATCTCCTTCATGTTGATATGCAAATGCTGTAGTCTGGGAGGCCATGTGTCTTGAATCCATTTCCCATTGAAGTGTGCTCCCCAAGCCAGGTCTGAGGCATCCGTCGTTAAGATCTGACTCGCCTCTGGTCGGGTCACAGAGAGTCCCTTGTTTAGGTGACATTCCTGAGCACACCACAAGAATTCCCTCTGGATGCAAGGTAATATCTGAATGACAGTGTCCAAATCGTGGCAGTGTTGAGTCCATACATTTTTGAGATACCATTGTAGCTTCCTCATATGCAGTTTGGCATTGGGAAGTACCAGAATGCAAGATGCCATGAACCCCAAGGCTTGAAGGACTGTCCTTGTAGTCAGCCTGGCATTAGGGATAATTGCTAGAAGTACAAGTGAAGTTTTCTTTGTTTGTCCGGGGTCAAAAAGGCCATCTGAGAGGCTGTATTCAGTCTCACACCCAGAAAGCACATGTCCTGAGAGGGTACTAGACTGGACTTTGTTTCGTTCACAGAATACCCTAGGCACCTTAAAACTGCCATGACATACTGTAGATGTTGAAGTAACTTGACTTTGTCTTGAGCAAGAATCAGGCAATCGTCCAGATAAGGATAAATTTGTATTCCTCTTAGTCTTAAGAAGGCTATCACAGGAGCCAGGACCTTTGTGAACACCCTGGCGGCAGTAGATAAGCCAAAGAGCAATGCAGAGAACTGATCATGAAAAGTACCAGCCAGCAGGAATCTCCTGCAGCTGGGCCTGATAGGAATGTGAAGATAAGCCTCTGAGATCCAGAGTTACCATCCAGTGATCTTTGCCTAGCAGAGGCAGAAGTTGCTGTAAAGTTAACATCTTGAACTTTGGAATGTCTAGGTATGTATTGAGAATGGACAAATCCAGAATTGGCCTCCAAGTGTTTCCTTTCTTTGGCACAAGGAATCGGCGAGAATAAAACCCCAGGCCTACTTCTGACGGAGGTACCACCTGGATCGCCCCCATTTGTAAAAGTAAAGAAATCTGTTTGTGAGCCTCCAGCCTTTGCTGAGGAGGTACATCCGGCATGCCTTTGAAAGGAGGCAAGGTGTGAAAATAAAACTTATAGCCTTGATTTATAATGTCCAGCACCCATTTGTCCTGGGTGACCAAAAGCCAATTTTGCTTGAAAAGTGCCAACTTTCCTCCAAGAGGAGCTGCCAGACAGGCAGAGTCTGGCAGCTGGAGATACAGGTCATTGGGTCTGTTTACGAAAAGGCTGACCCCTGCCCTCACCAGAAGATTGTGCAGGAGAACTCCAAGTCCTAGGTCTGAAAGAACCCTGAGCATGAGCTCTGCCCCTACCACGTCTAGACCTGCCCTTAGATTGAAACTCGGAAGAAGGGTAAGACCATCCTTTTGCAGGCCAATTCCTGCTAAACTTAGGGGGCTGCACTTGTAAAAATTCCTTAACCGTCTGCATGGACTTAGCTTTGTCTTCCATTTTTTTCAAAACTGACTCCACAGGAGAACCAAAAGAACTTCAGATTGTAGAGGAGCATCCAAAATTCGAGCTTTAACATGCTCTGACAAATTTTGATCCTTAAGCCAGGCATGCCTACGAATAACTGAACCAGTGGCAACCACCCTGGAGGAAGCCTGAAGAGCATCAAAGCCACATTGCAAGGAATGCTTACCAACCTGATCTGAGGCATGAACTAAGTCCTGCAATTCCTTATACTCTATACCCTCAGCTAAAGCATCTACCTTAGATTTCAACTGACCTAACAGAAAGTTCTGATACTTCAGCATATGAAACTGGCAATTTAAAGCCCTCATAGCTAGCGTGGAGGAGGTATACACTTTCTTACCCCACCTATCCAAAGCCCTAGAATCTTTATCCAAAGGTACTGGATTCTTAACTACCGAAGCCCTGACACCCTTAGGTCCTTGACTAATAGTTTCTAGGTCAGCTCTAGGACTCTTATACAAATATTTATGAGCCCCTGGAACTCTGTAATACCTGTCTGGCTTGACAGGAGCAGGGGGCAAAGAACCAGGATTAAGAGAAGCTTCAGAAAAAACATCCTGAACAACATCTAAAACAGGGGGAATAGCCAAAGGTCTATGTTGTGGCAAAAACAAAAAATCCCTAAGCCTCTTACGAGAGTCTGAAAAATCCTGACCTTCCCACTTGAAATGCTCCCTCATGGAGTGCAGGGTTTCAGAAAAGGAAAAATCTTCTGGAGGAGAAGCAGAAGGACAGGAATCCCCTGCATCCGAATCAGAATAGGGAGGAAAATCCTGAATGTCCTCAGCTGAAGACTCAGAATAATCTGAGGAATGCTCCAATCCCTCCACATCTGTCTCCACCCTAGGCCTCTTGTCTGGAGGGGGCATAGAACCCCTGATTAAAGTAATCAAATCCTCTGCCATTTTCAACACATGTTTTTTAGGAACAGAGCCAGAAGAACTAGGGCTGATGCCAGTACCAGAAAGACCAGATTTAGCTTTAGCAGGGCCCTTCGTGACAGAAGTAGAAGGCCTAATAACCTTTTGTAATGAAGGGACTACAGAAACTTGAGAAGCCCCCTCGGCCTGACCTAACTCCTGAGAGGCTAGTTCCTGTAAAATTAAAGGTTCCCCCTGTGATTCAGCCGAGACCTCGGCTGGATCCACAGATTCAACTGTAGTTTCCATAGAACCGGCGTCCGCAACGGACGACTCATCCTGTTTAGACTTTAACGATTTATCTTTTCGCTTCTTTGGCGGCGTCAGAGGATCCGAAGGCATGTTGTAGTTACAGCTTAAAAACAAGCCTAGCACAATCTAATCTGTGTTTAATAGTGCGCTTATTGAATCTAAGCGCCAAAGCGACACCCATTCGTGCGCAGGCCCCAAGCAAGGAATACAGAGAGTGATAGTCCCTATGAGGTATCTGTTTCCCACAAGAAACACAATTATTAACTTTTTCTGACATCCGGATTAACTGAGGCAAGAAAAGACAAAAATATTCCCCAGCAGTGCCAAACTTGGTCTTGGTCTGAAACTCGAAAAGAAAATTTCAGGGCCTGAGCGGCACTTGCAAACGCGGCTTCTGCTTCGGACCATGCGGCAAGAAAGACTGAGGATATGGTGTCGGTCATGCGCTTAAGTACTACTGCATAGACGTCAGTTCTGAGCGCCATGACCGACACCAGCCTAACACTTTGGTATTCGGGCCGACAGAGGACAGCGGACTACCCACAGGTTATGACTGCAGCAATGTGAGACGAAGAACATCTATAGTCAATGGTAACACTGCATAATGCTCAAAAAAAAACAATACATTTTTTTCTTTTATAAACAAAATAGTGATCAGTATGACTATAAATGATATATATATGATTACTATGGCACTTTATTTTTTACTTCCTTACTGATCACAAAGGTAATTGCAAAAAAGCAGCTACAGAAATCGTTTGGGGGGCAATCTGTGCATAAAAGCAAAGAACAGTTGTATAATTAGACAATGACCAGTGATGCTTATCATGCTAGGGATAGTGCATTTTTATCTGACAGCAAAGAATAGCACGCTGTCACACACCTTGTATTTGTGGAAAGGGTCAATAATACTCATGGTCTGCAGTACTAATCCATCCATTTTTTATTAAATTTTATTTTTACAATTATAGTGAACTTTGTTGAGGGTGGCTATGAATGACAGCAGGAGGAGGATTACTGTGGACATCATTTCTTTCACTTTCTTCACAATCATGGCAGTGATCACCCTACCCCTTAGCTCTCCCTGGCCTCTCTCCCTCAAATTCTAACAAATATGGATGGACAATTTCCTACGGTTTCGCCTGCCCTACTGGTTGATATGGGCATCCTGAGAGTGTAGCAACTGCCTCATGTACGTGGACAACCATCTACTACCACCACCTATGGACACAATTTGAGAGAGATGCAATTACATTAAGAACCTAGAGTCTAGGCTCTCTCCCTCACAAAACAATATATCTGGCACTGAGAAGGTTGTCAACACAATCACTAATCCTCAACCACCACCCAAAACTACACAACACACACCAACATATGCAGAGGTTCTCAAAAAAACAAACCCAAAGGAGACCTCTGAGGCAAAAAACACAAGCAAACTCTACAACCCTCCGCACCACATAAAGTACAGTTTTGTACCTACCATAAATGTAGATGTTCGAGGATCCACATTGCTGCAGTCATAACCTGTGGGTAGTTCGCTGTCCTCAGTCGGCCCGAATACCAAAGAGTTAGGCTGGCGTTGGTCATGGCACCCGGAGCTGACGTCAGTACGTAGCAGTACTTAAGCGCATGACCGACGCCATATCCTCAGTCTTTCTTGGTCAAAGCCACAAAGGAGAAGACGAAGACGAAGACGAAGACGAAGACGAAGAAGAACGGGGAAGGAGGGAGGGAAAATAGGACTGCAGCAATGTGGATCCTCGAATATCTACATTTATGGTAGGTACAAAAAGTACAGTTTTGTACCTACCATAAATGTAGATGTTCGAAGATCCACATTGCTGCAGTCCTTACACTTGGGTAGTCCGCTGTCCTCGGTCGGCCCGAATATCAAAGTATAAGGCTGACGTCGGTCAAGGCGCATTTGACTGACATCAGGACGTCAGGGTACAAATGCGTATGACCGACGTCATATCCTCAGTCTTTTCTTGCCCCAGATGTCAGAAGACCCTAAAAAGAGGTCAAAACCAAAGACAGCAAAACCAACCACCAACCATCCTAGCACTAAAAATATGTACAATATATACAATAGACAATATACACCCAATTGACCACCCAACCCACACAACTGCCTCTAACTACAGAGGGGAAGGAGGGAGGGTAAATTGGACTGCGGCAATGTGGATCTTCGAACATCTACATTTATGGTAGGTACAAAACTGTACTATGTTCTTCATCTCACATTGCTGCAGTCCTTACATGGTAGAATCCCAAAGCAGAGGTAAGGGAGGATGGCCAAATTATAAGGAAGCAGGAGCTGCCAAAATGCCCTGCAAAACAGCAGTGGCAAAACCAGCCCTGGATTTAGAGTAAAGTGGTAGGTGATAATGCTTGGAAAAAGTATGCACTGAACTCCAAGTAGCTGCCTCCAAAATATCCTTAGTTGCCACCCCTCTCAAAAAAGCTGTTGAAGTGGCAGTAGCCCTAGTGGAATGAGGCCTAATCCCAGCTGGAACTTCCTTGCCATGATGGGAATAACAGAAAGCAATGCAAAACCCAATCCACTTAGAAATAGTTTGTTTTGACACAGGCTTACCCTGAGAACTCAAAGCAAAAGAAACAAATAATTGCTGAGACTGCCTGAACCCTTTAGTTCTGTCCAAATAATATCACAATTGCCTGTGTACATCTAAAGTGTGCAAAATCTTTTCCCCTTTATTTTGGGGATTTGCATAAAAGGTAGGCAAATGAATAGTTTGGTTTAAAGCCACACTAGAAACCACTTCAGGCATAAAGGAAGGATTAGTACGTAAAGATACCCTATCCTTATGGAAAATTAAGAAAGGCTCAACTGCCATAAGGGCCTGCAACTCAGAAACCCTTCTTGCAGAGGAAATAGCCAACAAAAAAGCAGTCTTCCATGATAAAAACTTTAATTCAGCAGTAGCTGCCGGCTCAAAAGGTTGTAGAGTGAGTTTCTCCAACACAAAATTGAGATCCCAAGCAGGAGTAGGAGCTCTTCGTGGGGGTCTTATATTCTTTGCCCTCTAAGAAATTGCTTGAACAAAGGATGAGAAAACAATGGTGGGTCACAATCATAGTGAGCGAAATTGCTGCAGCATGAACCTTAATAGAGAAGGACAAACCTTTGTCCAGTAACTCAGTAAGATATTGAAGAGCCACACTTAAATTAGGCTCAGAAACATCAAAATCCTTTGCTGTACTCCAAAATAAAAATCTCTTTCATTTTCTCGTACACTTTCCTTGTACTAGGCCTTCTAGCTTCCAAAATAACATTCAAAACTTGCTGTGGAAGTGGAGGCCCACTATGGTTCAAAACAGAATATGCCAGGCCGTTAGGTGCAGAGAGTGAAGCTTGACATTGAGCAAATGACTGTCCTCCTGAGACAACAGGTGTGGAATCGTAGGCAAAGGCCATGGAGGCTTCCGTACCAGGCTCCTCAGTAATGGGTACCAATGCTGTCGAGGCCAATCTGGAGCTATCAAAATCATCCTTGTCTTGTCTTGTCTGGCCTTTAGTAGTACCTTTGGGAGAAGAGGCAGAGGCGGAAAGGCATACACATGAAGATTGCTCCAATTGAAAGAAAGAGCATCCACTCTCCAAGCTGTGTGATGAAACCTTTTTGTGCAAAACTTTGGCAGCTGGTGGTTTAGTGGGGAAGCGAACAGATCTATGTCTGGAGTTCCCCATGACACTGTCAATTTCTGAAATACATGAGGATCCAATTTCCACTCGTGGGGATCCATAATTTGTCTGCTCAACACATCTGCTAAGGAGTTCTGTGCTCCCGGCAGAAACCTTGCCTGAAGATTTAGCTGTAAACTGAGAGCAGTCTCCCACAAAATCATCGCTTGCCTGCATAGAGGATAAGAATGTGTTCCCCCTTGCTTGTTGATGTACCACATGACAGTTGTGTTGTCTGTTAGAATCAACACCTGCCCTGGAAGAAGTAAATCCTTGAAAGCTATTAATGCAAACTGGACTGCTAACATCTCTTTCAAGTTGATATGTAGATGTTGTAGTCTGGCAGGCCACTTGTCTTGTACCCACTTTCCATTCAGATGATCTCCCCAAGCTTTGTCTGAGGCATCTGTCGTTAGAATCTGACTCGCCTCTGGCCGGGTCACAGAGAGTCCCTTGCTTAGGTGACATTCCTGAGCCCACCACAAAAATTCCTTTTGAATGCAAGGTATTATTGGAATGACAGTGTCCAAATCCTGGCAGTGCTGTGGCCATACATTTTTGAGATACCATTGTAGCTTCCTCATATGCAGTTTGGCATTGGGAAGCACCAGAATACAAGATGCCATGAACCCTAAGGCTTGAACGACTGTCCTTGCAGTCAGCACAGACTGAAGAGACAACTGATGAAAGTAAAGAGAAAGATTCTTTTGTTTGTCCGGGGTCAAAAGGCCATCTGGGATGCTGTATTCAGTCTCACACCCAGAAAGCACATGTCTTGAGAGGGTACTAGACTGGACTTTATTTCGTTCACAGAATACCCCAGGCATCTTAGCACTGCTACCACATAATCCAAATGATGAAGAAGCTCGTCCCTTCCTTGAGCCAGAATCAGGCAATCGTCCAAATAGGGATAAATCTGTATTCCTTTTAACCTGAGGAAAGCTATCACTGGAGCCAGAACCGTGAACACTCTGGGCAGTAGATAAGCCAAAGGGCAATGCAGAGAACTGATAATGAGAAGTCCCAGCTCGAAAGCAGATACTTCCTGCAACTCAGTCTGATAGGAACATGAAGATAAGCCTCCTTGAGATCTAAAGTTACCATCCAATGATCTTTGCCCAACAGAGGTAAAAGCTGCTGTAACGTCAACATTTTGAACTTGGGAATGTCCAGATAAGTGTTGAGGATAGACAAGTCCAAAATTGGTCTCCACGTGTTCCCTTTCTTTGGTACTAGGAACAGGCGGGAATAAAATCCTAGGCCCACTTCTGGCATAGGGACCGGCTGAATGGCCCCTATTTGGAGTAACAGAGAAATTTGCTTGTGAGCCTCTATTCTTTGTGGAGGAGGAACGTCTGGCATGCCTTTGAAAGGAGGCAAGGTATGGAAATAAAACCTGTAACCGTGGTGTATGATATCCAATACCCATCTGTCTTGGGTAATTAAACTCCAATTTTCTTTGAAAAGTGCCAACCTTCCTCCCAAACGTGCTGCCAGACGAGAAGGCTCTGGCAGCTGAAAAAATGGTCATTGGGTCTGTTCTGAAAGGACTGACCCCTGCCCTCACCTGAAGACTGTGCAGGAGAACTCCCTGCTCTAGGCCTGAAAGAACCCTGAGCTCTGCCTCTACCACGTCTAGATCTACCCCTAGACTGGGAATCATAAGAAGGATACATCCACCCCTTAGTAGGCCAATTTCTACTAAACATTGGAGGCTGAACCTGCAAAAAATCTTTAACAGTCTGCATAGACTTAGCCTTGTCTTCCATTTTCTTTAAAACTGTCTCAACAGGAGAACCAAACACCACATCAGATTGTAAAGGAGCATCTAAAATCCTTGTTTTAACATGGTCAGATAAATTCTGATCCCTCAGCCAGGCGTGCCTGCGAAGAACTGACCCAGTGGCAGCCACCCTAGACGAGGCTGTACAGCATCAAAACCACATTGCAAAGAATGCTTACCCACCTGTTCAGAAACATGTACTAAATCTTGCAACTCTTTACAATCAATACCTTCCAGAGCATCAACCTTAGACTTCAATTGTGAAAGGAGATAGTTTTGGTATTTTAACATGTGAAACTGGCAATTCAAAGCCCTCATAGCTAGAGTGGAAGAAGTATAAACTTTCTTTCCCCATCTATCCAAATTCTTGGCGTCTTAGTCTGAAGGAACGCGATTGTTGACAAGAGAAGGGTTAAGACCTTTAGGCCCCTGACTAACAGTTTCTGGGTCTGCCCTAGGACTCTTAAAAGATACTTATGAGCTTCAGGCACCCTGTAATATCTATCAGGTTTAACAGGAGCAGGAGGCAAAGAATCAGGATTAAGAGAAGCCTCTGCAAAACATCTTCCACCACATCTAAAACAGGAGGTATAGCCAAAGGCCTATGCTGGGGTAAAAACAAAAATTCCCTAAGCCTTTTCCTGGAATCAGAGAAGTCCTGACCTTCCCACTTAAAATGCTCCCTCATCTAATGAAGAGTTTCTGAAAAAGAAAAATCCTCAGGAGGAGAAGCAGAAGGAGTAGAATCATCCACATCAGAGTCAGAATAATGAGAATACTCCTGCAAGTCTTCAGCCGAAGACTCTGAAACATCCGAAGCCTGCTCAAAACTCCCTGGCTCAGGCTCCACCCTAGGTCTCTTATCAGGAGGGGGCAAAGAACCCCTAATCAAAGTAATCAAATCTTCTGCCATTTTAAGCATATGCTTCTTGGGCACAGTTCCAGAAGAACTAGGGGTGACACCAACTGAAGCTAAACCTGGCCTGCCTCTGGGAGAAGCCTTGGCAACAGAAGAGGAGGCCATAACCACCCTAGGAAGGGAGGGGAGTAAAGTAACCTGAGAAGCCCATTCAGCCTGACCTGCCTCCTGAGAGGCCACATCCTGCAATAACAAAGTCTCTCCCTGGGAACCCAAAGAAATTTCCGGTGGAACCAAACTGCTTTGTCCTTGCGCTTCTTCGAAGAAGCGGGCGTCGGAGCATCCGAGCATCCGACGGCATTTTATAATTGCACCTCTTCCCAAAGACTAACCTGGCACAATCCAACCTTCTCTTTATAGTGCGTTTATTGAATCTAGCACAAGAGCGACAGCCAACAACGTCGTGCTCAGGCCCTAAACAAGGAATACACAAAGTATGATAATCTCTATGCGGTATCTGTTTCCCACAAGAAATGCAATTATTCACTTTTCTGACATCCGGTAAACCACTGAGGCAAGAAAAACTAAAATATTCCCCAAACGGTACTTAGCCAACTTTGACTCGGTCTGAAACTTGAAAATAAAAATCTCAGAGCATAACCCGGCACTTGCAATGCTGCTTCTGCATCGGACCATGCAGCAAAAAAGACTGAGGATATGACGTCGGTCATGCGCATTTGTACCCTGACGTCCGGATGTCAGTCAAATGCGCCTTGACCGACGTCAGCCTTATACTTTGATATTCAGGCCGACCGAGGACAGCGGACTACCCAAGTGTAAGGACTGCAGCAATGTGAGATGAAGAACATCTGTACTATGTTCTTCGTCTCACATTGCTGCAGTCATAACCTGTGGGTAGAATCCCAAAGCAAAGGAAAAGGGAGGCTGGCAAACTAAAAAGCATTAGGGGCTGCTAACATGCCCTGTAAGACTGCAGTGGCAAACCCAGCCCTGGACTTGGAGTAAAGAGGGAGATGGTAATGCTTAGTAAAAGTGTGAACTGAACTCCAAGTAGCTGCTTCCAAAATATCCTTAGTAGCTACACCCCTCAAAAAAGCAGATGATGTGGCAGTAGCCCTAGTGGAATGAGGTCTAATCCCAGCAGGAACATTCTTCCCATGATGAGAATAACAAAAAGCAATACAATTACCAATCCACTTTGAAATAGTCTGCTTTGAAACAGCATTCCCTTGTGAACTCAAAGCAAAAGAAACAAATAACTGTTGAGTCTGTATGAACTCCTTAGTTCTGCTCAAATAGTAACGTAACTGCCTGTGTATATCCAACGAATGCAAGATTTTTTCCCCCTTATTTTGGGGATCAGCATAAAAGGTAGGCAAATGGATAGACTGGTTCAAAGCCACATTAGAAATCACATTTGGCATAAAAGTAGGGTTAGTACGCAAAGAAACTCTATCCTTATGGAATATCAGAAAGGGTTCAACTGCCATGAGAGCCTGCAATTCAGATACCCTTCTAGCAGAAGTAATGGCCAACAAAAAGGCAGTCTTCCAAGACAAAACTTCAATTCAGGCGTAGCTGCAGGTTCGAAAGGAGGCAAAGTAAGCTTCTCCAACACAAAATTGAGATCCCACGAAGGAGTAGGAGCTCATTGGGGTCTTATATTTTTTGCCCCTCTAAGAAATTGCTTAAACAAAGGGTGAGAAAATAAAGGAGGGTCACAATCATAGTGAGCAGAAATGGCTGCAGCATGAAGCTTCACAGAGGAAAATGACAAACCCTTGTCTAGTAATTCAGTAAGGTACTGCAGTGTAAAACTCAAATTAGGTACAGAGACATCAAAGCCCTTTGTTGTGCTCCAAAGAAAAAATCTCCTCCATTTATCAGCATAAACTTTTCTAGTGCTGGGCCGCCTGGCTTCCAAAATGACATCTAAAACCTGTTGAGGAAGCCGAGAACCCACAGGCTCTAAAACAGAATACGCCAGGCCGTTAGATGCAGGGACTGCACCCTGACATTGAGCAAATGACTGCTTGACTGGGACAACAAGTGAGGAAGCTGTAGCAAAGGCCAAGGAGGCTCCTGAATTAAACTCCTCAACAGAGGATACCACTGCTGTCGTGGCCAATCTGGTGCTATTAAAATCATGCAAGGCTTGTCCCGCCTGACTTTCAAGAGTACCTTGGTAAGGAGAGGCAGAGGAGGAAAAGCATAGACGTGAAGGTTGTTCCAACTGAAAGATAGAGCATCCACTTTCCAAGCTTTTGGGTGAAACATCTTTGTGCAAAATTTAGGTAGTTGGAAATTTAGAGGAGAAGCGAACAGATCTACGTCTGGAGTTCCCCAAGCCACTGTCAACTGTTGGAATACCTGAGGATCCAATTTCCACTCGTGGGGGTCCACAATTTGTCTGCTCAATACATCTGCTAGGGAGTTCTGTGCTCCTGGCAGAAACCGTGCTTGAAGAGTGATGTGCAAACTCAGAGCAGTCTCCCACAATATCATAGCTTGTCTGCAAAGAGGGTAAGAATGGGTTCCCCCCTGCTTGTTGATGTACCACATGACTGTAGTGTTGTCTGTTCGTATCAACACCTGTCCTGGTTGGAGTAGGCCCTTGAAAGCCATCAGGTCAAACTGGACTGCTAACATCTCCTTCATGTTGATATGCAAATGCTGTAGTCTGGGAGGCCACGTGTCTTGAATCCATTTCCCATTGAAGTGTACTCCCCAAGCCAGGTCCGAGGCATCCGTCGTTATGATCTGACTCGCCTCTGGTCTGGTCACAGAGAGTCCCTTGTTTAGGTGACATTCCTGTGCCCACCACAAGAATTCCTTCTGGATGCAAGGTATTATCTGAATGACAGTGTCCAAATCGTGGCAGTGTTGAGTCCATACACTTTTGAGATACCATTGTAGCTTCCTCATATGTAGTTTGGCATTGGGAAGTACCAGAATACAAGATGCCATGAACCCCAAGGCTTGAAGGACTGTCCTTGCAGTCAGCCTGGACAGTACTGATAATTGCTGGAAGTATAGGTGAAGAGGTCTTTGTTTGTCCGGGGTCAGAAAAGCCATCTGAGAGGCTGTATTCAGTCTCACACCCAGAAAGCACATGGCCTGAGAGGGTACTAGACTGGACTTTGTTTCGTTCACAGAATACCCTAGGCACCTTAAAACTGCCATTACATACTGTAGATGTTGAAGTAACTTGTCTTTGTCTTGAGCAAGAATCAGGCAATCGTCCAGATAAGGATAAATTTGTATTCCCCTCAGTCTTAAGAAAGCTATTACAGGAGCCAGAACCTTTGTGAACATCCTGGGCGCAGTAGATAAACCAAAGGGCAATGCAAAGAACTGATAATGAGAAGTACCAGCCCAAAAACGCAGGAATCTCCTGCAGCTGGGCCTGATAGGAATGTGAAGATAGGCCTCTGAGATCCAGAGTTACCATCCAGTGATCTTTGCCTAGCAGAGGCAGAAGTTGCTGTAATGTTAACATCTTGAACTTTGGAATGTCTAGGTATGTATTGAGAATGGATAAATCCAGAATTGGCCTCCAAGTGTTTCCTTTCTTTGGCACTAGGAATAGACTAGAATAAAACCCTAGGCCTTCTTCTGACGGAGGTACCACCTGGATTGCCCCCATCTGTAAAAGCAAAGAAATTTGTTCCTGAGCCTCCAGCCTTTGCTGAGGAGGTACATCTGGCATGCCTTTGAAAGGAGGAAAAGTGTGAAAATAAAACTTGTAGCCTTGATTTATTATGTCCAACACCCATTTGTCCTGGGTGACCAAATGCCAATTTTGTTTGAAAAGTGCCAACTTTCCTCCTAGAGGAGCTGCCAGAAAAGAAGGATCTGGCAGCTGAAGATACAGGTCATTGGGTCTGTTTACGAAAAGGATGACCCCTGCCCCCACCAGAAGATTGTGCAGGAGAACTCCAAGTCCTAGGTCTGAAAGAACCCTGAGCGTGAGCCCTGCCCCTACCACGTCTAGACCTGCCCTTAGACTGAAAATCCAAAGAAGGGTAAGACCATCCTCTCGCAAGCCAATTCCTGCTAAACTTAGGGGGCTGCACTTGCAAAAATTCCTTAACCGTCTGCATAGACTTAGCTTTGTCTTCCATCTTTTTCAAAACTGACTCCACAGGGGAACCAAAAAGAACTTCAGATTGAAGAGGAGCATCCAAAATCCGAGCTTTAACATGCTCTGACAAATTTTGATCCTTAAGCCAGGCATGTCTACGAATAACTGATCCAGTAGCAGCCACCCTGGATGAAGCCTGAAGGGCATCGAAGCCACACTGCAAGGAATGTTTACCAACTTGATCTGAAGCATGAACCAAGTCCTGCAATTCCTTACACTCTATACCCTCAGATAAAGCATCTACCTTAGATTTCAATTGACCTAACAGAAAGTTCTGATACTTCAGCATATGAAATTGGCAATTTAAAGCCCTCATAACTAACGTAGAAGAGGTGTACACTTTTTTACCCCACCTATCCAACGCTCTAGAATCTTTATCCAAATGAACTGGATTCTTAACCACAGAAGCCCTGACACCCTTAGGCCCTTGAATAATAGTTTCCGGGTCAGCTCTAGGACTCTTATACAAATATTTATGTGCCTCTGGAACTCTCTAATACCTGTCTGGCTTGACAGGGGCAGGGGGTAAAGAATCAGGATTAAGGGAAGCTTCAGAAAAAACATCCTGAACAACATCTAAAACAGGGGGAATAGCCAAAGGTCTATGTTGTGGCAAAAACAAAAATTCCCTAAGCCTCTTACGAGAATCTGAAAAAACCTGACCTTCCCACTTGAAATGCTCCCTCATGGAATGCAAGGTTTCAGAAAAGGAAAAATCCTCTGGAGGTGAAGCAGAAGGACAGGAATCCTCTGCATCCGAATCTGAATAGGGAGGAAAATCTTGAATATCCTCAGCTGAGGACTCACCCGAGTAATCTGAGGAATGCTCCATTCCCTCTAAATTTGTCTCCACCCTAGGACTCTGCTCTGGAGGGGGCATAGAACCCCTGATCAAAGTAATCAAATCCTCTGCCATTTTCAACATATGTTTTTTAGGAACAGAGCCCGAAGAACTAGGGCTATGGCCCGTACCAGAAAGACCAGGTCTAGCCTTAGCAGGGCCTTTAGTGACTGAAGTAGAAGGCCTAATAACCTTTTGTAAGGATGGAACCACAGAAACTTGAGAAGCACCCTCGGCCTGGCCTAACTCCGGAGAGGCCAACTCCTGTAAAAGTAAAGGTTCCCCCTGGGATTCAGCCGAGACCTCGGCTGGATCCACAGATTCAACCGTAGATTCCATAGAACCGGCGTCCGCGGGCGACTCATCCGGTTTAGACCTTAAAGATTTATCTTTTGCTTTTTCGGTGGGCGTCGGAGGATCCGGCGGCATGTTGTAGTTACACCGCTTGCGAAAACAAGCCTAGCACAGTCTAATCTGCGTTTAATGGTGCGCTTATTAAATCTAGCGCAAAGCGACACCCGACTACGTCGTGCTCAGGCCCCAAGCAAGGAATACAGAGAGAATGATAGTCCCTATGAGGTATCGGTTTCCCATAAGAAATACAATTATTAACTTTTTCTGACATCCGGATTAACTGAGGCAAGAAAAGACAAAAATTTTCCCCAACGGGGTACTTAGCCCAACCTGGTCTTGGTCTGAAACTCGAAAATTGAAAATTTCAGAACGCCGAACGGCACTTGCAAACGCTGCTTCTGCTTCGGACCACGCAGCAGAAAGACTGAGGATATGGCGTCGGTCATGCGCTTAAGTACTACTACGTACTGACGTCAGCTCCGGGCGCCATGACCGACGCCAGCCTAACTCTTTGGTATTCGGGCCGACCGAGGACAGCGGACTACCCACAGGTTATGACTGCAGCAATGTGAGACAAAGAACATCATGCATAGTCCACACACCTGTCTCTCGCAACCACCAAGGCCCAACTATAACCCAACATATTAGTCATAGGACAGATGTTGACACACAAATGTGCCTCTCACCAAGTTGGACAAGGAGAAAGCCACAGTTAGTTGTCTGTCAGGTGCCAGAATCTGTCATATCACATACACACTCAAGTCTCTCACAGGTACTGTTATGACTATGTAATAGTCCATGTTGGCATGAATGACTTGAGACGTACCTCCTTGGACTATATGAAGAGAGACATGACTGAGCTCAATGAATGAGTGCCCCAAGCAGTTAAGACCCCAGCCTTAAGCAGTATTCTACCTTCGAAAGTCAGATACTCCAAACGGAAACAGCAAACTTATAAACAGAAAAATAATAAAACACAGTCAGAGAAAAAAAATCGATGGTCTTCCACTTTTAATATGCCAACAAACACAGAAATACCAAACAACTAAGCGATTTCACCAGGCTACAAACCACTGGCTTCTTCAGTGTCTGTTTTTTATGTTTACAAGCATTCTACCTTCACCCAGAATAATTCAATACAGAGAGAAAACCTTTGACCAACAATTGGCTTAGTTTCTGGTGAGACAGCCTGGGAAGATATGATCGACAGACCATGATGCTTTGCAAAATATGATCTGCATCTGTCTCACTTGGCCTTGAGGCTTCTAGCAAAGGCCCTTGCTATCCTCATAGTCCCTTTTTAAAGAAGAGTCAGGAGGTCGATACTACCAACATAAAAATTTTAACAAAATGCAAATTAAAGGTAATGCTGCTAAACGCTAGGAGTCTAAACATGAAACTGCACTCATTGCAAGCATTCTTAACCCTGGAAGATACTGACATTTGTGCAGTCACAGAAACCTGGTTCAAAGCAGTGGACTCACACCAGCCTTACCTGATTTCTCATCCTATCATACATTCAGATACCAAACTGTGGGCAGCAAAGAAAGGAGGTGGAGTTTCAATTTATATTAAAGACACACACACCTCCAGGCTGGTCAAACAGTAAGACGCACAGGGGACACACACTAGGTGCAGCTAACTGCTGACAAGACCCCTATTCAAACCATAGCTAGCTACAGGCCCCCAAACTTAAGATGCCCACTCCACCCACCTGGACCTCTAACTATCAAGATTCAACCCTTTACCCTGATCCTGGGCAACTTAAACTACCCAACCATAGACCAGAAAAAATACTCATGGCAGAACACAAATGCCCAGAGATTCCTTGATTTTATCAATGCAAGTGTCTTGGAACAGCTAGTCGATACCCCCACAAGAGATAATATCTTGGACTTGGTATTAACCAACATGAGTTACCACTGCAGTACCCCTTCACTATCAACCTCCCAGGTAAGACCAAACCATAAGGTGGTCACTTTCTAAGTCAACATCCACCATATCTCCCCTGACCCCCCCCACCCCCCACAAACTTATAAAACAAAATAATCAAACAAATAAACTTTTCCAAAGCTGATTACAACCTCCTGAGGGATGGCATAAACAGTTTCACAACCCCACCCCCTATGTACAAACTGGCAGCAATGTCAAAATCTACACCAAAGAACTATATGAGCAATTATATAGATGCAAGGTATCAGGAAAACAAGGCAGGACAAAACCATCCTCCGCAAGGAAGAGTAAACCTGTCAGGTGGACGTCTGCAATAAAGTATGTAACAAAAGGAAAAAATTGCTGTCAAGGACCAAAAAGGAGCAGGTGCCCAAGACAGCACTCTCTCCATAGCCTGAACAAGCAAATAAGAAAACTAGCGAAATCCTCTAAAGCCAACTTTGAGTACAAATTGGCCACATCTACTAGAGACAATCATAAGGCCTTCTTCACATATGTCCGCAGTCTCAAAGGAAGCACCCAGATTTGTTCAGAACTAGTGGTCAAGGACACCACATACTCAAATGCTGTAGATACAGCCAACTTACTGGCTGACAGATTCAGTGAAAACTTCAACCCTCTGTGCTTCCCATCAGTAAATCATGACATCCCTAGTACCTGACCCTCTCTCTCCCCCTAACCCCACGGAACAGGTCATCGCTGCCCTCTCAAAAGACAAAAAATACAGCCTCCATGTGACCGGATAACATCCCATGCTGCATCCTACATGAATTCAGACAGAAACAAGCAGCACCATCAAGCACCCTACTCAACCAAAGCCTGAGTATTGGCTTTGTCCCAGCTGAGTGTTTGACAGCCACTTTCATCCCTTGCAAAATGTATAGACCCATCAGCCTAACTAGCCTATCTGCAATGCCATGGAATGGATCATGGACCTCAATAATAGGCATAATGGCAACCTCCACACACTTGACCCAACACAGTTAAGACAAGAGGAGGTCATGTCTATTAAATCTGGATGACTTCTTTGAGACAGTCACCAAAACCATGGACGAGGGGAAGACTGCACATGGCCTACCTAGACCTGGCCAAAGCCTTTGACACTATTCCCCACTCAATGTAGCACACCAAAACAC